>NW_027526445.1:166639379-166872304 GCF_048455015.1 Haemaphysalis longicornis
ATGGTCCGTGTTGTACGGGGTTGTAGGGTGGATTAGTTCCGCGGGCCGGCCCTCGCCATGCCCGTGCATTCGCCACGGTGGGGTGCGCCTCCTCGCCCTTCCGCGCGAGCATGCGCAGTCGGGTCCCGGTTATCACGGTGCCTGCGTACACTACGGAACACACGGACTGCTAAAGCTCTCTATTGAGATGGCGGGTACGGTTGACCGGTGTCAGAAGCGTGTTCAAGTCGCAAGTACAAGGAACGCGACCTGGATCTCTTGCCGCTGACAAGACTGGGCCTCAGTCCGAACCTCGAGAGAGAGATAGAGAGAAAACTTGAATTAAAAGCCTGGTTAAGTGCGTTCGGTGACCTACAGCCGCAGCCGGCCGGTGACCGTGGCAGCTCTTTCCGCGAAACTCTTCTGTGTCTCCAGGTCCGAGCTGGCCCATCGGCCATACCATGCTGGATACGCCGGTTCTCGTCCGAATCTCGCAAAGGGACGATTCAAGGAATGCGCCTTCTGAACAAGCACTGCTAAGCCTACATTGCCCCTCTCCGCCTCCGTCTAGTAATCCACCTTCGAAGATGTCACCACCTCTCCCTCCCCCCTAGAAACGCGTATGACCATCGCTGGCCTTATGAATGCGCTCTCCCTCTCTCCTTTAGCTCGTGCCCCATTGAGGGCCTACGGCGAAGGTAGTAGCACGTTCAGCACGTTCCCAAATCCCGCGGCCTAGCTCTGGGCAGGCGTGCACAGCGCTAGCTACTAGGGCTGTGCGTGTGGATGATGATGATGATGATGATGATTTAGGATGCGTTGACTCCGCGGTCCCGCTCGACTGCCTCAAGCGGTGCACGCAGACGGAAGCGGTCAGTCCGCGCTCTCCTCAGAAAGGTAAAAAAGAAACCATAGACAGAAACGAAACGATTCCCCCCCTCATGTGGAGGGCTAGCTCCCCTTCGTGACTGGGGCGAATCGACGACCATCGACGTAATGATGCCGCCAGATCGCCTCTCTCTCTCTCTCTCTCTCTCTCTCTCTCTCTCTCTCTCTCTCTCTCTCTCTCTCTCTCTCCAAATGTTTCGCGCTTTCTTTTTCCTTTTCATTTTTTTTTTTTTTTTCAAACTTGCTACGCGTGGACTTCGCGGGAGCCGTGGTTTCGTCGCGTACAGCTTTTGGAAACGAGTAGGACAGGAGTGTGACTGGGACAAAAAAAAAGTCGAGGGGCAGTCGAGGAAAGAGGATGGTGGCAAGGTGTCCCACCCTCCCCCCTACTCCTCGCTCTACCCTCGTGCCTACCTACTGCGTTACGTGTTTCAGTCGACGTATACGGGGCGCAGGCGCGGAGTTCCGGGGCGTGGCGAAGCGTGTTCAAGGTTGTACAGCTCCCGTTTTATTTTATTTTTTGCGCCGCCGCGACGTCTATTGCTCCTTCCCGGCCGGGTTCTTGGAAGGCTGACGCTTGTCTGCTCCGCGGCGGCCACTCATTGTGATTCCCGCCGTCTCTTCCGAGGTCGCGCGAGCTTTTAATTCCGCCGCGTCGTGAATGGTTTCAGCGTCGTCGTCGTCGTCGTCGTCGAGCTTGCATGCGCTCTCCGATCTGTATTCGTTGTTGCCCGTCTTAACCGTTTTATCGAGTCGTTTTACTTTTCTTCGAAATTCGGAGTAGTTTCACATTGCAAACGACATTTAATTGAGCGCGGCATGGACATTTGTGAAAATAGAGCGTCTCTTACCCCATCAAATACTACACGGTTTGGAGGGGAATGTATTCTTTCAATGGAAAGTGGGCCCGGATTTCGCGCTAGGGGAATCTATCTCGCGCCCCACCCCCTTTCTTTTCTCCCGTTCTCAGCGTAATCGTGCGATAAGCCAATTGAACTCGATAACTCTAAATTGTGGCGTCACGGCAGGAGCGTTCGTTGTGCCGATAACGCCTGCGCTCGAGCTATGCCGTCGGGAAGGGTAGCTGGTCGAACTTGATTCCGAAACTATGTAAGGATTACGAATTTTATCGTCCCACTTGTACGACAGGGGGCGCCACGTCGTAAGCTCAAGCCCCTTTTCGGTGTCCCGCTTGTTACCAGTTGTTCGGGGTACTTCGTCGCCTCGTCAACGTTTTTCGCACCTTAAAGTGTATTTAACAGTGCTGGAACATATTTCCCTGTTTACGAAAATAAAACAGCGCCTGTATTACGTGATTCCCTTTGTCTTTCTCGTCGTTTGCGCTGTTTATCTTCGCGATACAATTTGCCAGCCCTTCAGCTAGCCCTTCTGGCAGCTAATACATACAGCGGGGTTCGGCGGAAATAAAAATAAGCAGAAGCTAAAGAAAAATCTCAGCCCTAATTTGCAGTGGGTCCGAGCTGTCGACATGTAGCCGCCAGGAAAACGAAACAACGAGCGACGTATTACGAACGCAGGTAGGCTATATAAGTCGGGGTTTTTCTTATTTCGGTGAACTCTACAGAGGTAAGCATGTCAAGGTCGGCGTTTGACGTAGTGATCAATTTTGTACCGTAGCCGCGGCTAAAAAAAAGAGCAGGAAATTTTGCGAGGTAAGCAACGCTGTCGGACCAACTGTTTACTCGTGTACTCGGGTGGGAGAAGGTAAAGAGTGTTTATTGAAAGCCGACAGTTTCGTCGGCATGCCACGTGTAATTAACGGAACTTTAGAAGGTTCCCAGAGAAAGTGTTAGTCCTTTCTCTTTGCCTCCGGCTCTTCCCTCCCGTTCATCCCGCGCGTTTAACCCGTTCCGCCTTCCGGGGGGCGAGCAAACCGCAATTACTCGGCGGCCAGCCCCCAGTAATTCCCCGCCGCGACGACCTTGCCGTTAATCGGCGCGCGACCTTGCATGGCCTGTTTTCACTTGTCTTCGCGCGCCGGCCAACCAGCGGCAGACGTAGTGCGTTTCTGCGCTGTTCTTCGGCAACGAACGATCTCTTGTTTGTGGCACCCTGTGTGTGCGTACTGCTCGCGTAGCTATTGAAGCTGTCTTGGGCTGGTCCGGCGCGCAGCCGTGGCCTCCGAGATCACCCCTAGCGCTCCGAGGCCATGACACGGCAGACGTAGTGGATGTCTGCGTCGTTCTCGGCGTATACTTCGACAGCGAACAATCTCTCTTGTCGTTGGCCCTTTGTGTAGTATAGCTATGGACACCCAGCAAAAAAAAAAAAAAAAAAAAAGAAACATAGGAGGTTTAATTGGACCCGACGAAAACGCAGTTGGGCCAATGGGAAACCCCTGCACTTCCGATTGATTCAGTGGTTTTCGGACGGGTCCAACTAGACTCACAAAAATTTCTTTTTTTTTTTTTTTGGCTGGGAATATTTGTCGTTGTTGTTTTAAAGACAACATTTACGTGAAAATCGCAAGAAAGACAGGACGAAGGTTGAGGACTAGACGAACCAGGCGTCCTCAACCTTGTCCCCTCAATCTCCTGTCGTCGTATTTGCGCCTCTTGAAACGCGAATATATCCAGTTAGCCTAGCTTTTCTGTTTTGACGCGCATAGGTATGGGGGCACAGTGCGTGGCTGTGGTGGCTCATCTATAGTCTGACGTAGCTATTGAAGCTGTCTTTGACTTGCCGGACTTCAGCAGCGAACAATCTCTTGTTTGCGACCACCTACCTGCGTGTGCAAACTCGCGTAGCTGTCGAAGCCGTCCCGGTTTTCCCGTGGCTGTTGTTGGCCGTGGTCCTAGGCACACACACACACGTCTGGATACCCCGCGTCGCTTATCGCGTTCGCATGCCACCGTTGGCTGGCGCCAACAAAAGCGGGCGAGATAAGGGCGCAATGCCGGGCGCGCTTTACACGGCGCTGCGAAGAATTATGGTCGTGCCTTATTGAACAACCGTGTTGTTTTGCCCTGTTATTGTTTTGTTGTTGCCGCCTTGTGAATCCTTCCAAGGCACTGTCGAGGTGTTATTAGCGGGTAAATCTCACTGGCAGTTCCGGCATGCTTGTCTACGTGGACAATTCTACTCGGACGGGGATTTTCGCCAAGTCTTGCTACAGAGCTTATCTGGTCGGTTTCCTGCGTATTTTTTGCCCCCTTTCGTTAACGTTTATGTTTTGTGATAAATGGTATGCCCAGAGATGGCCGAATTGTTGCAGGAGGGGTACGAGAGGAACTCTTGGTATGAGAGGAACGTCAAACAACAGCGGGCTTTTATGGCACTGGCTATGTCTGATGTATATTGCCGCCGTCAGGACGCAGCTTGTTTTAGCACTAAAGTGAACCCGCAGACGCTACTTTGCACTATAAAAGAAGCAGTGGTAGTGGTAGGGTTCTTCGGTTTTCAGTATGGAACTCGCCGCAGGTAGTCCCATGGGCACTATACCCAGGCTCTCCTCGCCGTGGAAGTGCATGTGAAAGACGAATGCCGGATTGCGTCCTCGGAGATCTGTCCCGTATGGATTACCGAAGAGCCCAGCTGCTGTTTCGTTCGCAAATTTCTAATTGTTTCTTTGGGGAGGTGGAACTGGAAAGTCACGGTAAAAGTGCGCAAGCTTTAATTTTGGGGACTCCATCACGCGCAAAAAACTTATATAATTATTGGAAATCTAGCGCGATCGAATCCTGGAATCGAAGCAGTATGCATTTCCGCGCTTTATGCAAGTGATTCTTGTGACAATGGGATTTTAATGAGCCGGACTTTAATGAGCTGAGTATCACGCAACAAATCTTTTTAGCTCGCAAAGCTATGCTACTGCAATGCAAGGATTTCGCTTGCGCGCATTTCCTTTTGACAGGCGCGTAAATGTCGCCCAGACGTTCTCTTGCAGCGAAGGCTGTGTATGCAACCTCGCCGTTACAAGGTAGGATCGTCCAACCGAGCAAATTATGTCGCTGCTCGCGTGAGCTTCCATGGTAGAGGGCGAACGTAGAGGCGTCGTCCTCTCCCCCCCCCCCCCCCCCTTCTCCTCCCTCTCCTTTTGTGGGAACATCCCGCGTCGTGCTCTTCCGGCTTTCGGGATATTCCTCGAAATAAAGTTTATTCTCTCTCTCTCTCTCTCTCTCTCTCTCTCTCTCTCTCTCTCTCTCTCTCTCTCTCTCTCTGGATCGCCGCCCGATCTCGGTAGCCGCCGGGATAAGATAGGTGCGCCGCGTCAATCCAACGCTTCGTCAATAAGAAGCTGTGACCGCCGTTCTCAGGCAAAGCGGGGGTGCAACAAAAGTGAGGCGTTCTAGTGAGAACAATGCGTTCTACCAACAGTGTGTACTCTGGGGATCACGTGATTGCTTCTCCTCGCCGCCTTCTCTCTCTCGTCCAATTCCGCCAAGCGTTGGTGCTTCTCAGTGAAAACTTTCCATCATACTGCTTCATGCTTAATCTGCAAGTGGCACTTGGTGATCCTTGCAAGGTCGGTGATCCTATAAGGTTCAAGTGTACAAGATCATTGCTTGTTGTTTAGTTATTGTTTTTCAGGCCAACAAACAGGGCATGGTGCAAGATGTGCGTTAATGCGACTTTGTGGTTGTTATCTCTGACCACTCAAAGTAAAGTGTTGTGGCGATAGTGCTGTCATGGTATGGTTGCAGGGCTGTCTTGGGAGTACACAGCTTTCAATTGCGACATCCTTCCCGTTTTAAATGTGCGTTAAGTCCGAAAAACTTGGCAAGGAGCCTACTTCGCCCTGTTCTCTCGTTCATAGTACCTAGCATTCTGTCAAGCCTTATTTGTAGTTGGCACATTGTCCTCCGAGGGCACGCTGGTTGTCTCAGATCTGGAGCCCTATTCTTTGCCTCAGAATCTCCATCTTCCCAGAAGAAGCTTAATCTGATTGGCTCCCAGTGTCACAAAACTAGTCAGGAAAGGTCCTTTTGGCACCGTCTTAGCATTGCAGCACTCACACAAAGTTAAAATTAGGTCCCCAGGTAGCTTTCATCCATTCTTCTTGATGTCTTGCATAGGCTCTCACTTTGGCTGTGAAGCTTATTTGCTGACACCTGTGGTTGGCAGTGCATCTTTGGTTTCGCTCGAGTCCAACTTCGCTAACTTCCATTAAATAAGACCTTGCTTTAAAGCTTCCTGTGATAATAATACCCTTGTTCCAACTGATAAAGGAAGCAAGGTGGGCTTCGACTGAACGCCAGTTTCCCAGAAATGCACCTAATAAAGTGCTTGTAGCTTATGGTAGGAGAATTGCGATGCTGTTGCGGTGTTTCTGCCAGAGAGTACGCAGTTGTTGCAGGGCTCATGTAGACCAAATCCCACCGCGCGTGTGCGTGAGAACTCCGCAGGAAGTGTGGCTGTGTTGCGAAACAACCTTTGCCAGATCGATGATTGAGTGATTGTGGGGTTTAATGCATCAAAGCTACTCCTAGGCTTGAGAAGCACCATAGTCGGGGGGCTCTGGACTAATTTCCACCACGTGGGAATCTTTAACGTGCACCGAAATGTCGACACACGGGCGTTTTTGCTTTTCTGCTCCTTCAGAAAAGCAGCCACCGCGACTGGGATTGAACCTGAGTCCTCAGGCTCAGCAGCGTGCAATGCCTTACTTAGCCACTGTGCCATCACGGCGAGTTCCTGGCAGTTAATTACAAAGAGCCACACAATTAGTCAAAATAAATCAGTAGGATCGCTGAAATCTACACAATTAACATCTCGGATTTCAGCAGTGGTGACAACTTCCGCCGTCTCTCAGTCGGGAAACCCAGAAATGTTTGTGGTACTATTCTTAGAGACCACAAGAAAACAGTCACAATCACAATACAATCACTTTTGTCTGGGACTTACATCTTCTGAATCATTTCTGTGCAACAAAGCGAATACTGAGAAAAGCACAAAAATATATATGTGAGTGAGCATCCATTTTCGAATCATGACCTGCCGCGGTGGCTCAGTGGCTAAGGCGTTGCACTGCTGAGCACGAGGTCGCGGGTTCGATTCCCAGCCGCGGCGGCCGCTTTTCTGATGGAGGCAAAAAGCAAGAACGCCCGTGTGTACGAGATTTCGGCACACGATAAAGATCCCCAGGTGGTCAAAATTAATCCAGAGCCCTCCACTACGGCGCGCCTCATCGCCTGCGTTGCGTCGGCACGTTAAACCCTACAATCAATCATTTTCGAATCATGCCTACACAGCCTTGTAATGACAGCACGAACTTGTTCAATCATGAATGAGCTTGCATGTGTCGTATCAAAAAGCTCATAGGCTTATTTTGCTAAAGAAAGGGGGTCATGGGAGTTGTTGAAGCAATACATAGTTTCGGGACCTCCTTACCCCCTCGTACTTTATTTAACCATCATGGCTACTTTTTTTTTTGCTACACTCTTATCGGAGCTGCTACTTGCCTGCACTGAATGCAAGGTCGCAGGGTCCGGCGTGTTATAGTTGCTCCTTTGTTGCACTAGGAGGTCATCTTATCTGTGAAGTGTCGTGGAATGAAACACCGGGCTCACAGCTAGACAAACGTGCCAGGCTCGTGTGTGTGTGTGTGTGTGTGATATGCTGGCTGCGATCCTGCCGGCTGACTCCTCCCCCCGTCCTCTCGTCGTGCAGGAGGTGCAAGGGGCCGCGATGAGGTAACGGCGGCGTTGGGTGAACGCGGAGAAGAAGAGCGCGGCCTTCCAGCAGCAGCAGGATGTCGCAGCGCGCGGATGCCATGGAGTTCGAGAAGGGCCGCATCCGGGCCCTTCAGGAGGAGCGCCTCCACATCCAGAAGAAGACCTTCACCAAGTGGATGAACTCCTTCCTTCAGAAGGTCGGTCCCTCGCCCCCTTTCTGGTCCCTCTAGTGTTTCCGCAGTGGGGAATTTCGAAAAGAAGGGGAAAAAATGTATCACTTATATATTGATATGTTTTGCCTCAAATATGCGTAATGTTTTGCTTTTGCTCAACAGTGTTCACAAGTATAAACAATGCCACCAGATTTGGGAGTTCATAAATGCTTTGCCTGTATAAGCGTACGCGTTCTTAACTTTGCAAGCCCAGATATTATGAATAGAATCAGACAGGCAGACACAGATAGACAGACATTTCTGCATTTAAGAAGTCCAGGAAAGACTCTCACCTTTCAAGGTGTCTGTGTGCGTACAGGCAGACATGTTTGTTTAATCATGCTGTGGTCATGTTGAATGAAAGTAGAGCTGGAGTTTTTTTTTTTTTTTTTTTTTTTTTTTTTTTTTTTTTTTGTGGTGGTTATAAGGGTTTGAGGTTCTACATTCTTCTTGTGACCGCCATGTCTGGCGTTTATTTAGGGACATTTTTTGTGGCTTCAGCATTGTCTGCTGGGCACAATGTGGCAAATGTGTCCAAATATGCTTCTTAGGTTTAGGCCGTTTTCTTATTATGTCAATAGGTACTTCCTTATCACCAGGGGCAGCTGTACCTGCACACGTGCTTGCTTAGAGAGATATTATGAATAGTGTTTATCTTATCACTTGTTGATCCCCATATCTTGAAGGGAAAGTACATTTGTACGCTTGGAACGAAATTGCACTTTTGCCTTTATATCTCCATCATATTTGAAAGACGTACCCGTGCGCTGGTGCTTTGCATACGTATGAGCTTGAAGTCGCCATCAACTGGGGACACAGCCGGTGTAATGCTTTTTATTTCACCTATTGGAGTAACTGCTGTGTGCTAAAGCCGATCTATTTTACTATTTTCAGCACGAAAGCAATAGCCGCCACATTTAATCTTGTAAAATGTGCCGTTAACTAGGAAAGTGCCAGAAAATGTGGAGCAAAAACATGGTGTAAGTGCACATTCTTTTGTGGTGTTGTCCTTCGTAAACATCATGGTGTCCCAAAAAGACATTCCTTAAGGAGCGAAAAAAAAAAAAAAAAAAAGCCATTGTCATCGTTCAAGCTGGCTTTCAAATGGTTAAAAATTTTACTGAATAGTAACTGAAAATGTACGAACAGCGGGGAAAGCATTGTTGTGTAAGAGCTGGTTGACACTTCTTTATTTTACTTTAACACCTGGTTGTTGTGGTGAAAGCAATGAGCACAACTTTTTTTTTTTTTGCTGGTTTTGCATTATCGCTCTCATTCAATTCCATATGACCAACTGGTTTCCTGGTTTGCACCCATCACATCATTCTGTTTTTTTTAACACTGCCTTAAGATAGATGAAACCTTTGTATAGTTAATTTATAGTTAAAAAATTATAGTTAAATTTATAGTTAAAAATATAGTTTAAAAAATAGTTAAAAAACAATGCTTTTGTTTACGGATTGCAGTGTTTGATACTTTCTCTGCTTCCACCATGCCGACACATTTAAATAAAAAGGATAAGTAACGACTTCAGTGAGGTGCTCTGTAAGGCTTGTTTCGTAATATTCGAGGCTAACAGCAGCCTAGTCCAAAACCCTCATCAATGGTAATCATGTCTCCAACTACTGTAGCCTCATAGCGTTGTTCGTTTCTGTCGACGCACTCCCCTTACGCTATCGGAGTGCCACTCCCTAAGCCCCGCTCCTCCACCCTGCCCACTAAAACGGTACGTACGGAGACAAGATAACCTTCAGCATCCCAGTGAGCTACAAAGCTGCCCTATGGAAGTGCACAGGGCCCGACCTGATAATTGTAGCCCCGACGGAGAATTGCAAATGTCACTGACACAGGCTGGCTGTTACTTTGCTTCCTTGAGTTTCATTCTCAAGTGGTGCTTTCGGTGTTGGCTGTATGGACAGGGGCTAAAAATATGCGCTGTTTTCGCTGAGGTGCTACTCCAAGCTGGCGTGACTCTGGCATTCTTTTGTGCTATTTGTTTTGCTGCTGAGTTATTTTGCCATTTTTGTTTAATCGTTGGGGCAAACGTGCAGTGCTTGCCACAATACCTGCTTTCGCCCGTGTTGGTGGCTAGTGCTCTTGGCTGATGGGTAATTTAGAGCTTTGCCGTTGCTGCATTTTGAGGCGGTTTCATGTCACATTAACTGAGGGCAAATCGCATTGCTTTTGCAAGCAGTTTGTTCATGAATCTGTTTTCAAAGCTTTTTTGTGCATTTAAATATTCCTTTGCCGGAGTCCAAATTGGGTTTGGAAAAGGGAAATCATCTTGAGACAAAATTATTTCTCTTCTAGATAGATTTGAGCCTCCAGCTAGATGGACATCGCAGTTTGTCCTGGGGTTCAGCTTTGATTACTTCCTGTAGGATGTTGCTTTGCTGAATGGAGACTAGCTGAGCTCACCGGGCTTTGTCTGTCTGTCGGCTCATATGAGCAGACAAGTCACTTTTGAGCTTCTTGGTGCAGCTGGAACTCGTTCCTAGGTAAAAGGGAAATTTTTTATTTCACGCTGTTTTCACGAGGTGGAGGTTGTGTAATAACCACTGTTGCACTAGATGCTTTCAATTAACCTTCTTCTAGTTCAAGCTCGGCAGAGTCTTTCCTGTGCATTGAGTCGTCACCGACAAAATTTTTGCATCTGGCATTTGCTGTTCCTGAAATATGGCGCCTGTTTAGTGACGTTTTTGAGGTTTTGGATTAACAGTTAATAACAAAAAGGGGGACCTCTTTTGTGGAGTATTGTATTCCTTGTTACTGCAGATTGTCAGCTTTAGGCAACAAATTGTTGCTGAAATGCAGGTGCACAGTTGAGTGTTGTTTGGAAAAAAATCTAGACACATTCAGTGATAGATACAAATGTTTATTACTTTTTCTTTAATTTCTTGTATTATCTGCTTGCACACCACATTTGTTTTCTTAAACACCTTTTGTAAAAATTCAGCTGTCAGAATTTCGGGCTGAATGAGGTACTGTTTGGGTTACTAAGAGTACTGCAGTGAAGTACTCTTAGTGAAGTAAGAGTACGTGACGTGCTGTAGTGAAGTGCCACAGGCAAACCTCTTGCACACCCCAAAATCTCGTATGCACAGGCACTTGAAATCCTTGTTCTTCATCTCAGTCAGCAATAAAGCCTCCATGGCTGTTTATCAAATGCGAAACGTCTCTCATAAACAGCAAGCTACCAGTGCCGGCACATTTAGTACAGGGTTGACTGGGAACCTGCGTTTCTGCCTAAAAAGGTTGCCTTTAGAGGAAGCAAGAGTAGCCATGTGACAGTAAATATGAACTGCAAATTAAATCTTTTTTTTTCTTTCATTTTTTTTATTCCCAGTATCAAAATGACGCTGAAGGAAACACAGACAAAAAAGCCACTAAGGCTTGGCAAGGACTGCGCCCCTTTAACAATAGCATACAGTCAATATATTCAGACATATTGCAGCATGTGCTAAAAAAAATCGATTGTACAGGGGAAAATTGCTGACAGTCTTCAAGTTCCATCTGTGCACCAAAATCAAACTAGCAAAAGAAAAAAAAAATACATACAGGAAGTCGCAATTTCACCAAAGCAAAATGCGATAATGCTATAGCACGGAAAAAAACGCAGACAGAAAACAGCCCCCCCCCCCCAAAAAGGAGCTCTTTGCCAAAAGAAGAAATGTGTTGCAGTGAAATACAGAAAAATGCAAAAAATAAAGCAACACCGCAAGCGCAAGCGCGCAACAAATCACTTGGGCACCAAGAAAAATTTCAGAGCGACACAGCAGGCAGTAAATTCATGTGCCATATCATTTGCGCACTAACAAATCGAGGCGTTGTTCAGTAAAACGGGCAATTGATAGGACAACATCTGGCGACCATAGTGGCGACCATAGTGCTCGTGGATATTTTCACAGCTCATTAACACGTAAGTCACGCACGTAACTCACCTATGTGTAGCTGCTCGTAGTTTCTACTCTTTTTAAAACATTTTTTTTCGTCATTTGTTAGTGTGGCATTGCTTCATAGTGGACATCGTTGTTGTTTGCGGAAAGAACATACTGACAGTGACAGACTAGCCATCTGAGGAAGATTTGCCAATATTTGGCAAAATAGCTAATCAAATAAATCAATTTTATCTGTCAACTGCAGTTTCAATCAATTCAAAATCAATAAAGCGGTCAGTGGCAGCCAGCCGTTTCAGTCACCTAATATATAGTACCTATTAATAACTTCAGCTAGCTGACTCTGATACTCACACCACCCATGTGAAGTCATGCCTCAAATTTTTTTCCCTCTAGCAAAACCCTGCTATGGGTGGTACAACACCAGCTTAGTCTCCCTTTTAAAGCTTTATGAATTCTAATTCTATGCTCAAATGATATTGTACTTAAGTCTTATGCGTTCTGGGCACACTGCAGGTTTGGCTATATTCAGCTGTCGAGTGTTTATTCATTCTCCAATGTTTTGAGGCCATTGTACTGTTGACAGCTGTTGGTGTCGAAGTGGCTTCACATCCAGATTTCCTGTCGGTCATTTTACCTGTCCGGACTGTTATCACTTACATACTTCTCTGGTATCCCTGCGTTTTGCAACACCCTCTAAATTTGGTAAAAGCTGCTAGGATAGTCATTATATGACAAGCTCGCATAAACATTACAGCTTTCACTTCATTTTTTTTTTTGCTTGGTGCCCAGTGACATTTCAAAGCTGCTTGCAAAAGTGCAAAAAATTCTTAGGGGAGGCTGCACATCAAAACACGAGTATGTTTGTGTTTGGCCGTCTGCCTTGGTTTGGCCTTTTCGGCTTCCGAAAAGAGACTACAGCTGCTGTAGTGTCTGTTACTAACTCTGGCTGATGTTTGAAAACACGCTAGAGTTGCCTGATGGGATTTATATAGATATACTTGTTTATAATTCCATTTATTTTGCCCGTGCTGTTAAAAGCTAGATGAGCCACAGAGCGCTTTGCTGTGAACCTGGTATCATCCTGTGGCACCTCTGTTCATTCAGAGAAAACTCTTGCCTGTTTCATCCTCGTACTTTCTGAATGGGCAGTACTCGCAAGACACGACACTGACTAACCACTGAGGCTTTGCTTCGTGGACTTAGAAAATATATGGACAGGATGCAAACAACCAAAAAAAAAGCAGAAGGTGACGAAACGAAATACATGGGATCAATTTTTATATGTGTAATGCGGGTGGTTTAGTTAGATATTGCCCTTTTATTTCTTTCAGCACGCAAAAGTAAGGCTGGCGACGCCAGTGTTGGTATTTTCTTTATATTACAGTCTGCGTGTGCTTGTTTACGTATGAACGATACCTAAGAAAGAGCTGGACGGGTTAGATTACTAATAGGTACCCTACAGGAAAGAAATGTGAAATCCTAAGCAGTCTATCACATAAGTAGCAAGTTAATTGCTGGTGACCTTTTAGTTCGAAGACAAGAAAAAAAGTAAACGGACAAATAATGCCTCTAAATGATAAATGATTGTTGAAACCTTGTCATGGGTTTAGGAAGGTTGCAATCACTGGAGTTCATTGCACCATTTTTTGGGAGATCAAAAGCTGTGTGGAAGAATTTTGTTTGAACAAACTTCTGGGCCCGGGAAACAAGGACCGTTCAAGTGAAAACTTTGCCCTGGTGTAGTTGTTATGAAATAACGCTTGAGGAAAGTCTATTTAAGTGATAGTTTGTTAAACTGAAGTTTCCTTGAGCAGAGGGTCACTGCACTGCATGAATTCCAGGTAATGTGAAATAACGACTAGGTTAGCTTCAAGCTTAGGCGTCTTGGGAGATTAAAGCACTGCGTAGTTTTAGAGGTCAAAAAGAGAGGACACATTTAGTTGCATCCTGCAAATGGACTGTGACAATATATGTGACCAGAGTTAGGGAAAAACCATGAAAGCAAGGAGTGCATCAAGAAAAAGAAAAAAAGCCTTACAGTCCTCTCTACACAGGCTTTGAAAGCTTGGTTCTGATTCCCCTGAATCACAGCCAGTTCTGACAGCGCGACCGAAGGCCATGGTTCCTCCGAAGCATATTTCATGCTTCCACGATTTCATGAAAGTACCAACCTAGGTACATAAGTTTTTAATCTGCACTGCGGTCTGGGATAAGACGTAGCACAATCTAACGACTGGTGTTTCCATGAAATCGTGAAAGCATACAGCTTATCTTCAGGGCGGCACATGTGTCTGTTGGTTGCACTACCAGAAAAAAAGAAAAAAAAAGAAAAAAGAACTGGCTTTGGTTAAGGGGTCAGCATCAGGTGTCCAGAGCTTGGGTGGAGGTTTTCTTTTTTTTTTCTTTTTTTCTTGGCACATGGCTTGCTTTTAACGTTTCTCACCCTGTCTGCTAACATATATCCACAGCCAAGTGGGAAATAAATGGGTTGGCAGTTGTGCCAATTGCATGTGTGTGCCCCAATAAAATACTATTCTGTGCTATTTGGTTGACAGTAAGCGCCTACTCGTCATTTCCTTTTCCATGTGCTTCGTTTAACTACGCCACGCTTCCGTTTTTCAAGATCATCCACCTGGCCAGCCCAAGTGCAGCCGCTGCTAGCCTATTTGAAAGTAATTACGTTTTTAGGGATTCAATCATATCTAAACGTACGGCTCAAAAGGCTTGCTCTTCTCTATTTTAGTAACTGACCTCCAAACATTTTTGATGAAATTTTCCAATGATAATGTGCTAAGTAATAAATAATTGCGATAAAGGATCGACCGAAATTCCTGTTGTTTTTCTCAGCCCCATCAAAGCTCCGTGACCTTGTTGATGCGAAATTGTAGTCTTTACTCGTGCCATTATCGCTCTAATCTTACGATGGCGGCCGTTACTGCACTTGTCACTTCCTTCTGGCTAACTGCTCAAGGGCAGTGAAACCCGCGGCGATAAGGGAGGTGATAATGCATGTGCAAACGGAAGTTGAAAGCTGAATGCAAGTGGCTGTCTCAGTCGTCGCCAACTGTAGACGGGCAATCTGATGAAATACTTTTTTTCTTGCCAAGTGAGCAGTGTTTGTGCAGTCAAATGTTGCTCGCGTGGTTATCTAGGGGCACTCCTGTCTGTCCTTTAAAGTAAGCAGTCAATAAAGAGGGGGTGGTGGTAATGAACAGGGATGAAGTCGTACTACAGCGATAGTTTTCAGCAGACTTCCTTTGAAAATGTGACTCGTATATGCGTGTCATTGACCGTCCCTTCAAGACAGCTTGATGTGTGTAGTCATTTATATTCGCTTGCAAGAGAATAGAAAGCACGCTCAGTCAGTGTGGCAGAGGTTAGTGTTCATGATGTCATTTTCTATCCTCCCCAAACCCTACCTTTTGCACCATGCTTATGTTTCAAATGCCCGCCAAACCTTTTCTGTTGTCTCGTTTGTTACTGACCTGTGTATTTCGTAAGGTTGAGAGTATAGGACAGTTGTATATGATCGCCCATGAATTGCAGGCATTATTAGTTGGCTTGTAGTGCAGTTGATTTCATGAGACAAAAGCACTGGTGAACGTTGTCACATGAAGGTGAAGATGTGGGCTGTTGTACATAGCACCATGACAACCCGTCTTTGATGACGATGAGACTGCGGGTGGAGCATTGCATGGCCTGGTCTCTCTGATGGGGACCTTGTATGTAGTGCAAATACATTGTCTACACTTGCCATGGTCCTTTTTATTTGCTCTGCTGCCACGCAACAATGCCATTGGTGAATGCGGTTGAGGTTCAGAGAAACGAAGAATCTGCTGCGTGCAGAGAGACAACCGTTACACGTGCGCGCTGAGCCTTTTTCCGATCGGAGGGTTCACTCCGCACCCCTGCCTTCCCCACCAGGCCCGCATGGAGGTGGACGACCTGTTTGTGGACCTGGCCGACGGCAAGAAGCTGCTCAAGCTGCTCGAGATCATCTCGGGGGAGAAGCTGGGGAAGCCCAACAATGGCAAGATGCGCGTCCACAAGATCGAGAACGTCAACAAGAGCCTGGCCTTCCTGCACACCAAGGTACTGCGGGGGCGCATATGCACCACCAGTCCCTTCCGATGGGGACGTCAGGTTTGCTAAACGAGAGGAAAACGATAAGTTTGCAATGGGAAACTTGCAGGAGGGCACTGACTGTGGCAACAGCTGTCTCCATACGGGGCATTCTTCCATAGTTTCATTTTGCACCAGTCTTGTGTGGTGGAGATTGCTGTTGAAATTGAGAAAGATGGGTTTGCATTGGCATGTGCCATAAGTAGTGGAATAAATACGCTGTGGTAGAATGAGAAGTTGAATGAGGAGTGAGGAGGTAATAAAACTTGGGAGGGAAGCTTCTGATAAAATTTCATCGGTTCTTGACACCATAACAAACATCTCTTGCCTCAATTTTATTAATTATTTCGACTTTTGTTCATGCCCAACATTCCGAGAGATAACCTTTTGGAAACAGTAGCAAATACGGGTTGTGAAATAGAGGGCGAGTTATTTCTCAGCATGCAGCCAGGCGGAAAACAGACAATAATGCTATATGCAAGTGCAGATTATTGTTTGAGGATAGGCATCTTCTTGAAGCGTGCTGTAGCTACAAGCCTTCTGTCTCCATCATATATTGCTGCGGATGGGTTCTTCGTTAACCTCACCACTGTATCCTTGAGCTTCTGCAATCTTCACGGCAAAGTAGCTTTTGTGTTCACTGTATTTTCTACCGAATTCCAGGTTTTTCATATGAACTCTTCAGCTATTTGACATTTGATATGTGTATAAAGTTGCGTGATGGAGATTAAATCACTGCTGTTTTGATTTAACTTATTCAAAGCGTTGCATAAATCTTGCTCTCTGTTACTTGTGTCCAGGTTCGCTTGGAGAGTATAGGAGCTGAAGACATCGTCGACGGCAACCCACGACTCATTCTTGGCCTCATCTGGACCATCATCCTGAGGTTCCAGATCCAAGACATCGAAATCGACGTAGTGAGTTCAAAGTCCGCTTGCTCTTCAGTTCATTCGAAAAACCGTGCTTTCAAAACTTTTCAGAACAGGTTTCAAAGATATGTTTTCCCTTGCATCTTTTCATAGGACGAAGACAACGATAGCAGTGAAAAGAAATCTGCCAAGGATGCCTTGCTGCTCTGGTGCCAAAGAAAAACAGCAGGGTGTGTGTCTCTCACTTGCAGCCTTGCAAAATGTATTTGTGGATATTGTGCTGTAGTCTCATACAGTTTAGCTGTTGTGCGAGTAGTAGGTCAAGCAACATTGTAGTTTTCAAGCAGCGTAGACATTGGCAATGCTGCTGGTAAAGCATGAGGTGTAATGGACCTGCTGTCCAGATTGGATTAGTTTTAGCTAGGAAACTACATCTGGCATGTTTTCAACAATGCAGTGGTGTTGGAAACTTACTAGGCCAATTCATAATGTAGTCAGTCAAAACAGTGCTTCTTTTCATTGACTCAGACAAATGCTTGTAGCTTATTGAAAATAATTATCTTTGGAACTTTTTGCTTATGTTTGATGACTTACAACTAGATCAGAACTTGGTCAGAATCAAATTCGAATCATTTTCATTCTCGTTCAGAGCAGCTAGACTATTCAATACATTGCCACACGATATCTTATCGTTCACATTTTTTTCTCAGATAAAGTTAGAGGCTTCAGGCTTACGTACTTACCTCAAGCAGCTGAACAAGCATGTAGTTCGGTATAACCGAACCCGCGTATAACGAATTTCAGTATCAAATTCGTTATAAACGATGTGAACAGTTGATAGAAAACGCGATAACAAAAAGAAAGACCATGCACTCTCCATGAATACTAGTAATCTACTCCAAAAAAAATTTGTTGCAGAGAAATGTACGCCTAGTTGCAGTAGGCAGTGATTTTCACCTGAACACTGAGTTTAGCACCATCAGTGAGAATCGCATTCTCGACTCGCGACATCATTTCGACAAACTCCGGTCCACTTCTCCGCTGGCGTTGGCGGGTGTTTGGTGACCGATAACACGCGCTCAGAGTTCGATATATCTGATGTTCATTTCTTTATAAAAAATACATTTGCCACGCATAACGGCTTAAAAATTTTGATTGTTAGCTATGAAGCATGATTCACTCTATTCGAGTTTGTTATATTTGGGTATGGCTGTACAAACATTGGTCTACGGGCCCATTGCAGAACTTCTACAATAGTTCCAGAGTCACCTCCATTCGATACAAAAAGTTCTCGTAATTTTGTGTGGTGCAGGTGTGCGCCTAAGCCTGTGCGAACGTTTTTCCCTCTCTCCTTTGTCCAGCTACCCTGCTGTCAACATCCAGGACTTCAGCTCCAGCTGGCGCAGCGGGATGGGCTTCAACGCCCTCATCCACTCCCACCGGCCCGACCTGATCGAGTACTCGGCGCTGGAGCCGGCCAACCACATCGACAACCTCAACAACGCCTTCAACGTCGCCCAGAGGGAGCTGGGCATCCCACGGTTGCTCGATGCCGAAGGTATGCGAGCCCCCTTGCGGTGTGGTGGGTGGGTGGCCCTGAACGTTCTTTTCGTCCTCTTGCAGACATCGACACCAACAAGCCCGATGAGAAGTCGGTGATGACCTACGTTGCGTCCTACTACCACACCTTTGCCCGCATGAAGAACGAAATGAAGCAAGGGAGGCGCATCGCCAATGTGGGTTCACGTCCCTACTCAATTTAGTTCTGCGTGAAAGTTTCACCACTTTGTTTGCGAGTGCATGCTGCGCTGCTGTTTCGAATTCTTTTGATTGCATCATTATGGGAAGGTAGTGAGGGTGGTTGATTCATTTTAAGAATTGCATCGTGTTTCTTTTAGTACCTTACAGTGTTTTACTTTTGAGCATTGTTTTTTTCCCCTTTGTCACACCAGTATAACATAATTTAGGTTGGAAGCAATGCAACACAAATAAACATACTTGTGTTACAGTTTTAAGTTTTGAATAAATTAATTGCCATCACTGATACTGCACAGTTTATTTTGAGTGGTAGCAATAATTCTTTTGTCTGAAACATTGTAAATGACCATCTGTACATACCATTGACAATCAGTGCAGTTTGCTCTGGGTGGATCACCAGGTAACATCTGTTTTTCAACCACCAAAATTGTGAGTGGACAATTTCACTGTTGTTTTCCTCTGTTCTGATATGCAAGAAATTCCCCTCTAAGAAAGCACTGCATTCCAACACCCCCTAGGAGGACTACGACCCCCACCCCCCCTTCTCTCTCTCCTTGAAAATCAAAATTCTGTATAAACCACTCGGCTATGGGCTATAGAGCTTTGACTTTAAGGCCCTCGTAGGTCAGTTGCCTGAACCATTTACTTTCAATGCACACAATCTGCTCAGAAGTTCTTTCTGCACAAATGCTAACAGTCACCCCATCGAAAATTTTATAAAATCCTTGGGAGCATGCTTATCTGACGCGGAAGGGCCGACATACCATAACATAGCACACAACACTTACTCACACCCTGACATAGCGATTGACTCTGCAGTTCTTTTGCCATCTCTAGAATTGGGCATGGGCACAAACCCATATGGTAGTGACCATTTCCCAACAACATCAACGTATATCGGTAAATGTTCAAACACTACTTCTCATAAAAGGTTCTACCAAGCAAGGGCAAACAGGGGTACATTTACAGAAACATCTCAACCACCTCACATCCATAAAACATTTGTGCGTTGAAGAGGCAACCCAACTCATCACAGCACACATCCTCAATGCCGCCAAAAAGTCCATTCCACAGACCTCTGGTGCCGCGCGCAACCCAATGGGGCCCTGGTGGAAACGAAGAGGTAGGCAGGCGCGAGGGGTGCAGAACAAGGCTTGGGGTGTCCTTTGTCAGTATTCCATGCCTGAGAACCTCGTATCATTAAAGCGGACGAAGGCTCTTGGAAAGCGAGTGTGCTGTGAAGCAAAATGGGAAAGTATGCACACCTTCCCAACATCAATAAACTTGTACACAGACACACTAAGTCTGGACATGAATACGGGAACTCAAAGGACAACAGACACACAGTTGTTAGCACAGCAGGGGACACACTCGAAGACCAGGCCAACACACTTGCACAGCACTTCCAAGACGTGTCCAGTTCTGCACTGTACACGAGGACTTTCATGCAACTCAAAATATCTGCAGAAAAGAAGCCCGTACACAATACCGACAGGTCAACCACGTCTTATAACCCTGAGTTTTCACTTCATGAGCTGAGGGCTGCTCTGAGCACGTTTGAGCTCCAGGCAGAGGCAACATTACATACACCATGATACAACACTTACACGCAGACATTCTCAAAACACTCCTCTTCTTATACAATAAAATATGGCTTTCGGGGTGCGCTCTCAGGTCTTGGGGGGAGGCAATAATAGTGAATTTCCTGAAGGAAGGGAAGGGTGCATCGTCTCTCGCAAGTTATTGTCCCATCGCCCTGACAAGCTGCCTGTGCATGCTTCTTGAGAAGACGATCAACAGGAGACTTGCGTTCTTCCTAGAATATAATGCTCTTCTCGAGTGCTGCCAGGAAGGCTTCAGGGCAGGGTGATCCGCAAATGATCAACTTGTGGCTGTAGAATCATTCCAGTAAACCAACTAAAAATGTCTGAAATACTACGTTTAAAGCTAGTATAATGTCTGCCTACCAGTCAAAACTAAAAATAATTGTTTACTGGGTTCCCAGACCCAGTGGCATTCCAGGGAAGGAAACTGTGAACCAGAATGCTGCTGTGGCTGCTCTCCGCGGTAGCCTGGATGCACCGTGTGTCCCCTACCTCAGCTTAAAATCTGTGATACGTAATGGATTCTGTAAATCGTGGCAGAAATTTTGTGACACAGAGACAGGCAAGAAACTGCACTCAATAAAACCACATTTAGGCAGATATGTAACAAATGAACAAAGCACATTCATCGAAATTGCCGTTTCTTAGGTTACGGATAGTACACGCACACATTCAACATACTCGCACGTCCTCATTGAATCTTCAAGAGCTACGTCCTCATTGAATCTTCAAGAGCTATGTGCAGCAGGTGTGGAGAACGCCCATTTGTAATACACACACTGATTCAATGCAAGGCACATGACACAACACAACACAAACACTTTCTGGAATATGTAGATGCAATATTCAACTACATCCATCATTCTCTTTAGCGGATGATCCCAGGATTTCTCTGAGGCATGTCTTGAACTATTTATCCGAGATAAAATTTTTACACCTCATTTCATACTACGCATAGGTAATCACAACCTGGCCCCATGCACCACCCATCTTATCTGTATTTTAACCTTGAACTCTAATTGTCTGATTTTCTAATCAACATCATTTTACAAGCAGCTATTTTTTGGCACTTTTTCTCAGTTGGCCTTGAACAATAAGAAAATAACAGTCATCGTCACACTGTCTCACTCATGCGCCTGAAGAAATTGGGGACATTGCATATCGTGGGGCAGGGAGGTCGCTTGGCAGTTCCACTAAAACCATCTAAAACAGTTAATCAGTTAGAAATTTTCAGAGCTCAAAAAAAGGCCGCAAGAGCCGTACGTGTTAACCTTCTCTGGTCCCGTCGACAGATTGTGGCGCAGATGATGGATGCGGACCGGCAGAAGTACATGTACGAGCGGCTGACGTCCAAGCTGCTGGAGTGGATCCAGGCCAAGACGGCTGAGCTGCAGGACCACCGCTTCCCGAACTCCCTGGAGGGGATCCAGGGGGAGCTGCTCAAGTTCAAGGAGTACCGCACTGTCGAGAAGCCCCCCAAGTGAGCACACACTTTTCTCTGGGATATCAGAGCTGCTGCCTTTTGCCTGAGTCATTTTAATGGATTAGAATGAGCTGTTTTAGTGGAGCACTTCTGAAATGGGGCCGTTGGAGTTGCTGATGTTTTGGGGGAACTAATTGAGCTTGTGCTGGCTGGTATTTTGAATATCTGCAATCTGTCTCTGTGACAACGTGCTCAAACATATGGCACTCTTAGGGTAAGTAGAAGGGTCTTGAAAAGCCTCACATAAAGCTTTCGACAAGTTCAATGCATCAGCGCTAATGCTTCACGAGCTTTTAATTCGACATTTTGTTGCCACCACTGTAACCCTGAGTGTTGTTGCTCTTTCTGGGTAATCTTGCGGGCAAGCAGAAGTGTCTCAGAATGCTTGGTGTAAGGCTGCCAAAGTCATATTACTGCGCATTCATCCTCCACCGAGGATGTGCTGTTGCCGCCACTCCAACCCTGACTCCCCTAATGGGATAGCAGAAGTGGGGGTCGCCGTCACCTTTGACCCCCGACTCCCTCCCTCGTGACAACGCAGGTACAAGGAGCGCAGCGACATCGAGGCTCTGCTGTTCGACATCCAGACCAAGCAGAAGGCCCTGGGGCGGCCGCTGTACGCCCCGCCGGAGGGCAAGCTGGCCCAGGACATCCAGCGCGCCTGGGAGCAGCTGGAGGCCGCCGAGCACGCCCGCGAGGAGGCCCTGCGCACCGAGCTGCTGCGCCAGAAGCGCCTCGAGCAGCTGGCCTGCCGCTTCGACCGCAAGAGTGCCGTGCGCGAGGGCTACCTGCGCGAGATGGTGCAGGTGCTGTCCGACCCCCGCTACGGCTCCAACCTGTCCCAGGTCGAGGCCACCGTCAAGAAGCACGAGGCCATCTCCGCCGACATCCTCGCCCGGGTGAGGAGCTAGGGGGGACGGCGGAGGCACAAGAGTCGCTCGTTTCATTACGGAGGTTGAACTGAGTGGGGGCCCAGTGGGCATCGGCACCATGGGAAAGAGGAGAGAGTTCAGGCCACAGAGTAAGAACAAGACAGGAGGGTAAACGTCACTTCCTTGGGCGGCCAAACAACGGCACAAGCACTTGGCCGAGGTTAATAAGCTACTGGCATCTGTCGCAGGAGAAGAAACTGTGTGGCTGCTGCCATTTGCATTTCACTGCGCAGCCCTGGAATCATTTGTGGCCGCTATCAATTCATCCATCAGGTGCCGCTTGCCTCTCCTATGCAAAGCATTGTAGTTCGAGTTGGTTGTCACTGTGACATTACCTGGTCGCTTGCCCACGCTTGTCGCTATGGGCCGTTTCACCTCCTATACATATTATTGCCCTGTGGTTCAGGCTCAGTTCACACTTCAACTTCAGTCGAACTCTGTATTGAGCCTGAACTGAAGCCCGAAGTTAGGTGTTCATGATCTGTTGTCTCTCTTGTTCCTTTGCTGGTTTTAGGGGTAGAAATTATGGCATCTATAAAACCACATGACACTGTGTGTGCATGCGTGCACAGGCATGCTTAGTACTAAGTGCATGGTAGCATGTTAAGTAGCCCTTTTTATGGCTGGCAGATTAGCAATGAAGTCATTTTTTTTTAAGCTTGTCTTGCTTTTTGATTGCCCAAACCACCAATTTTCATTAAAACTGCTAAGGAACATGCAAAGTGCACTCCTGTGGAAAAACATTCCTACCAGTACTGAAAGTGAGGGTGATGTGAAAGTGAAGAGTGAAGTGTGACTTTAAAATGCATGGAAAACAGTGGTAGCAAAAGAAGGTTTACAAAGCTTTCATGAGTTTGTTCATAAGCGTAAATTACTAAAAGCAGAGAGCAGACTTTACTCATATTAATTACCTGTTTTGAGTGCCTTCACAACTTCTTGACGATGCTTCTGCAATTATTTCCCTAGATCTGTCTGATTATTTGCCTTTTTTTTTCTCTTCATTTCTTCAGGAAGAGAGGTTTCAGAACTTGACCAAAATGGCTGACCAGCTGGAAATTGAAAACTACCATGCAAAGGAGAGGATACGAGTCAAGTGAGTCAATACGTTTGTCCTTGTGCAATCCCGCTGGCACTACTTCTTTTCGTGTTTAAAAAGCACTGTTTTATCTCCTTCGAGAATTACATACATCAGAGTTCTAGTGGAGAGACGTACAAAAGGGAATCCACCTTGTTGATTGTAGAGTTGCATATACATCTACATAGGTGGAGGTTGGATCACCGTTGCTCGTAGTACTCGTACTATTGGCGTTCCGTGATGAGAGGTGCATGTATTGAGACATCCTTGCAGATTGAGTTTACTGCAAAAGCCTTATTCTAGTATTTCTTACACAAATCGATTAATCACTTGCAAACTGAGTCATTGATGTGTTTATTTTTGGGAACCTTTTCTTCTAGCTCGTGCTGGCAGCGTAAGCATTTGTCCTTTACCAACACGCATACCAGATTTTCTTTGTAGCTGTACACCAAGTCTTTCATGGCATGAGTACTTTCTTATTTGTGATGCTTCTTTATTTCACTTATCTCTCATTCTCTAGGGAGAAGGAGATCATGGGGAGGTGGCATCTGCTGCTAGACCTGCTCAACAAGCACCGTCTCACGCTCAGCAACGTCAGCTTGCTCATGAGCATGCTGCGGGAGGCCGACACCCTTCACGGCGAGATAAAGGACGTCGAGGTGAGAATGACTGTCTTGAACCCAAGTTCGGATCAGGAGGAAAAAAAATTAAGTAAAAAGGGCTTGAGATGAGGCAGACGTATTGCGTGGGTGGTGCTTGTGCATGGCTTTGTCATCTCAAGTCCTGTTCTTGAGCCATACCTGACTTTAGCAGAATCTTTTTAAGTGTCAGAAGATGGTTCTGTCATTCGAAATTATGTTCCTGTCTGTTTAGCACACATTTCTACCTGTGCCCACCACGGTGGCTCAGTGGCTAAGGCATTGTGCTGCTGAGCCCGAGGGCGCGGGTTCGATTCCCGGCTGCGGCGGCCGCTTTTCTGATGGAAGCGAAAAGCAAAAACGCTTGAGTGTTTGAGATTTCGGCGCACGTTAAAGATCCCCAGGTTGTCAGAATTAATCCGGAGCACTCCACTACAGCGCGCCTCATTGTCTGTGTAGCGTCGGCGCGTAAAACCCCGCAATCAATCAATCAATCAATCAATCACATTACTACCTGTGGTATTTTTGCCTTGCTTGAGTTTTCTGAGCTGTATTAAACAGTATAAAATAACTGTTTTTGTCATTTCTGGTGACATTCTTCTCTGCATATGGCATTGCTGACTAGTTTAGCAGGTTTGCTAGCTGAAAATTTTGTGATTGCTTTTGAGGTTGCTTTCGGAGCCTGCCGCAAAAAGGATGGGACGTTGTTTGAAAAGGCTGCAAGTAGATCTTAGACACTATGATACACAAGGATGAAAATTGCACCAACTCGCCGAGCAGCTTGCTTTCACCGAAACACAAAGTTTAAATTTTTTTCGAGTGCCCTTCTTTCAGTTTCGCAAGGCTGCATTTCATTTTATGACCACTTCTGGAATTTGTCTCATTAGTCAAGAAAAAAAAAAATAAAAATGAGAACAGGGCTACCTCAAACAAGCCTGCGTAGCCAAATGCCCCAGCCAACAAAGGCTGTAGTTTTGAGAAAGTTAAATTGAACTATGGGCGTAACACTTCACTACAAAATAAATAAACAAGAATGGGAAGCAACAAAGGCTACCTTTTATTAATAAAGGGGCCATGAAAACAAAATACTAGTTTGGTACATCCAAAATTACTGCACTGACCGAATAACAATGTCGCCAGTTTTAATGCGCACTTCCAACAACTGAGCTAGATATCGAGGGAAACGACGTAAAGCAGCGGCGACTCACTTGCCGTTTTCTCGCTGGGTTCTTGTGACTTCACTGGTGCTTGTTCGTGCGATTGGGGGCCACTGTCCAAAGCCACCGCCAAGACACAGGGCTGTGCAATTGGAGTGGGACCTCTAGTTCTGTTTGAGTGTATTACTTGAATGCCAACTTGCAGTAAACTTACTGATAAGATTTTTTTGATATTTTCTCTGTTGTGTCACTGCCGATGTGGTGTAGGGCGGAATTTGAAGGTCTTTTTTTGGTTAAAAAAAATCTTCTTAGGCTGGAATCGAGGGGAGTGAGTGACCAGTGGCTAGTTCCTTGAAATTAAACAAAGGTGTACTTGGTCTTTGTGGCCCCTCTAGCCTGGCCTTAAGTATACTGGCATTAAAAGTATCTGCGAAATAATAAAAAAAACCGACTTGCTGGGGCTCAACCCCAGAATGTAATCTACGCTACATGCCACGGCACTACACTAGGCGACAGAGGCTGAACAGCTAGCTCTTTCTGGCAGTTGACGTAGAAGTTAGTTGGTGCAACGCCGCCTGTATTAACATTGCCTGACGCGTCGCGCGCTTTTCAATGGGAAGGGTAGGGACGCTTAGTTCAGGCACTGATCCGCTATGTGGCGCGTGCCGGCGGACATCTCGCCTTACGTCACTGCTCGCGAGTCACGAACGCTGCACCCACTTCTACGACGTGTGTCTGTCAGCTTGCCTGTTGGGCTTCAAAGGCCGTTTCGCTTACATCTTAGCCGCGACGGGGTGCTAGTTCTGTGGCGCACTGGGGATCTCGTTCAACGTGTCGCTCGCTTCATACTTGCTGCATTTTTCCAGAGATAAAGACGGAGGCGGACTGAAATAGTGTATAAACATACTGATTGTCGGTTAGACATATAGCTAACAGAAAAACGATATTTTCGGATGGGGCAGCCATTATTTTACTGATATTTTTCTTTCTGGAGTATTTAGAGAAGAAAAAATTGCGTGCACGTTTTTTGTTCAGGCGCTCACTTCTACGATTACTTTCCAATAATATCACGTGCTTGTAAACTTCAGAAAATTATAGGAAACAAAAGGATAAGCAGCTGGGATCCCGCCACGCTGTCCGGGCGCTTCTACAGTACAGTCCTCAATTTTAGAAGTGTGTACCGATGCGGAGTGCGAACAGGGGGGCCAAAACAATGCCTCAATGCGGAGGGGATAGAGGGGGGATGCCCCACTCAGAAAATTTCAGGGCGTGTGATCCGAGTAGATAAGCGTGCAAAGCCGGCATCAGCCTGCGGCAGTGCAAGGGATTTTGCTTCGTGACAAAGGAAGTTTTATCAGTGACAGACCAAGACAGGCAGGCATTGTGAAAAACAAGAAGGCGTAGGAGCGCCGCCTCGGGAACGCTAAACAAACTTTCCACTATTTTGCATAGTTTCCGAGAAGCGGCGCTGGCTGGCGGACACGAAAGCACGCCGGAAGGCTACGGAGCGGGGAAGGGTAGGAGAGAGCAACAGGAGAGTGGCTGTTTGGCCATTTTTCGCTCACGCGTTAGGCACTGTTTATACAGCCGGCGTTGGTTGGTGAAAGTGTTCAGGGCTGACCGGTAGACGGCGATAAGCATTACAGGGAGTGACCTGCCTGCAGTGTCTTGGAAAGGGTCTGTCATGTCGTCTACTGTCAACTCCGCTCCCCCCCCTGCCCCCCGTGGGAGTGGAAGGTTCGCCCCTGCCCGACCCTTTGACCTCTGAGCCGTGCCCATTGTTGGCCCTCCCCCCTCGGTCGATCCCCTGCAGGGCAGCTTCCTGTCGGACGAGTACGGCTGCCACCTGCTGGCCGTGGAGGACCTCCTGCAGAAGCACGCCCTGGACGAGCTCAACCTGGCCTCCCAGGGGGAGGCCATCCGCCGGCTCACCCAGCAGTCCGCCCCGCTGCTCCGGCAGGGCCACAAGGAGGGCCCCGTGCTGCAGCGAAAGCTGGACGAGCTTAACGCCGACTACGCCACGTGAGCAACTTGTACCCCCCCCCACACACACACACACACATACTCACTAGGAAATGCACTCGACATTGCAGTTTGCTTCTAGAGCTCCTTTACTGAACGCTCACCCGCGTTTTATAAAAGCTTTGCTGATTATGTTTGTTCGGCTGAAAACTTGTTGGGAGAAGTGCTCGTTAGCCAGGGATGATGATGATAACAGCATGGGGCTGAGAAAGCATGCCGTCTGAGGAGCGTAGCTAAATTTCTGAAACACTGGGTTTCAAGGCAAGTATCGGTTGGCACATTGCTTACATGCAGTGTGAAAAATCTCCTCGGCCTTTACTCCCATCTTTCTCAATGAACCACATTCAAAGGGAAGTTAAATTTAGGATATACAGCTGACTTTGTAACGAGAATGAGAAATGAATAAGTTGTGTAGGCAAACTAACGTACGTGCAGCAGACACACTCTACACTTTTTTGCCAAAAAGCTAAACTAGCATCAATAGATGAGGAGACATAACCAAGGAGCACAGGTTACAAGAAAAAAAAAATGGACACATTGCTAACACTTACAGGAAAATACAAATGCTTCCTGCATGCTTATGACTGACCTGGTGGAACAAAAAAGCTGATACAGTGGCCTGTTTTGTTTGTTGTTTGCGACGCATTGATACAACTGTGCATGGCCTTTCCCCTTTCTGGTCGACACTGGTTTCGAAGTAGCATGAGGTGGTTCAGACTATGTGGCACCGGTTAAAGGTTTGTTTTCATCGTTGCTGCTTTTCTGAGGGTCAAGGCTGACACATAGTGCAGCTTTGTGCAACTCCCAGAGCATTGTTACTCATTTGAGCATGCGCATAGTTTACATAGTGTACTCAAAGGGGAAAAGTATTTCTGGGCTTTGTTAATCTTCGCTGGCTTCTATGTTTCCAAGTGTCAGAAAGGAGCCCAGTGGCATATGAAGTCCACAAGAGTACTTTGTACAAGAGTTTTGTGTGTGTGCAACAAAAAGCAAGAGTAAAAAGCATGAATGAAACAAAGGATGGCAGTAACTGACCAAGGAATGACACAGGGGTAGTTAGCTGAATGTCTTGAAGAATGACAGCACTGGTAGTACTAATTTATGAAGAATTCAGAAAAGAAAAAAAGTCGCGGCTGCACGAATAAACCGTTGGTTGTGTCCTTCGTTACTGAGTTGGCATCTGTGAGTACGGGTTGACGAGCACTTGCATGTGAGTCTGTACTCAGGAGTTTGTGTGTGCTGGGTGCATACTGATGAGTACATACACACTCGTACTAATCACTGAGCTCATATCTTAGTCTGTACGCACTCATCACCAGAGTTGGTTTTCCAGGCCTGTAGAGACCTAGCATGACACTCGAGTGTGAATTCGAGTAAAGATGAGTACCTGTGAGTGCCAGTGAGTGCCACTCAGTGTACTCATATTCCAGTACCAATTGTATCCAGTGTATGTATTCGCTGAATGAGTTCCTGTGAATTTCGGTGAGTGTACTCGTGAGTGACTGCACACTCTCATTGGCTACTCGGTTCCCCCGCTGGCTGTCGCGTAGTCTTACCTCGCCTGATGCCCGTTCCCCTCTCCCCCCGTTGGCGTGCAGGCTGGGCAAGCTGGCCAAGCGGCGTCGTCGGCAGCTGGACGAGTGGCGGGCCTACTTCCAGTTTGTGCAGGACCACGAGGAAGAGGAGGCGTGGATCCGGGAGAAGCAGCGCATCTGCCGCGCCGTGGTCACCGGCAAGGACCTGCTCGCCCTGGTCTCCCTGCAGCAGAAGCACAAGGTCTGTCGCCCACCCTCCTGGCTCCTTGTTTGGTCGGCTAAGAGTGCTGCGAAAGCCACTGCTTTGGCACAATTTCTCGAGCAGTTGATCTAGGGTGATCCTACTCTCTCAACTCATCTCAGAGGCTACCTAAAATGGTAGTTTCCACTTACGCTTGGGACAGGGCATCGAGTTCAGGTTCGTGTTTTGAGGCATTAAAAGGACTAGTCAGCCTTGTTTTTTGTTGTAATATGTAGGTACAGAAGCAATGTGTCTGGAGGAAAAGGACATTTTCTTTTTATCCTAGGTGCCTTGAGTGAGTGAAAGCTTCAGACATCGTGTTACACAACCACCCCTCGACTGTAACTGACGAAAAAATTTATTTATTAATGATTAGTTTTCAGGCACATGTTTTTGTTTGGAAGTTCATGCCAGCCAGTGCGTAAGGCTAGACCACTTTACAAAAAATCGCAACCCGTTTTGGGCTTCTAGATGCATGGCCTTGAAGTTCGCCCTGAAATCCGGTGTCCTTTCAGCTTGTGCTGCATATTTGAGGGCCAGGGGCGTAACATGATGCGTTTATTTTGTGTGCACAAGTATAACGAATGCAAACGTGCACTGTGCAGGCCTTGGAAGCAGAGATCCGCGGCCACGAGGGCCACATCCAGCGGCTGAACTCTGCTGGAGAGAAGCTGCTGGAGGAACGGCACAGCCAGAGTGCCGACGTGAAGCAGCGCATGCAGGCACTGCGCGAACGCTGGGCGGAACTGGCCGAGCTGGCCGCAGGGAAGCGCAAGCGGCTCGAGGATGCCTATGAGGCCTTCCAGGTGTGTTGCTGGCTGCCCCTCTCCCCACTTGTGCAGTCTTTGTCAAAAGTTTCTAGGCTACGCCAAGCCACAAAGAGCTCAAGTTGTAAGCTTACCCAACCAGTGAGACTGAACTATTTTGGGCCGGAAAGCTGGTGAAAGCGCCTTTCTTTCTTGCTGTCGCAAAATAGTTAGGTTGCTCTCAGGCGCCTGAGCCTTCGCATTGAATTTTTTGTGTGAATTGTGTGTGTGTGTGTGCAAAAGTTTTGTGAAGTCTGTACCTGCGTGCAGGGCCGTACCCAGAAATTTTTTTCGGGGGGGGGGTTATGAATTTTGGGAAGGGGGTAGTTTTGCTGAAAGCAACAGTAAGTATTGTTTACGTGCTGCCTGGAAAAGATTTCGGGAGGGGTTCGAACCCCCAAACCCCCCCTCTGGGTACGGCCCTGCCTGCGTGAGTTCATCAGGTGTATTGTATCTAATCCTGCTGCGGCGGTTCAGTGGCTAATGCATTGTACTGTTTGAACCAAACTTAATAAAACACTTTACTGGGCTAGTTTGTCTTACGGTACACAAAAAATGTCTGCATGGAAAAGAGACAGTACACGGGAGAGACAAGCAGGGGAGCGCAAGTCCTATCTTTGTCTTACCTCCTTGTTTCTCCTGTGTACTGCTGTGCCCTGCGCTGACATTTTTTGTATACTGGGAACAAAGTTCGGGAGTTCAATTCTTTCCAATTCAGTTGTTTTTTCTGCGGAAGGGGAAAAAAAACACCTGTGCATAACATTTTGGTGCAGGTTAATGAACTCCCTAGTTAAAGAATTAACGAATCCACAGCCATCCAATGCCACCATTCTTGTACACCAGCTGTATACTGTTCACATGAACCATAGATTTGTACTTTTGCATTGGTGTTTTTTTTTTTTGAGCAATTGAAGTATGTTGAGGGGGTGTCGTCCTTAGTTGGCATGTATAGCGTTTTCATGGCTGGAAAAAACCAGTGTCATTGGCTGCAGCGAGAAGGTAGGTGCTCTTATGTCAGCCTCTGTTGACAACGCTTGTTGCCTAAAATGTGCTGCATCTTCTTCTGCCATCTCTTCGCACCATGGCCAGCTTGCTGCAAGTGCTGGGGAAAACTGTTCAAACAAATGTTTGCTCAGACTTCAAAGAGTAGTGCAGTCGATGTCTCTAGGTTACTTTATGCCGAAGCATCAGCAAGCCCTAGCTTTGCTGGGAGTACGCAGAGTGTGTTCTTGACCGCCGTGCAATTGCCAGAGCTTTCCGGGGCAACTGTTGTCGTCCCATTGCAGTACCACGCGGACGCCAACGAGGCGGAGTCGTGGGTGCGCGAGAAGCTGGCGCTGGTGTCGAGCAAGGACTACGGCAAGGACGAGCCCAGCGCCCAGGCCCTGCTGCAGCGGCACAGCTGCCTGGAGAGCGAGATGAACGCCTACGGCACCGACATCCGCCGGCTGCGCGACCAGGCCGACCGCATGGTGCGCTCGGGCGTCGACTCCCTGGCCATCGTGAGTGGGGCAGTTTCTTTCTCTACGGTCCCTGTCGGTCTCTCTTCAATCGCATGTAGTTTCCCGCGTGGAACGTGGCTTGGAGGATAACCTTCTCGTTGAGCAAAACACCTGGGAAGGGATCAAGTTTCGTCAGTCTCATGTGGTTCCATTTGGCGAGATTGCAATGCCCTTGCATGTGTAAGTGTGTGTGTGTATGTCGCCTCTACTGAATCTAACCTTTTGTTAAAATTGAACGGGACACAGAAGGGAAGCGACCCACGCAAGCACCATTTTTTGCACTGTTATATTCTAACATGTACCAACTCGCCCAGCTGCAAACGCTACTCTAACCTTCTGATGTACCACTTGTGCTTCATGGGAATCCAGGGATGGAGGTGCAGCGAGAGCTTGTGTAAAGGTGCCCTTGATGAAGAAGAGACGTGTTTCGCTTACCTTGAATGCGCCTCGCAGTTTAACGGAATGACTACCCAGGCAGAGCAAACGAAGTTGGGGAGAAGGGATATGAGCTGAGAAATTTTGGGAGCAAAGAATGGACTGGACAAACTCGCGATAGAAGGGACAGAAAATTGTTTTTGGAGGAAAGCCCCTTGTCCTGCTGTGAACACAAACAGGTTGAGGACAATTATGATGATAACAGGGTTTGGAGTAGTGAAGACGTGTCGATACTTTGAGTCACTTTCGTCGATCAAGAGATACCACTACTCGTTCAAGTGCAACAGAAAAACAACGGCATTTGTTTATGTAGAAGCACAGAAGGTTACAGCGATCTGTTCTGCATGCTTTCAACGAATTAACTGCCTCCCCGCTCCTCACCGCCGTGGTCCCTTCTTTCGAGGGAGAGCGGGGCTACATTCCCCGCTGAAACAAAAACCATATGTATAACGCGCAAAGTCTGCTGACGGTCCCAGTTGGCAGCCCTGCGGCGGTGTCCGCTTTGCTTCGTACATTCTCCCATTTTTGTGGGGCATTTCTTTTTTTTTCCTTCGCATTCTGAGACTTTGAATCTGTCTCAACACACTCCCCACCGAATGGGCTCAAGCACATTCCTTCTCTAGCGGGTAAATGAGCTGTATTGGGTGCGTTAACATTACGCCGCGTGGCACCGTTAGCGTGCATGAGCGCACTTTACCATCCCATCCCTGGAAAACCTTTTTGATCCTTCCAAGCTTCCATAGCAAGTGCGGTAGCGGTTCATTAATGAGCACCAGCTGGCCTAGGATGATGGTATTGACAGTGTTGTTATTGATAGCAATGGTGTCATTGTCGTCGATGCTGATGGGTGTGATTGATGGCGACGTCGCAGTACCTGGACGCCCTGGACGAGGAGCCCGAGGAGGAGGAGGAGGGGGACGGGGACGGGTGGCAGGAGGAGCTGCAGCTGGTGCCCGTGGAGGAGTGGGTGGACGAGGTGGTCGAGAAGGAGGTCCTGCAGGCCGTGGTGGAGGAGCGCAAGGTGCCCCAGGTCAAGGCCCTCTACCCCTTCTCCGGCCAGAACATGAACATCAAGAAGGGGGAGGTGAGTGGCCGGCACCCTGCCTCCTGTCCTTTGCCGCTTTGTGCATGCATTCGTCCATGTCCGGTTGCTGCGATTCTTGCCAGTGGTTTGGATTATTGGCAGCAAGTTTAAACAGAAGTGCAAGCAAACATTGGCCCACGTGTACCTTCACCAACAAACCTTCCTCCTTCTGAATGACAAAGGATTTTTTCTTTTTCTCCTAATCAAAGGGGCATATGCATCACCTATGTAGTTCCGGACACTACTGAACATACGACAGAGAACTTGAATCATAACATAGGCGAATGATGTATTTACAGTATACAGTAAAATCTCGATGATACGAATTTCGCGGGACCGCGAAAAATATTCGTATCATCCGAAATTCGTATGAACCAACACAGACCAAAAAATTGAGCGCTGAAAAAAGTTTTCGTTTATTTCTTTTCTTACTTTCGCGTGAACAAATCCGTGATTTTTTCTGCTTTTTTTAAACCCCCACGTCACAAAGCAGTCCTTTCTGGAGAGCGTAACGCTTCGCCTAGCTTCGCGCTTGTCTCCTCACTCCCGGTGTCCACGCTCGCTACACGCCGCAACAGTCAAGTGTGAACCGCATGGTGCGTTTTTGTACGCGATTCGCACGCCTCGGCTTTGCGCGCGCTGTATTTTCACGGCCGCATTGACAATTTTGCGCCCGCGGTATCTCCTACCTCGGTCAGAAAAAGACGCTGACGACTTGCGAAACGATCGAGACAGCCCGCTGGCTCCGCCCGAGATGTTTAGGCTTAGCACTCCGGCAGATATTTTATGGGCGCTTTCACTAGCGGCGCGGATGGTGTTTTGTACCGTTTTCGCCAACGTTATCAGCTCCTTTACTGCACAAGAAACTTCGTGTCTGCCTTGAGCGGCATTTTAAAGAGCGGCTAGAAGCAGTCGCTCAAGCGGCCGTGCCACTTCGCGGCCAAAGCCGCCGCCGGCCGCGGCGCGCGCAGCGTGCGAGAGGTTTCACGGCGCGCATGGGGCGTGCGGGGTGCGTTTTCGCGAGCAGAAAACAACAGCCCGGCCGTTTCTGGAGAAAGAAGAGTGACAAATGGGGAGAGAGAGCCGTCACTTGCTTGTTCGGCACTCGGGCGCCTCGCCGGCTCGTTCGTATCATCCACCGGGCCGCGCAGGTCCGTTCGTAACAGCCGAAATTTTTGCCATTGCAAACAATGCAATTTTGCCGGGACTTTTCAGAAATTCGTATCATCCCGAAATTCGTATCACCCAGAATCGTATCATCGAGATTCTACTGTATTTACACAGTGGCCATGACAGAGCCTGTGCTGGCTGCGCACCCACACAGAGCTTCTCCATCATCAGAGGCTGGTACCTCAGAGCTATGTTCCACTGCCCTCTTCATCGTCTTCTCGTGACATGATCCGGGACAATACCTCGATTTCAAGACAACAGACTGATTCTTCTCAACACCCTCCCACTGACTTGGGACTGAATTCCTGGAATGGTCCCCTCCATCTACCGTACCCACCCAAATTAGCAAAAGCACTCTTGTGCATTTTATATCACAACCCATAATTTTTTCCTCCTATTTACCAACTGTTCCCACCATGTACCTGAGCTTCTTGTTACCCCTAGGGGGGTATGATGCGTAGGCAAGAGACACTTGGGTTTTCTTTTTATTTTAATAAACGTTTAAAAAAGTGTCTTGCTTTTAAAATGTGTAGTCTACTGTGTTGTCTGTTCAGCTGCCTACTGCAAGAACCATGCGTGGATCAGAGACGTAAGAGTCTGAGTCCATTAGCACTCTTTAATCACCCCAATAGGGACCAGGCAGCTGGACGGGTGACGCCACCACTCGGCACTCCCCTCGTTACTGGAATGGGCCGGTGCATTGGTCTACACAGCCTTTTGTTGCTTTTGCTGGGTTTGCTTTGGTGCCTTTAATGTCTAGGAGGTGTTGTCAGCAGATATGTGCGGTAAAACGAAGTCTAGGCAGATGTGTTGGGTTCTTAAATGCAGTGACAGCGACGAAAGCATGCTGGATGCTTCTGAGGTTGCGTATTTGCCTCATTGATATGGGCGCTTTTTGTGCCGCTGTACACCTGGCTCCACCTGATTGGGGTACGAATAAATTTGTTAGTATTGGTATTCATTTCTACTAGTTTAGTTTATTTCCACCGGACTACGGTTTCCACGCCAGCCTTAACGGTAGGATACCTCGATACGTGTGCTTTGGCGAGAAGTGTACTTACATACTCTATCATCACTATCATGGACCACGATGAGGCACTTCGGAAGCACATGGAAAGCGTGAAGTGCGAACGGTACGTTGTAGAAGGAAAGCTTGCACTAAAGTCACTGTGCATGAGCCCGTGCTATCCACTGTAGTCCAAAGAAACAAAAAACATGCAATAAACATGCACCAACATCATTAAAAACATCCGGAATGGCTTTTCATTAACAAAGGCGCCGTCAAAACAACAAAAGCAGCGGCAATTGCTTTGCTTTACCGGAAGCTGCCCGAACATGTAAAAATCTGGTCACAGACTTCAAAATGGCGGCCAGAGCTGATGGTGACTGCACGAAGGAAAGAGCTTGTCACACAAACGCAAATTACTTTGTGTAACGGGATAAAGTTTATGTTGTCTGCAAGGTGCGCTCGTCGAAAGCGTGGTTTGGATGAAACTTGCGAAGCAGACGGTGCAGCAGCAGTGCATTAGCGTGCGCCGTCACCTCTCGCTTTCGCAGAGGCGGGCACGTTCGGAAAGTCCACTCGACTATTCGAAAAATCGAATAGTGGATATTCGATTTGAAAATCAAGTTATTCGTGGAGGTACTATTCGATTCGTATTAGAATATTCGAGTATTCGCAGACGCTACTTGGAAGGTGTCCCCCAACTTTGTCTTTCGGTCATGCACAACGCCGTTTCTTTATCAGCTGCAAAAAATCGGCCCTGCAGCATACCGTATTTTCACGCGTATAACCTGCACCAAAAATGCAAAAATTTGAGGGGCAAAGTAGGGGTCCGGATAATACATGGTGTTTTTTCTTTACTGCAGCTTCATGGCAAAGCGCGTTGTGCCGTGAAGCTCCTACGCAGTAACACAGACTAAGCCTTCCGTGGCAGCGATTGCACAAAACATGCAAGGACAGGGAAGTAAAAACAAGGACAAGCGCACTCTATAACAACTGAACTTTATTTGTGAATTTCGCCTTGCAGTCAGTGTATTCTACTTGCTAAATACACGCTTTTTCTGTCTGCGTAGTATGTGATATGTTGCTTGAGCACTAGCTTTGGTGCAGCCTTTCCTGTATCAAGTGCGCGGGCAATGTGCAAGGATTTTTTTTTTCCTTTCTGGTCGTCTGAAAGTGGGGGTGCAGAGTATATGCAGGGGCGGGTTATACACGCGAAAATACGGTATGTGTATCGGCTGCCTACACCGGCTGTGCAGAAGCATTCAGCAGCAATGTATTCCTCGATGCACCAAAAGCTACATGCAGACAACAATATTGTGTGAAAAATTTACACAAAGGAACGGACTTGCACTTCCAGGTCGACTTCCAGCTTGGCGCATTGAGCGTCATCTGCAATTAGCAATTACTGAGTATGCGCGCAGATCATAGCGATCTGAAAAGTTCTTGCGGTTATCTAGGCTTTGCAAGCTGCACTGCAGCAGAATGACGGAAAGCCATGCACTGAATGGCATTTCACTGACGAGCGGTTTGCCACGGTCTGCGTGGTTTGCTGAAGCAACGGTGGTGCCATACAATGGCTGCTCGATCCCTATTGGCGGAGAAAAGGAAGAAAGGCAAAATAAAAATACGAATAAGAACAGGTTAACTATGAAAAAAAAAACAGTGCATTCACTTTCTTCTCGAATGCCCTGCCTTGCCCTTCTCTCAGATATAAAGTTACAGTAGAATCTCGATGATACGAATCTCATGGGACCGCGAAAAATATTCGTATCATCCGAAATTCGTATGAACCAACGCAGACCAAAAAATTGAGCACTAAAGAAGTTTTCGTTCTTTTTTTTTTTTTTACTTTTGCGTGAAGAAATCCGTTATTTTTTCTGCTTTTTTTAACCTCCAATTCGCCGAGCAGTGCTTTCTGGAGCACGTAAAGCTTCAGACTCGCCTCCTCACTCGCGGTGCCCAAGCTCATTACATGCCTCAACAGTCAAGGCGTGAACCACATGGCACGTTTTGCACGCGATTCGCACGCGCCGGCGTTGCGCGTGTGATCTTTTCACGCCTGTGTCGATGATTCTGTGCCCGCCGCAGCTTCTGCCTCGGTCAGCGTCTGCCTCATGCACAGCGGTGGGAAGAGCCTGACGACTTGCACCAATGGGGAGGTGCGCGCCTCATGGCGGAAGTTTCGAAGCGCTAGAGACTGCCGGCTGGCTCCACCGGACTGCCGCCGGAGATGTTTAGGTTTAGCACCCGAGCAGATATTTCATGGGCGCTTTCACTAGCGGCGCGGATGATGTTTTATAGCACCGTTTTCGCCCACATTAGCAGCTGCTTTGCCACACAAGCAACTTCGTATGTGCCTTGAGTGGCATTTCAAAGAGCGGTTAGAAGCAGTCGCTCGAGCGCTTCGCACCACTTCGTGGCTGAAGCCGCTGCCATGTTGCTGCCACCGGCCGCGCCGCGCAGTGTGCAAGTGGTTCTGCGGTGGGTCGGCACGCCTGTGGCGTGCACGGCGTATTTTTCGTGAGCAGAAAACGAACAGCTAGGCCGTCGCGGAAAAAAAGTGACAAAGAGGGGAGAGAGAGAGCCCGTATGTCGGCGTCGCTTGCTTGCACGCAGTCGGTCGCCTTGCCGGCTTGTTCGTATCATCCGTCGGGCCGCGCAAGTCCGTTCGTAACAGCCGAAATTTTTCCCATTGTAAACAATGCATTTTCCCTGGGACTTTTCAGAAATTCGTATCATCCCGAAATTCGTATTACCCAGAATCGTATCATCTAGATTCCGCTGTATAATCTGGATAGCCTGTTTAGAATATCTGACCCCAGTATGATGCTAGTAATCACGAAGTCGCAGGCTGAATGGATATATTCAACTGGATTGCTGGATGTTATACGGGTAAAGTTGCTGTGGATGTAGGGTTGGGGCAAGTTTATGAATACGCAGTGTGTGGAGTGCTGTCTGATGACATTCAGATCTTCAACGCTAGGCTGGCATAGAATAGGACATCTGCCATAGGGGTGTAGAGTTCCCGTATTAGCTTCTTGATCTGGGGTTCAAGTCCAAGGCATTTTTAACGGCGAAGTTGTTGAGCAAATCGTTTGCGTATGGTGTCCGCAGTTAAAAATACCAAGAAAAGGCCGAGCACTCGTGCCTGCGTGCCTCGAGCATACGTTCGTCAAGCTAAGCGTACCCACTTAGGGAGATTGGCCATGTGGTGTGGTGTCTATGGGCAGCACTAATGGGACCAGTGGCGCAAGATGGTGCGCGCTAGGAGTGTGGACTCAGACCTGTCTTTAGGAGAAGTGGAGTCCGGAGGGTTCAGGGGTGCAGACAGAAAACTCTCAATGCCGGATGTGAGCACCGAGTGTTGGTGACGGATCGTACGGGTGCGTTTTTGCAGCTCTGGCTGCCCAGTCCGCTTGCTCAGCCGGACTCCAACAAATTGTAGTGCGGCTACAAAAGCAACAGAAAGTAGGCTTGGGACTTGCACACCGCTAAGTGGGCTCAGCCTCTTTTCTTTGGACAGAGTCGGAAACAAGGGGTGCAGTAGGGTTTCAATAATGGGGCTCTTCGATTTCCAGTCTCAGGCTCACCACGGATAGTACGCAGGTAGTCCGAGGATTCCCCATGGCGTAGTGATGTATGAGGAAAATGAACGTTGCACTGCTTCTCAGGGAGTCCGGGGTGAGTGTGCGACTGTAAATTGAAGAGCCGCTATAATAATGTCAGTCACGAGTTCCCCATCAGAGCCTTGCATTCAGCGGGGCTAAATTTAGGGTGTTTCAAACGCTACTCACACTGGAGCGGATGATGTATGTGCTGCGCAACTTGCACCCATCCCGTCTGTTTCTGGTAAAGCACGCTAGCGCGTGGTAAAATTCGCAGGATCGTGAAGTGCGGTTCCTATTTGGTTGGGGCATGCGAGTTCAGCCTAACGCCACAAACCAGTTTTAATTAAAATTTTGGATACTGCGTGAGTAGAAAGCTCTGTGCACAGCTGAAAGACCAACTTGAAGTCTGGTGGAAGGTAATGAAGATCCAAGAAGGAATTTTGTTTCACCTGCTGAGCACGAAGTCGCGGGTTCGATTCCCGGCCGCGGCGGCCGCTTTTCTGATGGAGGCTAAAAGCAGAAACGCCCGTGTGTGCGAGATTTCGGCGCACGTTATAGATCCCCAGGTGGTCAAAATTAATCCGGAGCCCTCCACTACGGCGCGCCACATCGCCTGTGTTGCGTCGGTGTGTTAAACCCTGCAATCAATCAATCAATCAATTTTGTTTCACCCTTCCATGTGCTGAGGGCTCTCCCAGTTTTCAAGCAAAAGGCCCAAAGATAATTTTTGTGAAAACCCTGCTACATCACTTGCTCTGCAACATGTAAACATCTTTTTCTTTTTTTCATATTAGAGCACAAACGGAAAGAAAAAAAGACGACAGGACAAGCACTCCTGTACTTTTTAAGAAACGTCATGTTTTGTTGAAGTACATTTCTGGTTCCATTTCTATTGACACATCACAGTTACCTTTCTGGGTTATTTGCGGCGTTGTGCAACCTTTGAACCGGAGAACAAGCCTGTGACGAAAATAGTGACAAAAGTACATCTCCGTGTATAAGAAAGCTTTGGATAACTGATAGTGATCTCCACTCCTGAATTTCAGTAGAAAATTATATCGTGAAGTGAAGCATAAGACAGGGTTCGCACAGGTCCTTGAAAACCTTGAAAACCCTTGAATTTAGAAGTGTCAATTTCAAGGCCTGGAAAGTCCCGGAATTTTTACATGGTCCTTGAAAACCCTTGATTTTTCCGGAGAGAATCATTGACCCTGTCTTTTCACAAGAATTTAAAGTGTTTGCCATGGATTTTAGGTGTTAACAAATGTAAAGAAACATTGTAACCATCAAGTTTCAGTGTATTGCGTGAAATTACAAAATTGGTGGATTTTCATTATTACAAGGCAACATTGGGAGCAGGCACTTGTCAATCCAATTCATATCACAATACAATCAAGTAAAAGCCAGCTTCTGTTCTCTATTTTGCATCTAGTCTGTGGACGCTTGCTCATTGCATGTTTACTGTGCCTCATACGCTCCATCTACGTTTGCTTTTACGTGCAAATGGTGGACGTGTACATAGTTCATCCTGCCTTGAAGCAACACTTCCTCGATTTAATTTCAGCTGATACTCTTGCTGACAAAGCAGGAGATGCAGGCAACATTAACTAAGTTTTGAAATCAGCCTCAGAAAAACCTGTAAATACCAGCCATAAAATAATAAAAAAAAAGCTGGGGGAGCCTTTACGAACCCGTTAGCACCTATCTCGATGTGCACTAATGTGCTCAGGTATTGTGGAATAAAAACTTTTGCATTGTGTTGGAAAGGTTATAAATACTGCCAGATAAAAAATTAGATGGGGACCTTGAAAATGTGTTTTCTGGTCCTTGAAAGTCCTTGAAAACCCTTGAATTTTTGCTTTTGAAGCCTGTACGAACCCTGATAAGATATTTCTCTTGTTGAGTGTCTGGCACAAGAGTAACTGGGCAGGAGCAGTCATGTGAAAGTGCGGGGTTTGTGGTCTGCTGCACAATTGAGTCTGTCTGTGAGAAACAACAAGCGCAGGGTTGATGTTGCATGGGGAAAAAAGATTCGAAGTAAGAGATAACCTTGTAAAAATAAAATGCCCTCATTTGGGGGAAAAGACAAAACCTCTAAGGAAATATGAGTACTATCTAAGAAGTGTGAATGCAAAAGCACCCAATTGAAATCTGCTAAGTGTCCAAACAAATGCCACAAGGCACTCTGTGTCGTCCAAAGCTTGGCAAACCGCATGCCGAAATCAAACTAGTTTATCCGTAGGCACTCTCCGCATTTTCACATGACTTAGTTCGTGCCACGGTATTTTTCTTTTCTTTTTGTTTCCTTCACTTCTGTGTGCTAGCTTGGTTAGTTTTTGGGATAAGAATTTCAGTTGGTATCAGTGTTGGTCACTGTGCTGAGAGACTATTGTCCTCACAATTTTACTGCATGCCACCACACTGACAGCCTTTTAGGGCAACTTGAGTTAAACTCTTTTGGCTAGTCACAGCTGATACTTACGCGAGTAAAAAAAAAAGAGGTCATTGTCATGGCTTTGTTTCACACAGCTAAATCTTCATGCATCCATTGATTAAGCTCCAAAATAGCAGTTAGGTCACTGACATCGTTTCCCAGATGTATAAGGCACTATACTAGACAGTGCATTTGCTTTGATGTACACCCTTTTCAACAAACACTTGGGGCACACACGGGTCTGCAGTTGTTTGGGCTTACATATCCCGCTGCATTGAACCCATAAGTAAATGTAGTGATTGCCTCTGCAATCCTGTCATTCGTAACATTCATAGCAGGTGCTACGAAGGCCACAACACTTGCTGGTTTGGGCATTGATCAAATTATCATAACTGCACCATGCCGCTGTTGGACAGCAGGATTGAATGTACATTCTAGGCAAAGCACTCAAGCCTTGCTACTTTCTCTGCAGTATCCTGTCAGCATTGTGCAAAAATTTTAAAATGTTTACTTCGCAGAATGCTGACAAGCTGTAGAGTAGCATTTCACTTTTCCTGGCAAAAATCAACCACAAACTCGGTGCAACTTCAGTCTAGCCAGTAGGTCGTTATACCAGCCTACATTTGCCACGTTCGTGCATCGAAGAACTCGTCAACAAAATGGGACAGGAGATAATCATCCGCCTATTTACTATGACACCAAATAAAAAAAAAGGGAGTTGAAGATGCGCATTCAGTTTGTTGTTTTTCCACCAACGGACACAAGCCACTCACACAGATAAGCTCCAGGTCACCCTACGTCGTCCGCTACGAGTCAATCTGCACAGAGCGGCGTGGAAGCTCTTCAGGCCGATAGAGTACACAAACGGGTTCGCCACCGAAGCCAGGAACTGGACGACGGTCGACAGCATGTCCAGCCAGTCCGGTATCGCTTTAGGCCCCAACAGCACCTTTACCAGCTTGGTGCAGCAGAAGGGCGTGATGCACACAAAGAAGATCACAATCACAGTCAGGATGCTCACGAGGATCTTCTGGTTGCCGGGACTGCGGTGGCGCAGCGTCGACGACTGCCGCGTCGGCAGAAAGGCCCCATTGGGTATCCGCGTCGGGGAAGACGGCGACGTCACCACTACGGCGGAGCGCAAGCGGTGCACCTCGGCGAGGATGCGCGCGTACTGCACGAGCACGATGACGGCCGGCGTGGCGAAGCAGAGCGAGAAGGTGGCGGCGTAGTAGATGACGTGCTCTCGGCGGGGGTGCCAGTCGACGTCGCAGACGATGTTGTCGAACTGGTAGGCGGTCCAGTCGAGGATGGCAGGCACCACGGCGAAGACGATGCCGAGCGTCCAGGGCAGGGCCACCATCTGGGCGAGGCGGCGCCACGTGCTGCGCTGCACGTACTCGAGCGGCTTTTTCACGGCGAGTCCCCGGTCCAGGGCGATCATGGCCAGGGTCACGCTCGAGGTGGACGTCAGCCAGTAGTTGAGGATGCCGTGGAAGGTGCAGAAGCCCGGGTTGTCCAGCGGCCACCCGTCGTTGGTCAGCGCGCAGGCCGAGGGCACCTGCGGAAAAGGGGATCCCTTTGTCGAGGCATTCTCTTCACACTTTCTGGGCAGTCTCTGACGCAAATTCGTAGAATGTCTAGCTGTGGCTTGCGCTGTTGCAATGTTCGCAACCTGGTACCTTCAACCCTTGTCAGGTTGTTCTTTTTGACCTTCCGATTGCACGCAATACGTCTAGCAAGGCTTACGTTGTTGTGCTAATGGGTAACTAGTTTTATTTCGTCAAGTTCCTGCTTCTGGGGTACAATTGAGTTCGTGTATAGGAGGAGAAGTGAGGTCATCGACAGTTTCCTTCATTTGGCATTTCTGACACACAGACCTTGTAAAAGCTTCCCTACAGTTTACTTTACCTCAGTCATAGATCACTAGATATTTGGTTTGATGTCCTCGCAGCAATGACGGCATGAGGAAGAACCGACAGAGGGAGAGACTTATCTCTACAAATCATTACGAATTCTGCAAGCACGACAGGATGTTAGGAATTAAAGTTTTACGTTCTCTAGGGCGCTTTCTGCACTTTAGGATGGCACCAGAGGTGTTAATTTAGTCATGCTGAGCCCTGATTTGCTATCAGTGCGCCCCTCCAACAGTGCCAACTCGTTTATTTACTGTGCAATCGGGGAGCAGATAAGCTCAACTACACCTGAAAGGAAGCTGCTAAGGTCCAGCTCTAACGAGATGTTACGGGTGGTCTTTGCTCCATGAAAGTGAACGAAAGCATCTGAAAAATAGAAGGAGCAATGATACTGGAAGTCTTGATGGGGCTAGCGAATAGCGCCACCATCATGATGACGGCCAGTAACGTGTTCATCCCACTCCTGGCTGCTAACATGACGAGAAGCAGGGTCACAGCCCCACAGCTCGCGTGAGGTGGAGATGTGTGCATTGTGCATGCATCGGGGTCGTGATTCGTCACGTGCGACCTGGTAATGGTGGCTCCAACAGGGAGAAAGGAGCGGAGCGTGCCAGGGAGCGTGCACCACACACCATGATGAGGGTGGCGGTGAGCAGGTCGGTAACGGCGAGGCTGACTACGAGCAGGTTTGAGCGGTGCTGCTTGACGTGCTCGTCCCACAGGGACACGAACAGCACCAGAAGGTTGCCCACGATGGAGACGAAGAGCTCGGCCGAGACCAGCACGGCCGCCACCGCACGCTCCGCCGAGGTCGCCCGGCTGCTGCCCACCGCTGCCCACGCTCCCGATGCGGTGCCGTTCATTGGGGGAGGGGGGCACCCGCTCCGCTACTGTCAGGTTCTGCGCACAGTCAGGGGGAAGGGGGACGGGTCCATATTATTCAGCTCTCGTCGACCTGTTGGAGTTCACCCCAGGGCAAAGTGTTCAACTGCTTCTGTTTCGTATCCCACCCCTTTGCCTTACCTGAGATCCACCCATTGCCAGCTGTCCGGGTGACATTGCTGGCCAGACTCTTTCTCTTGGCTGGGCACTTGGTTCCCTCAAGTGGGGAGTTTGCTCTCTAACTGAAGCCTTTGTCCCATAATCTGTGATGCTCTCTTTCCGTTCCTAACTGTTACTCCTGCCGTCACCCTTATTTACGCAGCCCTTTGAGGCGAATGGGGGTTGTTCAATAAAAAGTAAAAAACTGCGCAGTTTGTTACTTTACGTTGAAGATGCACCAATTCGCCCACCAACGAGTTCTTCTAAACTAAATGGGGGTTGGCTGCAGGCTAGAGTCAAGTGTGGTGAGATGTCAGGCTCTCCAAAAATTGTGAGCAGGGAGCACACCTATACTAGACAGCTTAATTTCACATAAACAAGCGCACTGAGCACTGCTACTCGCAAGCATGGCGAGGCTTGGTTTGTAAACACAATGCACAAAGAACACTTCGAGTATTGCCGCATGCTGCAGGGAAGCAGTAGGCGGGAAATTGAAGCAATGTCCCGCCTAGTGCTTCCCTGGAACATGTCAGTTCACTTTGTAGGCTCTCGGTGATAACGTTCGCAGCGTCCGACTTGTTGAGAGTTGAAATTGAGCTGTTTGTGCGGGTAAATTGCAGTAGATGGGGAAACTTAGTTGCTTGGTTTATCAGTGTTCCCCCTCCGTTTCACACTGTGGCTGCCAAATTGAGCGCGGGGGGTAAGCATTGTTTTAGCTTCAACCTAGACATGGCACGTGCATGTGCGTCAAAATCGAAACTGATTTCCTTGGAAATCAATTTTCGATTCTGACGCACTTGCAACTTTTTCAAAGCTGTATAAATAAAATAATTAGAAACCTCTCGCCAGTTCAGCATGTAAAACTGTATTTGGGGGGGGGGCAGGGGGGGAGGTAACAAACGTGCAGAGGAAAAACATACTACAATGTGGAACAAACAGATAGCATAGCCATATTTCACTTTTGAATGCACATGTTTGGACATAATACTATTAATACTTTTATTTACATGTTTTAAGACTTTGCAGCATAGTTTCTGCAAAAGCTGGTGTAATCTGCAAAAATTTTAGAAGGAAACATGAGCTTTCCGAGGTACACAAAGACAGAAAAGCAATCAGGAGTCCAACTTTGATGTCAAGTTCAGGGTAATTAAAATCTCAGGCTTAAAGACAGCAACCATTGTAACCTCACATGGTAAACTTGTAAAACACAGCTGAAAAATGTACATTTTCATTTTGCTGGTACATCTTCATGGCGCCTCTTCAAGGTTAAAGAGGGTCATGGCTAGGCCAGAGCCGTAATCCTTCAAGGCATCTTTACCCTGTCATCATTGTGCCTCGGGGTCGTTGGCACTGAAGCAACGCCTGTTGCTAGCGGTGCTGTAAGTTATAAACTAAAATTCGGCCTTTCAAACACAGGGTCCTTTTGGTGTAGCCATTTGGAATAAGCATTTTGTCAAAAACTTGCAAAGCGAAGGCTAAACAGCGCAGTTTCCCGGGAAAATCTGTGCGAGGGAACGGCAAAGCTTTTTTCGTGCCTCATCCGATCGCAATCCACCGACCAGGGAGGGGCCAGAGGAGACGAGAGCCTCGTGCTTTTATCACTCTTTTACGTCTGTCCTCCGACGTAATCTCTTATCCATACTAATTGTGTTTACGACCGGAGTGCCTCGCCGTTGCTCCGGTGGCTGCGGCAGGTAAGAGGCGAGAACGAAGACGGCAAACGGCCGCCGCACTTACTCCGACCCCAAGAGGGACGCCACCATGTTCCACATTTCTTGGCCGTCGCCACTCGATCCGACGTCGGCTGCGCCGTCGCTCTGCCGTTGTGCGGGGGGAGCCAGGGTCATGGTTACGCGATGCCCGAGCGAAACAGCGGAAACGGCGCCGTCGTAACCACCACTCCGAGTGCCATGGGTGCCGCTGCGTTTCCTCCCGGCCCGGCTTTCGGCGTTGGAAGCGCGCATGGCTGCCTAGCGTGAAGCCGTTGGGAGATAAAAGCGCCTGCCTTCACGCACCATCGGGCGCAGTCACTGAGCTGCGCCGAGGAGAGAGGGGGCAGCGCTGAAATAGAGGCGGCGCGAGAGGGGGCGTCATTAATTGCCCTTCCCTCGCGCCTTGCTTATTGCTCATGTCGTTTGGCAGTCGCTTGTCGTTATTGTAGCACCCCCCCTCCCCTCCGTCCTTTGCTTACGCTCCTTTCTCGCATTGTTGTTGGCCGCTCGAAGCCGGTTCCCCCCCTCCTCATTTGTGCCTGCTGCCGCATTAATTTATCAGTTGCCGCTCGGCTGCATAATTTCACGGCTCACTCGGTTTGGGGCAGCTCGAGCAGGCTGTTGTCGCCTCGGAGTGTTGTCGCTGTCACATCTTGAGGGAAAGGGTTTGCCCGGGAAGACATACATGGGGAAGTGGGGGGGAGTGAGATGATACCTTGAATTGATTGTTCTGTTCTACGGTGCGCTGCATGTTACTACGTGGTGTGGTCTATTCTCCTCACTTGAATGGTTCCTACGTGCTGCTTTTCTCATTCTCGCTCTTGACTATTTACGAATTTTCTGCAGTGTTTTGGAGGTGCATTCTTCACACAATGATTCTACGCTGTGGATTGTTGTGCAGTGCCCTAGTAACGCTATGAATACCTGCAGCTATGCATAGGCCCTCAACCAGTGATTTAAAAGGGGTCATTAAGACGAAGTGCAACTTTGTGCTATTTGAAATAACTAGACTTTGGTAGTTCACTCAGCTCTATTCAACCATGAGTGACGATTTTTTAACCGAAAGAAAAAGAATTCGAGAAATATTGAAAAACTTTCAAATTTCGCTCCATAGTGACGTAATACAGTTGAACCTCGTTATAAGAGACATGGATGTAAGAGACAAATGGGTATAAGAGACACTATTCACCCACATGGTTGGCTGCCCTATCTTTCCCATTAAATTGACCTCTTTTATAACAGACATCGGATGTAGAAGATTGGTTATAAGGGACAAGTCATTCTTGAACTTTAATCGATAATCTCACTTGTAGCAGACATTTTAACTTCAGATGTAGTGCCACCAGTCACTAATTGCAGTTGCTTCCATTCTGGAAACACAGGTGGATGACAGACGCCTGCAGTCGCTATTTATTATAACTTCAGCAAACACAAAGTGGTTCAGTCAGCTATGAAACGACGATGAGAAGCCCTGCCAATGGAAATGCAACTTACAGAAGTGATTGAAACTCACTGCCATCCATTGGATGGAGCGCGATCGCACATGCGGGCTCTCCCACTCGCGTAGCTCCCAATCAAGAAGCATCGCAGATGTTGGGTCCTGCAAGCGTAATGAATAGCCAGAGCACACAGCGGAAGAAGCTGTGCTCTCTGACTATTTATCAGGCTTGTGAACTCAACATCTACGATTCATCTTCCACAAACAAGGAAAGGAAAAAAGCTTGTAGAATCGGTTGTAAAAAACAGTGTAAATACAGTCATGAAGCAAACAAAGATTCAGAACTGTTTCATAAATTTTCGGGGCCAAACATAAATTAGAATGAATCTTTTGAAACATGCTGTAGCATTCTTTTGAGCTTATTTTAGTCATACGATGCCAACATTGAACTAGGATCTGATTAGTAAGTGAAAACATGGTTCCCTGCTTTTTAGAGACATCTCGTATAAGAGACAGAAACTGCTCCCCGGTACGTGTCTCTTATAAAGGGGTTCAACTGTATGGGCAGGAATGACTTGCTGTGGACTGGCACTAAAAACATCTTTGTTCTGTGTGTTATTTGAGCATTAGCATTCAAGTGATGTGATCAAACGGAACTAGAGGCTCCAATTCAATCTCCCAGTCACTTGGGTCGGCGGCCGCCAGTCGCACAAACAAAAGATGCCAAAAAGTGGCCGGGGAGTGGCCACTGTTGAATATGTTTTCCTCAATATCTCAGTCATTCGTTTGACATTGGAAATAAAATTGGTATTGTTGCTATCGGTACAAAACGGCCGCTTTAATGAAACGGACTTGTATTTTGTCTTCTTGGCCCATTTACGTACCTAAATTGCTGCTGGGGTATTTTTGGTAGAGTGTATTGCGTTAGATGATTGCATTAATGAACAAGACTGACAGGGCCACCCTTTAGTTGGAACCTCTTGCACTTTTCATGCCCTGCTTTGGTCGAGTGTGCGTCGAGTTGTGCGTCTGACACTGAGGTTGCGGGTTCAACCCCAGCCGCACCGGCCGTTTTTTAGGTGGAGGCAAAAAATTACAAACACCTGTGTGGTGAGATTTTGGCTCACTTTAAAGATCCCCCAGGGGGTTTAAATTAATGCATATTCCTTTGCTATGCCATGCTGCGTGGCTTAGGTGTAGCTTTTGTGTGTTAAATTTTCGAATCTTTTGTCTCTTTTCGCATTTTTTATAGGTTTGCTTTTACCCAGTCCCAGGAAGATGCGTGCGAATCCGGTAATGCCTTTCTTTGCGTGTGTAATTACATGGGCATTTTTAAACGAGACATGACAAGCTGAGGGTAGGTGCATGTGCCCGTACATTTGGGCACATGCAAGTGCACATGGAGGGCCATCGTGCTTGGATAGATGGCCAGAGCCATTAAAACTGCTTAGGGTGGGGAAGATGGCGATGGCCCCCATTCCAGGTTTTTATTTGTTGATGTCAGCACCTCCTTGAGTTTTTCTACCCGACTGCACTCTCCATCCTCGTCATTGCTACTGCCCCGCCTTCAAAACAGTTTCACCTCCTGTGTACGTTGCATGTTGTTTCAAGTAATGGGTTCAGTGCTAGCCATTGCGAAACGCGGAATAGCTCACAGGGTCACAGGCCACTCTGAGCAGCTTTGCTGCTCAAAAAGGCTCCCACTAAGCTCTGTTTTTTTTTCTTCTCAATCTTGTCCTCTTGCCACACCATTGTGTGGCACCCTTTTTAACCAAGCTGTCACCTTTCACAACGCATGCTCCGCTTGTGACGTGTTCACACCTCAAGCTTTATCACGTCTAATTTTGCCCCACGACAATACGAAGCCACCATCACGTGTGGTTCTCCCCGCATCCAGTCGCGTGTGTGCCAGGTTTCTTCCCCTCAAACAGTGCACTCATTTTGCGCGTGTAAAAGGGAGAGAAAGATCTTGAAAAGTCCACTGACTTGTGGACCAACTGTTCTCCCCCCTTCCCCCTTCCACGACTTTCCCCAGATCATGACCCTTCTGAGCCGCACCAACGCGGACTGGTGGAACGTGCGCACGCTGGACGGCGAGGAGGGCTTTGTGCCGGCCAACTACGTGCGCGAACTGGAGCCCCGCATCGTCCAGAAGACGGCCAAGACGCCCGTCAAGGTCGCCGAGCACCGGCGCGTCAAGAAGGTCATCATGAAGCCCCAGCCCGTCAAGGTCAAGAAGGAGACCGCCAGGCTGGTGGCCTCCTCCCCTTCGCCCCGTGAGTGCCCACTGCAATGCTCTGTTTGTGTGTCGAACGGGACTGCAAAGTACAACTCTGTTCAGCTTGAAACAAACACCCGGCCAGAAAAGAGCTGAGGAGCCGCTTCATCCGTTTTTCCCTAACATCTAGATTATTTGTTTGAGTTTCGGATAAAAGTGGCATCAGGGTTACCAGGGGGACAAAGCATTCTTTTTAGGGAAGCAAACGTGTCTTCTGTGGGACTTTAAAGACTGCGTTCACTCTTTGCATCATTCCAGTCTTAGCACAAGCATAATTTAATTGAGTGTGAAAATTATAAGAAAATAGCAGAAGCGCACCAACATGTCACAGGTGCCAACCGTTAATTGGATGATGCCAATAGATGTGAACGTGTATTAAAGAAGATTGTGCACTTGCAAAACAAATTATCTGTGCTCAAAATCTGAAAAAGTGTTATCTTCTTTTTTCTAAAAATGAAGCTTCTAACAAGCAGCCACGATATAAAAATTAATAATAAAAAAAAAACGGGGATTTCACAGTGATGTGTCTTAAATGCACCCCAAAAGCTGCAGCAGCAGGAGGCATAGCTTCACTCCTGAGGGGTTCGTGTAACCGTGCAATAAATTTCCTCAAAGGGGCTTGGGTTCCAGTATGAAATTTTCAAAATTTAAAAGCAAAAGTGAACCAGATCTGCCATGGACCCAACGTACATGAAGCAGTTAACTGCTTCATGTACGTTGGGTCCATGGCTTGTGCAACACCTTGTAATCCATGTAATTGTGCAACACCTACGGGGCATTTATTGAAATGACCTTGGAAATTGCTAGATTTGTCTAGAAGCCTTTGATAGAAAGGATGTCATCTGCCATTGTACGGGGCAGTTTGTAAAAAATTACCGTAAAATCTCCCTTGAATGATCTGTGCACCTACAAAGGTGAATCTAGAAGCTGATTCAGCAGGAGGAATTCAAAAAGGAGCTCAAACTTTAGTCCTGTTTTCGTTTGTTGCGCTTAAATATGTAATATCTTGCCTGTGCAGAAAAATCTCCAAAGCAGAATGGCGGCAGTCCCAAGGATGGGAAAGGGGTCCAACAGCGGCAAGAGTCCATCGATGCGTCGTACCAAAATCTGTTGACCATGTCAAAGGTACACAGTTGCTCACTTTTTGTAACCTTGCGGCATCACGCTTTTGGCGCCTTTGTATTTTTAGAATGATCAACTTTTCAGAATTCACACTGCAGAAAAAACGGTGCGGGATATTGGTGGATATATTTTTGGGAAAAACGCAGCGCATTGGCATGTGCCCTTGCGCAAAAGAGGTGTCTGAAAAAGCTTATCATGCAACCGTATACGGTAAACTCGTTGAGACAAACTTGAAGAAAAGGGGAAAGTTAGTTCATCTTATCAATAGTTCAACTTGCCTACTTAGGCAACTGTTGCTTCTATTACAGCTTTTGCAAGAAACCAGAAGCATTGATTCAGTATATCAGGTGTATCTGAAAATTTGCCTGAAAAAAGTTTATTTTAACGGAAGTCTGCAGAATTTTTCTTTTCAAAATCTGTATTAGAACTGAGCAGTTGTGTCAGCATGACTGCCGACACAACTGCCTTTTCCACCGTCATTGCCATCATCGCATCTATTGAATGGCCACTGATTGGTGAAAGCCTCTCCTATCCTTCATCACCCAAATGAATTGTCTGCCTCAAACTTTTAATGTCATTAACATAATTACCATAAAAAAATTATGCCTTAGATAAACGAAGTTTTCAGCAATCTGATTTTGTAATTGTCTATTGGTTATCTCGACATTTACAGAATAAAAAAAAATCTTTGCTTTAGTTTTGTTCATAGAGATTTTGAGAGCTGGGATGTTACACCGTATTTTCCCAACAGGAACGGAGACACTACCTCGAAGATGCCATCAGGCTGTTTGGCTTCTTCAGGGAATGCAGTGACTTCGAAGCTTGGATGGTCGACAAGGTTGGATCCACATTTAACGTTTCTCTCTTTCAATTTTCCCGCCATCTGGTCATTGCGCCTCTAAATGGGCCATATATATTCCTTGCAGGAGAAGTTGCTGACGGTCGAAGATCCGAAGGAGAATGTAGAAGTGCGCAAGAAAAAGTTTGAGGTTCGTGATTTTGCTGTTATTCACTCGTATTCATAGATGGCAGTAGCTACTTCTTGAAAAGTAAAATGTAATGACTAAATTAATTACCCTTTTGACTCGGTGTTAAATTTTTTATAATTACTAACAAGATGGGCTATAACAAAGCAACACCTATATAAATGAGCAGGAGTTATAGGAAAATTCTTTCGATTCCTACAAGTTAGTGTAATGGACTGTGTGATGGCTGATTAATATACAACCACAATATTGTTAAAGGAGCCATGAAGAGAAAACAAAAGTTTGTTTTATTCGAAAGATTAGGTGTTTCATAGTACCCCAAGCGCTTTCCCGGAAGCAAATTATGCTTTATTCACTGAGAAATAAGGCAATTTAAGCCAAAATTTTAAATCTCCCGCTAAAATTGAACATTCCGTGACGTGTACAATGGCGTCATAGAGCCGGTCCATGAAACAGATACTTAGTATGTCGACTCCATATAGCACCCACACGCGGGAGTCGATCGAGACGGCGGCCATTTTAAAAATACTAGTAAAACCTAGTGCACCCGCAGCCCTAGTCATGGAATCGCCTGATCCGAAGAACAAAACTCTCGCCGAGGAGCTCGGGCTTGCATTTAACAACCTCACACCACAAAAACGCTCAATGCTTCTAAGTGCACGAGCGGCAAGAGTTGTGGGATACGCGGTGGACGGGAAAGCGACCATTCCGCGATAGCCACAACAGACGAACGCCCAGCCGTGGGCACCGCTGCCTCGTCAGCCCCGTCGCGACGGACGAATATAGACTGGTACGTATGTGCCGTATTTTGATTACGGTTAATAATAGTTCAACTTCAGTAGCAGTATCACTTATGCCAGTTGGCCGGTGTCGTGTATGGAAAGCCGTTCGCGCGAGCTCTCTGCTTCGACCAGAAAGATACGAACGTCAATGCGCGGTGTTTACGGCATTTGTTTCCCCAAGGTCAGAGCGATTTGACGAAGTCGGCGACGAGCGCCAGCATGTCCCAGGAGTGAGCTAACTTAAGGGTCCCTGCCGTAACTGAACAAACTGAAGTTTTCAGTGGTTGTAAACTGGAAACGAGCTCGTAACGACAGCAGCAAGCCAACACCATTCGAAACTTACGCGACGACTGGCACTATCTCGTCGCTTCTTGCTGTTCCTTACTCCCCTCGTTTCTATTTTTACCTTTGCTGGTTGGCGATATGACGGCCAACCTCCTGTGAAGGGATTACGATACCAAGCAAGGTCGCGGCTGTGCGTGCTGGAACGGTTCGTTGGCCCCGAAGAGCCTCGAACCCGAAAATTCGTCTGCGCGACGGCGAGATGTCGAGCTCGGCCGCGGCGCTAGTTTCGTACGCATTGACGCACACGCTTGCGAGTTCGTTCGGACCTTCAACCGTTTACTCCACCGTTCTTTGTCATAAAAAGAATGTGCAGTATGTTTCACGGGCATTTAGCTCGCTATGCAAGCTGTAAGCCCTGCCTAACATGCGTTTGCTTTTGCCGGCCTCCGCCAATCGCAGAGCTTAGCCCATGTGACGGCATAGGTTCTGTTGCGGAAAATGAGCTGGTGGGTCGCATGGTCATTTCCTCTTTTCCTAATTATGTAGCTTATTAGAGCGAAGTTTGCGTTATAAGTGGTGTCGCTATGGTTCTAACGAGGCAATCTTTCGAATGAACCAAACTTGTGTTTTCTCTTCATGGCTCCTTTAAAAATAGTTTTGTGACTTGTGCTTGCAATGGAGCATGTCTTGCTTTAACACTTTCCTGCCCATGGGAAAAGCAGTGTTTTGGGTAGTCCAGCAAATATTCTTTTTCCGGTTGCAAAAAATATGTAACATATAAGTGTATGGTATCAAAATGTAGGAGGGTAAATTTTCTTTGCAATGATAATTGTTTCAAACAAGAATATTTATGTGGAAAAAGAAAGGTGAAAAGCTGTACAGAAAAATTTTGTGGCAAAGGATAAAATAAGAACGTCGGTGTTGCTCCAAAAAAGAAAAAAAAAATGCAAAAAATTGAATGTGTACATTTTCTACACACACTAGCAGTGCGAAACACCTGCAAATATAAAATTCTTAACCCTAAAGTTTCTTTTTTGTGCGACTGGGGAAAACAGTTTCTCGAACTTGTGAAATATAGGTTGACCGCACATGCATTGCAGAAAGCCAATGTTTTCTGCTCCACTCCTTTTTTGTTGGTAGCACAATTCACAGTCTCGACACTTTTGCATTTGCAGGGGCTTGTGTTGAACAGGGGTGTCAAATTCGTGGCTGGTTTTACGCATTTTCACTTTTTATACTAAAATCGGATGAATAAAAGTTGCTTTGCAGTCAGTGCTGCTAATTATCATAAAAAAATTTATGTCTAGGCTTGTCCAAACCGACACCATCTCAGTATCTTCAGAGTGGTCATCCATGACTCCAGTGGCACTTTTAAAAAATAGGCGCTGCTCGAAAAAACAAAAGCAAAGAGGCTGTAAGTGTCTCTGCTGCTCAGTAGACGGCGCCAGCTCTCAGCGCGCACTCGGAAAGCACCAAATTTAAATGGGGAAATGTCGAAATTTGAACTTGAAAGCGTCTATAAACTACTATCGATTCGAATAGGTGTAGGTAGGACAGTGTTAAGCGAATATATGGACTTTAGTTACACTTAATGGAAATTAATCAGTGGCTAACTGAGGGGCCAGCCTACATAACAAAGTAGTAGTATAGTAGAAAGCAACACATGAAATATTCCCCTGAAGTGGGTTGTAAATAATAGTTGGCAGCCTTCTGTGAGCCACGATGTGACTGAGTTTCTGCTCAAGCAAGCAAAATGGAGAGGCGAGCTAGTTGGTTCGCAAATTCCATGAGTGAAACTTAAGCGCAAAATTAAGCGCGTCCCTGTGAAAAATTTTGCGCTTAAGTTTCACTCATGGAATCTGCTCAAGCAAGCCTGTGTGTATGCGCTGCCAGCACGTGAATTACGCATGAAATTACGGAGACAAGAGAAAAAAATCTTCCCGCTTGCAGAACTTTGTGACGGACCTCTCTGCAAGCAAGCTGAGGCTGGACGAGATCGACCGACAGGTCGGAGAGTTTGTGCAGAACAAGCACAGCCAACTGGATGCCATCCGTAGCCGCAGCCGACAGATCCACAGCAGGTGGGGCCGGTTGCTTCGCACTACGCCTTGGAGGACGTGTAGTGACATTCTGAATCGTAGAAAGAAGTTATGGTTATGGAGATTACGTCGAACCCTTTATTATGCTGCAGTGTAGTAGCGGCTCGGAGATTTTTTTTTTTTTTAAATCACCCATGTGGATAAGCGCAGCTAAGAACCCCAGGTCATGGAAGGCAATATGTGGCCATACGATACAGCATGGCTCATATTGCTAGTGTATCACTTTGGTGAGCAGTGCATTTTTGCAGAGCTTGCTTTGGCCGAGTTGATTACAGTTAATGTATTTTGTGCACCCATCACTCCTCAGTGTTGTTTGTCTCAGCATTTCTCTGTTGCGTAATTGCAATCATGTTTAATTAAAATACGTTGTGTGCTTGTATTTATGCTAGTTTTCTCCTATTGTTTATATTAGTATGGCTTTTCATTGCACTTTTTATTGCTAAGACTGGGCCCACTCCTTGTTAGATGTGCAGAATCACTGCACTTGTCCTAAGACACGTTGTAACGAGGATGACTTTGCATTGCAGGTGGGATCGGCTGAACCACCTCAAGACTGAGAAAGAGCGAAGTCTTGAAGGAGCTACGAGGTGGGTCTGGCTTGCTAACAGCGTCTTTCCACGTCTTTCAACGTAGTTGCTTTATTCATTTGATTCTGGGTATTGCAAACACCATTTTCAGAATAGTAAAAACCAAAGGCATGGCACGGATGTAAGGTGTCATCTTACCTGTTTCAAGATGGCTGTGTTGCCTTTCAGCTAGCACCAAGATCTGAGTTCTGGGGATATGAATATTATGTAACAATGGCAGATGTAGGGAAGGCATCCTGTAAGGCTGTTTTAGGATTGGCTGGTGCCGTTTTTTTTTTTTTTTTTAATGCATTACTGATGGATTTGCAATGTTGCTTGAAAAGGTGAAGTATTCATATGGACTGAGTGTTTCGTGGTTTTGTAACTGCTTTGACGAGCACAAACTTTGCATCATGGGTAAAATCGCAGGTAGGTAGTCTTATGCGGGCTTCAAGTACATGCACGAAATTCATGCACATTCTTTTTTTGTTTCTGATCACTAAGATTGAATTCGGGAAATTTTCGATGTGAGGAAATCAATCGAACTGAGTGTTTTTCCCCTGCAGCGTGGAGCTCTTCCATCGGACGTGCGATGATGCGCGTGACTGGATGACGGAAAAGATGCAGAAAATCGACATCGACGAAGTCGGCCGGGACATGAAGACGGTGCAAGCTTTGCAGCGCAGGCATGAGGTAAGTTGTTAATGGTGGTGGGCCTGTGTGTTGGGCCGTGTTTTTCGTGTAGTCCCTTTGGTGTGTTTATGGGTTGGCTTTGCTCTGACGTGCTCTTGTTTCTTCTTCTTTATTTTCTCAGAACCTTGAACGTGAGTTGGCACCTGTCGAAGAAAAGTTCAACAGGGTTAACCTCTTGGCTGACTCGTAAGTTTTGAATAATCTCCATCATTTGCTATTTCCCACTCTGTTTGATGTACAGCGTAGACCATTTATAACGCAACCGCTTACAGTGCGGGACCGGATATAATGCAGGTTTTTCTGACCACCGGTTTGCCTCCCATACGACTCAATGCATAAGCGTACCACTTAATACCGAATACCGCATATCGCACAAGCATACTGCCCAGAGCACAATACCGTTTATAGTGAGGTTTGTTTGGTGGACCCGCTGATTGACTGGCATAGCTGGGGCATCGTTTTAGGGTCATGACAAAATCGGAAGACAGACAAGACAGAAAATGCAGAATCAGCCATCTGACGGAACATACCCTGCTCCTCTCTAACATCGACAGACGAAGAAAAAAAAAAAGGGCACCCTTTAGTTCACGCATTCCGCTTGTACTCACTTAATAACCACAACTGCCCTTGCTTGAGGGCAGTGGACGAGAGCAGCATGGAGGGGCTTTAGCTTGAGGCACCTCGGAAATTGTTTTAGCCACTAAATGTAAATACATTGCTTTTCAGTGTTGAAGCTTGGCACTTGTATTGTTTCATGTTCAATGTTCAGGTTGTGTATCTGTATTGTTTCACTTGCTTTTGTCTGGTATTGGTGCTGAAGTTTTAATCAACTGATGGAACTTCAACCTTTTTTTTAAATATTCAAGTAATTTATTTTTAAATAACTTGTATGTTTCAACTATTTACTAACTTGTTTTATGCTATTAAGGCATTTACTTCAATCAGCAGGAACTTTTACAGTAACACTACCTATAAATTGGTGCTGGACATTTCACTGCCAATTTTTCAGCTGGGAGTTCATTTGCCCCAAAATTTACGTTTACAGTCGAACCCCGCTACAACGAACGCCGCTTCAACGAAATTTCCGCTTCAACGAAATATTTCCAATTCCCCGTCAGCTAGCCATAGAAGTCAATGCAACAAAGTCCTCGCCACAACAAACCATTTGTCAGGCTTGCTTTCGCTTCAACGAAATTTTCGAGGATTTGGGCTGGGTTTGAACAATTATTTTACAATAAAATAAGCATAGCGCCAGCTATCTGTAACTTTTTATACATTCAGGACGCTTAGTTTCACCGAAAATGCGCGTTGCGACCACACCGCCACCCAAAACAAAACAAAAAATAACTCATAGGCGCACGCCATTGCTTGATGGTGATAACGATGTGGCTGGCCGTCTTTACACGAGGCGCAGGCCCGCTTCGCCAAGGCGGAGCCCCAGAGCTACAGCCAATCCGTATCCAGTTGAAATTGCATGAATGTGCTCCGCTGCTGGCGCGGTGCCGTCATGTATGCTGTGAGCAGCTGTCCTTGCCGTTTTCCTTCTACCATTCTTCATAGCCAAGAGCGAAAATCATGTTTGCGCGTTTGGTCTTGAAGCCTAGTCATCCTATCTTAGTCGCGAGCGCGCGGTCATGTTAAATGCAAGCGCGCGCGTCTTGCCTGCCAAGGTCAGTAGCTGCCGTGCCCTGTCAGAGGATAAGATAACGGCACTGCTCCTGCCACAAGCGAGAGGGGGGCTTCCCACGGCCTAGCAGCTATCTGCAAGTAATCAGCTCGGTGGGCACGCCTTGTTGTACAGCGATACGTTTTGCGCCTGCATATCTTCCCCCCCTCCGTAACGCGTTCTTTGGGTGGTGAAAAAACATAACCATTGGTATGTTTGTTATCCGAATAAACATGAGTTATTGCGCGTCACTCCTTTTTCTAAACATTGTATTATGCTGCCAATGTTGCGGAAACGCACGGGGCTATTTTTCTGGCCTTTCCGTGGTGTGTAGGGGCAGATTTCGCCTCAACGAATTTTCGCTTCAACGAAATTTTTCGCACGTCCCGTCAATTTCGTTGTAGCGGGATTCGACTGTATATTAAAAGGGGCGGACTCGTCTTAGAGCTATCTTTTTTATTTCCCAACCAATCTTAATGGAACTGCACAGCATTATAGAGTTTTTTGTGCTGATTTCAAATCTGCGATTAAATTTTTGGAAGTTCATTATTTTTGGAGATAATTAATGATTCATTGACATTATTTTGGGCAACAATTACAAAATATTCACTCCGTACATAATTTCAGTTACGACGTGGTGAAGGAGACGAATAACTAAAGAATACAACGGTGTAAGAACTTCTTCGATTTTGTTATTTTTGGTCGTTTTACGACACACTGAACTTAGCTCCTCCTGCGCACTGCCAGAAATGGCTGACAGGTGGTGCCATTTGAGCGCAATAATAATTCTCCAAAGCCTCCACCTGAAAATTTGTTTCGAACATTGTATTCTCCGCACATTTAGGTATCAGAAGCAAAAAATATTACAGTCGTACCTGCTCTGGGTGCCGAGATATCCATCGGCAAAACGCTAACTTCGTGTTGCAAGGAAAGTGGCATTTTACCATCAAATTCTGCACAAACTGAGCTGTATAGAATGCACTTTAAAATGCTATTTTCAATAAAATAGGGTGCCTTTTGAAGAAGAAATTTGCAGACTGCTAGAAAAATGGTCGTGGATGCCAAAAATGCTATTTTTCAGAAAATGATCTTTTAGACCGTTTTTCGGTCCCAATTAGACCCGTCTGCCCCCTTATAAATTGTTGATTTCCAGCTTGTTTGCAGTCGTGTGTGTTAGTGCGGGGCGCAGTCTGCCAGAACAGGTGTGTAACCTGCTTTGCGTTCCCCGTGCCTCCCTCCTCCCAGGGTGAAAGCTTCTTATCCGGCTGAACGCCCCAACGTGGTCAAGAGGCAGAACGAGCTGCAGGGACTCTGGGACCAAGTCAAGGTGAGATTGGCTGCACTGGACAGCTGTTTGTTTGTCGTGTGGAGGCGTTACTGTTGTTAGCTTGCGTTTCATTGTTCTCGTTTTATGCTCAAACACATTTTGCCCGACTGTGGCTGCCTTGATTAAAACGTAAGTTGTGGCTTCTGATTTGACTCCATCTAGGAACGAGCTGCTGAGAGGCGTTCCAGACTGGAAGATTCCATGGGGCTTCAGATTCTGGCAAACAGTGCCAAAAGCTTGGTGAGGCTCAGCTCTCTCTTGCTCAAAGAAGAGAAAACTTGTGAACAGTTTGTGAAGTGCTCTTGTTTTTCTCTTTCTCATCTCTTTGTGTGCCCCCCTCCAGCTTGCGTGGGTGAGCGAGGTGAAGGTTGCGCTGAACAGCTTTGAGCCGGCCCGTGACGTGGCCACGGCTGAGAACAACCTCAAGAAGCACCACGACCTGGGAGATGAGATCCGCAACCACGAGGATGAGTGAGTGCTGCTCCCGCTCCTGCCCTCCTCCTCTTGCCCATTCAATCATGCATTGTAGTGAAGTGTGGTACGACTTCAGTATATTGGATATGGATTGGCACGGATTGCAAAAGCACGTGTTGTCAACGTGATATTGCCAAACTGCCAGCTTCTGAATGGTTTTAGAATGTTCGATTTTGTGGTCATATGAGCGTGATGCGAGGGCACATATCTAGTGGTAAACACTTGAAGAAGCAAAGTTTGCAAACAAAGTTTACATTTGGGTAAGGGCTATAACTGTCTCCCTTCTGCGCTACCGAGTGGGAATGTTTGCCTGAACACCCTCCTCAAAGCAGTTGGTACTCAAAGCTGCGAAGCAGGATTTCAGGCGTGCTGGTGAGATTCTGGGGGAATCCTTCTTCACGAAGGTTACCAGAAGGTTGTTGAATTTGTATGGAAATGCTGGCTAATGACGACGTAACTGCATTCTGACAAACATGCAGACAGATCGTTGCTTGACACAAAACACAGATCACATTCTGCGAGAAAAGCACGTCGAATGGGCATGTATTTGCCGCACAAAGGGTTAGGTTAGTGACAGCAACGAGTGCAATCCGGGATGCCTCCTGCCCTCATCGACGAGGCTGCCAGCAACAGGGCTGCCCTCCGCCCCCTTGCAGGTTTGCGGACATCCAGGCCCTGGGCGAGAAGCTGCTGCTGAAGAACCGGGACAACGAGGAGATGAAGGCGACGCTGCGGCAGCTGCAGGAGGAGCAGGACGCCATCCACCGGGGCTGGCGCGACAAGCTCGACTACCTGCGGCAGGGCGTCGACCTGCAGGTACGGAGGAGTCTCGAGGGACGAACCGCCATGAAGCGCCTTAGCAAGACGTGTATGAGGCTCGATGGCGAAACGGTGCCAAGTTCATTTGTGGATGTTAACTGAGACGTATCTGAAACTTTCCCGTCTTTTGTCGCTCTTCCGTGCTGGTGTTTGTGTGGCACTGGGAAAGGAAAGAGAATTGGTGTTAGTTCTGTGCTGCAGCATAATTTTAAAGGCTGTAGGCAGCATAGCATGGGGTAGCAGCTACACATGCCTACCTCCAAATATTACAAAAAAGGGGGTGTAAAAATACGGTTAGGTGAATGTGCATGAATGGATGACACCAGCACGGTCTTCAATCCAGTGGAGCGTGCATTCCCAACTGTTCTTTCAGCTACTTTGTGTCTTCTGTGTGAAGAGGGCTTGTAGGGTCCCCCAAAAAAGCCTCCTGGTGACAAGCAAGCTCTGTTACATAGGCGCTTCGGCTGAGGCAAAATTGTAATCAGAGTTCAGCAATAGATGACACCGTCATATTGCTAAGACCTGTCCCCTGCTCTGCAGATGTTCAACCGTGAAGCAGACCAGATTGACAGCATCACCAGCAGCCACGATGCCCTGCTGGACTTCGAAGACCTCGGGGTGAGCGAAAACTTTTGCGTGACCTTGAAGGGATTCATTAGAAATATCGATGGAAGAGGTGTGGGAAAGTGCAGCCCCCTGAGACTAATGCCTTAAATCTTTGCAGACAACCTTGGACGACGTGGAAGCACTGTCCAAGCGGCACGAGAACCTCATCAACACCCTGCTGGTTCAGGACCAGCGGGTGGCTACCTTCAGCGGCATGGCGGACAAGCTGATAGCAGCAGGACACTGCAAGAGCAAGGAGTGAGTGGGGTGGGACCTCGGCTGTGTGTGTGCTTGATGCACGCTGTGCTTGATGCACACTGGATGCACGCTGTGTGATCCAGCTTGCATTCAGACTTTGCACGCGCGATTTGTGTGTGCTGTGGTGGGGGATAGAACTGCTTCTTATGATTGGTGGTAGAGTGGAGGCAGGATGCTCAGTTTGTCACGCACTAAGCCTAAATCACACACACACCGCTTTGAACAACCACACTGACCCGTCTCCTTTATTCCCACACTTCCTTTATTCCCACACTCAGCCCTAACCCCTCACACTTTACTCCTTCCTCACTTCTCCCAGTCCCGATGATGATGATGGTGCCATCACATAGCGCCCTCTCTCAGCACTCCCTGCTTCCGTCATCTGCGCCACGCCACCTCACAAGTTTTCTTTTTAGTGTTCTTGGTGATGGGTTTGGTACCATGTGGCACGCAAGGCAAGGGGACAGAGTTTCACAAACTAGGGGGCTGAATGTAACTCGGGCAATTGGTTATTTTTGATGCCTTATTTAGTGCTTTGTTTGAGGTTGGGTACTTGAAATGCCGGTGAGTGCGAGTTGGGAGTAGCAAAACGTTAGGCCGCGTAGTGTAGTGTATTCCATCTCATTGCTGGCTTTGAATGATCAGTGACAGTTACCTCTTCCCACAATGCAGTGTGGTAAAGCCCAGTGTTGAGCGTAAGCCCGCACGTAGAACAACAAAAAGGGTGAAGTCCAAACGAAGAAAAAGGTTTGCTTATTAGCTGCGCACATTGCACTGAAGCAGAAATTACTTTGACCTCTGAACCCCCAGCAACAGCTAAAAATTGCAGAAGTTTGTGTATGGCACAAGAAAGCATTTTGTGTTAGTAGTAAAAATGAATACAGTGGTTTTTGATGAGGTGTATTGCTGGTCACTACTGCGAATAGAAACTTCTTTGTAGAGTAAGCGAGAGATATTTTTTTTTGAACAACACCCCTGGCACATTTACTTTTTGTATGGCCTGCTTAATTGCTAACACCTTGTGAGCAGTTGTCGCAGTACTTTGCTGCTGGGTGTGGGCTGCATCGTGCCCTTCATAAGCACAGCTCCTCTGTTTCCCTCCAGGATCGACAAGAGGCGCGACCAAGTTGTCGCCAATCGTCGGGCAGTCAAGGACAAGGCCTACAAGCGCAAGGAGCTCCTCGAGGAGTCCAGGGTCTACCACGAGTTCAAGGCAGAGTCCGCCGAGGTGAGATGGACAGGGGCTGTGTTTCTCCAACTTGTAACATGTGGCAATACTTGTGCTCTCTGCGAATGCTAAACAGTGCATTGCAAGGGGGAAAAAGCGCAAAATGCATTTGTTGCTGCTGTTCTTGTATGGAAGCAAAGCTGGCAGGGGCATTTCTTCTGCCAAACAAATAGTCCAGTTGCAACATTGCTCTATTTTGTCACTCTAATGCAAATTTGGCGTTAATTTCGGATGAACCGAATGGAAAATAGAGAAAAATTAGAGTTGCAAGTGTTTGTGGTGCTCACCAAAGAAGCTGTTTTACGTTGGGGCAAAAACTTGCAAAAAGTGTGGTCGTGCTGCATCGCGCCACCGAAAATGGGAGAAATCTGGGGAATCGGCTTTCATCTTGACAGTTGTGGCCTTTCTGAGGAGTACGTGGTACAAGTTGCTGCTAGTGTACAAACTCTCGAACTGTGTGGGAGTGTTCGCCACTCATCGTTCTCTCCCTCCTTCTCCTCCTATGATGATGATGGCGCCAGATGTCCAGCTGGATCCAGGACAAGCTCAAGATGGCGGCGGACGACTCGTACCGTGACCTGACCAACCTGGAGCGCAAGCTCCAGAAGCACGAGGCCTTTGAGGCCGAGCTCAAGGCCAACGAGGCCCGGCTCCACGAGATCAACTCGGTGCGTGCTTCTCCTCCTCTGGCTGTTTTGTAGTTCCCTCACTCTGCATCTCGGCAATGGGCAGGCAATCAAGCGCCTTGGTTTCGTCTCGCTGATTGTCTGAAGAAAAGAAAGTCGCAATTTAGGTGTCGTGGTTTACGTTCCATCTTTCTCGAGCTTAAGTGAACCTTTGTTTGTATCTAAACATGGAACTTGTTTTTGATTAGGGGCAAGAAAAGAGGCAAAATAATTAAAAAGGGAAACAGTTTTTGGCACAAATTAACGAACGATGTTTGTTGACTCCAAGATATAATAACTGCTCTCCTCTGCTTTTCAACGTTGTTTGAGCTTTCACAACGAACCCCCTGATCGGATTCGGGTGCAGAGCGGCCGGAGCCTGATAGCGGGCGGCCACTACGCGTCGGCGGATGTGTCGGCCGTGCTGGACCGCCTGGAGGCCCAGTGGCGCGAGCTGTGCCGGCAGACCAATGAGCGGGGCCAGTGCCTGCGCCAGGCGGCCGCCCAGCGGGCGCACAACCGGGCCCTCGAGGACGCCCGCGTCAAGCTGGACGAGCTCGAGGCCGCCCTGGCCTCCCGCGACCTGGGACACGACCTGCGCAGCGTCAAGGAGCTGCTCAAGAGGCACCAGGTGCGCTCCTCTGCCCCACCGGGGGGGACGATGACGGTGCGGGCGTTCGTTCACTGCCGGGGCTGGCTGTGTTCGACTGTCGGTCCCGCACTCGACACCACCGAGTACCCAGTATTAATTTTTAAAGTGAACGCTTTTTTAGTGGGGTTGGTTGACCGAAAAAGCTCTGATAAGATTTCTGGACACATGGCTCGTGAGTGAAACCAGGCTTCCATTGTGTCAAAACAGTTACTTCAAAATCATGAAAAAGGAACGGTTCTAGATAAGACAACACACGCAGTGATCATGCAGAAGGGGTACAATAATGTACCTTTATCTCATAAACCACGTACCGGTATACATCTAGACCGTTTATAGATGTGTCTAGTTAGTATTTGGAAAGTCATCGCATGGGTTCATTCTTTGTTTTCGATTTCAGTTTTTAAAGGTTTCACGACTGATTGGACGCACTTTTAGCGATGGTTTCGATGCACTTTTGATGCAGTTTTTCGCAACTTTTTCTGGAAGCGATGGAAGCAATCTGACATTCGTTTGTCACATACATTTCTATGGAGGGAGAAATCTTCAGACTACCGCCGTGAGCGTGTCTCTGTAAATCCAAGAGCCCCATTGTTTGAATGCCTGTAGTTTTGGAGTTGTGTTTACTTTGATGCTGGTTGGTGCTAGCACCAGTGCCCCTCTCGTCTCTTGGGTGTTATGCTGTGAGGCAGTTCTTTTGTTCAAATCAAGTGAAATGAAATAAAATCTTTATTCTAAAAATCAACGATGGCAGTTCCTGTGGGGATTACTGGGGAAAGTGCTGACGTGCAGCCCCTGTCGTTCCGATGCAGACACTGGAAGCCGAACTGACCACCTGGGAGGCAAAGGTGCTGGACTTGGTCCAATTTGGCAAGGAAATGGCTGACAAGGGCCACTTTGACGCCCCCAACATCCTCAAGGCCACCCGCATCATCAGCGACAGGTCAGGCCACAGTTGTGTTCGTGTGTGCAGTGGCTTCTCTTGGGCAGAGTGCATTGCAGGGTGTGTTTTCTGCAGTTGAGGGCCTTGCCAAGGCGTCACAAGAGACAATTTATGAGTTGGAACACATCGGCTGTGCACTTGGCTATGCTGCTGTGAAATGCAGGCAAGGAGGAGCAATGGACCAGGCAGTTTATAATTATTTTTGTAATTTTGCACCGGCTATAACACACAGACAGACTAGAAAGAACGTGCGGACTACGTAAAGACTGCGCACGCGTTGTTTACAGTTTGTCTTTCCGCAATCGTACGAACAATGTTCTTGTAACTAGCCCGACATCAAGCATTACTCAAGCAATAGGCAGCGTTGTTTTTATTTTGCTGGCGCTGCTCGTATAAACCTTTGTAAAAGCTGCATAACTGGCTTATTTCCATGGCACACTCGTTACCGTAGCAGCACTTCAGTTGATTGAATCTGGGCTGACCTGACAGACAGGCCTTGTGCGTGAAATGCATTGCCAGTACACAGCTTCTGTTTTAGGCATTGTTTCTGCGCGCAAGATGCAAGCTATAATGGCAGCATTGAATGTGCTGTGCTGAATAGGCCAGTTGGTACCTCGACACAAAGCTGGAACTGCGCACTGATAGGAGAGTAGAGTGAAAACAGTTTGTCTAAATGTCCTCAAGATAGCCAAAAATGTTTGTAAAAGGCCAAGCAAATCACTTTTAGTTATAGGCGGACTCTTCATCATTTGCGGATGCAGGAACTGCTTTGAACTAGCGACTCTGTCATCATTTTGTCCGTCTCATGTGGCTCCAGGTTCGGCCAGCTCCGTGAGCCGGCAGAAGAGCGGAGGGCGCAGCTGGAGGAGTCGCTGAAGCTGCACCAGTTCAACTTTGACGTGGACACCGAGAAGCAGTGGATCACCGAGCACCTGTCAGCGGCCTCCTCGCTGGACCTGGGGCAGAACCTCATCGACGCCCAGAACCTCTCCAAGAAGCACCAGGTGATGATGCATGGCGTAGATTGCCTTTGAAGGGAACGCGAGGGGCAAATGCAAGTTCTGGTTTTAACGCTGAGAGTGAACCGTTTAGACCTCGTTATGACTTTTTTGGGATGGCCAGGGGCTGATTTCTGCGCTGCTTAGAAACGGGCAAAAATGGAGGGCGAGGCTCTCTCTCCCCCCTGCTCATCGAAGGTGTGATCCTGTACAAGGTGGCAGCTATGGGGAAGCTTCACACATTTGTCTTCAAGCTAACTTTACATACCAACACAAATATGCGGGCAGAAAAATGTGCTGCGGTGGCACTTCTGCCCTATCGGAGAACTGTTGCCGCCTGGCGTTGTGTGTTTGTAAAGTAGGCACATCATTTTATCTGTACCAATCATTCGTTTCCAGCCTGCAGTGAACTTAAGAGCTTATTTTACTTGCTGTAAAGGGCTATAGGAACAACTACAAATTTGACATCTGTTCTGGTCTGAAATTTTGGGAGCTCACCCCCTACCTGTGCTCATTTTGCTCAAAGCGCAAGTGCCTCTCCCCTCTCAACTCCCTAGAACACAGAATGAACTGAGAGTTAAACACTGAGAAACTATTGTCTCCAATTGTGGGCGAAACGTAGGAGCAGCGTCCTCCGATATGGCACGGCATCCTCCAGTCACTCCTGGTCGGAGTAACAACCCTGGAATGAGCAGTCCTCCACGTGGGTTTTGAGAGGGCACTGATAGAGGGTGCTATGGGACGGTGCAATCATCATCATTGTAGCTTAGGGAAGAGAGGAAGGGGTGGAATGCGAGGGAGGTTAGGGCGGGTGCGTTGGGAATAAAGAAATGATCGGTTGAGTTGCCGAGTGTTGAGTCGTGACAGGCTATAGAGCTCAGCTGTTAGAATCAGCACTCCTCTGACCTCGTTCTCGTTCTCGTTCTCGTGCTCGCAGAAACTGGAGCGGGAGGTGCAGGGCCACCAGGCCATTGTGGACAAGACGCTGGCGACGGGCGAGGCCCTGGTGCAGCAGCGCCACTTTGCCTCAGCCTCGGTCAAGGACAAGTGCCACGAGCTGGTCGCCTGCTGGAACCTGCTGCTCTCCGAGTGCGCCAAGCGCCGCAAGAAGCTCGAGCTGCAGCTCCGGGCACAGACGGTGGGTGCCTCTTCTGCCCTGTCTCATGTGCCATGGGTAGCCTGTGGGAAATCCTTCTGGTGTTGTCTACGGTGTCATTACGCAACCCACTCCTGCAAATCCCACTGGGCAGTGCACATTTTCCCAACCCATTTTTTGGGTTAGAGACAGGGCTTCAAAATGGAGTAAAATGACCGGGCTTTGTGTCTGCTCCACGGAGTGGAACTTTGTCATCCCTTGAGGTTTGTGCTCCTAATCCTTCTGAGTGGGCATGAGATGGTGGGTTCGGGATGAACCAAGTGCCATACGTGGTGCTATCAAAAACATGGTGCTATCTTTCTAATTGACGTCTATGTGTACAAGGTCATTTTAGCACACGTCAAAGAACTAAGGTTGGTCTAAGTTTTGCCCGTGAACGGCCCACTATGGTGTGCCTCCTAGACCTCGTGTGTAGTTTAGGTGCTTAAATAACCTCTGTCAGAATCGGAAAACACTCAGCTGACTGTTTCATAGTCACATGGAGCAAATAAAATGTGGAAAATACCATTTTGCCCAGCCCCTTGGTTCATCCCTGGTTAGCAAGCCCTCGTCTGCTTAATATTGGCCAAATGTTGTCATTTTGCTAAGCCTTTATGGGTTTCACAGCAGAGTTCTATTACTAAGGCAAGTGGGCTAGCAGTTTTCACGCTTGTCAGGTGGTGGTGCCATACAAACATTTGGCTATTTAACAATACGCAATTCACCAACACAGTATTTGAACCAAACTGTTGAATGTACACCTTGTCAAGCTCAGATTGCCTCAACAATTTCTTACTCAAACTTTGTTTAGCTCTGTCGGCTGGTTTGTGGCTAATTCAAAACATTAAGCAGACAATGTCTGAAACTTCTTTTTACTAGGTTCAGTGGGCAGTTTTGTTTACGACAGTTTGCTGCTTTTAGGATGTAAAAGGCATTTCTTTCCCCATCATTTAAAGCTTTCACGAGTGACAAAGCTTTTTAAAAAGATGCAAGGAGAGCTCCTTATGAATGAACAAATAACTATCGTGTATTAAATTGTTTTTTGCACTTGAGTACAGCCTCTCCTAATTGCATGGTGTTTTTTCTGCTGCCCAACAGTTCTACTCGGAAGTTAACGAGATTGAAGCATGGATGAACGAGAAGAAGGCTGTCCTGACAAGCACAGACTTTGGCCGCGATGAGGACGCCGCCGTCAAGCTCCTCACCAAGCAGAAGGTTTGTTCCTTGTCCGTGCCTCTTCAACGTTAAGGCAATTTCCTTACACTTCATTTTGTTTGCTTACAACTATTTTACGGATTATTTCTTACCCAAACTTGGTTGTAAACAAACTTGATTACTATTTACCAGGTGCTGCTAATGAATGAAAGAGTGTTCTTTTTGGATTGCCCCTCTCCTTGTTTCTGAACTTCTGAGTTCTCTGTAGTGCGCCGTGAAGCCATTAAACACTTTTTTCACTTTAATTTAACGTCAAGGCCTTAGGTAAACTTGTTTATCGTGCTTCACAGGCCCTGGAGCTAGAGATTGACACGTACACGGGTCTCGTGGTGGAGATGACCCACCAGGGGCAGACCATGATTGACCAGGGGCACCCCGACTCCAAGATAATTGCCAACCAGATGGTGAGTTCCTTGTTTGACTCACACCAGTGTTGTTAGGTGTCTTATTTCATGCCTGCTTGCAAGCTGGCTTCATTATTTTTTTTTTTTCATTTGTTGTGTTTTTGAGGAGTGCTTACTTGTCTTCACTGGTTCAGTAGGTTTAAATTGACAAAGTAAAACAACACAAAAGCAGGAGTAGGTTAACATTTTCTGCATGTTATGTGAACTCATGTGATGACAATCGGTGTAAGACACACTCTGCTTTGCTACCAATTATCCTCTTTGCACGATATGACATTCAAAGTTTCATGGTCAGGTTCCATATACCGTATTTACTCGCGTAATCCTCGCACTCCTTCTTCAGAAAAAATCAGTTTGAAGTTCGGGGGGGCAAACTTACGCGGAGAGATAAGGTTTCAAGTGGTAAAAATGAGCCTAAATAAGATTTGAATACGTATTTTACATAACCAAGACATTTCCGAGCAGGACTTACCTCCGTGATAAAAGTACAAGGTGGACATAGGCACGTTGCACGAAACTTTATTCATTGCTACCGGCCACTGCCCAACTTTACCATCCCACGTTTGGTAGTGGGAGACCTAGGTGGGAACAGTCCTAGTCCGAGTCAGGGCTGCTAACATCACTGGTCGTTGCCTCCTCGTCACCTCCGGATTCCACGCCAGCTTCAGAGGCTTCGCCTTCATCCCATACCAGGTGGTCTTCAGTCGCATCCAGAGCATTTGATATGCCCGTCTTTTTGAAGTTCTTGACGACGACGTCTACGGCGGTCATTCACCACGATTCCAATATCCAGCTGCAAAGAAGCTCCTCCGACGGTCTCCTTGTCTTGCCGGCCGGCATCAGAGTTGGCTGGCCTTCTGCCATCCACTCTCCATACAGCCTCCAAACGCTATCTTTGAACGGCTTGTTCAAAGACACGTTGAAAGGCTGGAGCATGGGGGTTAAGCTGCCTGCAATGACAGCCAACTCAGTGCACAGCTCCTTAAACTTTGCGCTTCTTGTTGGTCACCTTCAGTTCCTCATGCTGTCGTCTGCAGTAGCACACGCTGAACTCGTTGACGTCCAAAGGCCTGCTCGCAGGGCGGTCGCCGTGCTCTATAGCGTATTCAATACCACCCCATGGCGAAGTGGCACGAGCCCACCACAGAACAAAACGAGGAAAAACTTTTCAACATGGCATAAAGCGAGCTCTCAACTGCTGCTCCTCCAATGAAGGGACAACTGGACGCTGCGCGAACGCCGCCTGGTAACGCACATGCGAAACCGACCAAACGAAAGTGTGAGTGACGTTTGAGCAATGGCGCTAGGGTGTCATGCGCGCCTGGATATACCGCGCTCTCTGCTGAAAGGGAACAGAATGGTGGTGAGCGCGTGCATTACGCAAGTTTCGCAAGCGGACGACTTTCGCTGTTGCTGTTTCGGGGGTGTGAGGTTTACGCGAGCAAACAAAAAATACAAGTTTTGGCAGCTCACATTAGGGGTGCGAGCATTACGCGAGTAAATACGGTATGTTCTAGCTGTATTGTTCTTGCACAAAAACCTAGGTGCTTTTACCTGAAATGTTAGTTTTGTTGTAAAATAAAAAAAAACACATTCATTTTGAGCGCAAGCTTTTGTAATTGCACTGAAACATATGCGAAAATGTGTGAGGTGGTTCTGACTTCTACAGTGCAAGAGTAACTTTTATGTGACTTCTATAGTTATTAGTTGCTCTGACTGTGCATCTTACTCTGACTGCGTACAAATGAGTTGCAGATAGATCACTCCCATCATTTCTACTAGTGTGAGACTGTTTTTTGGAGTACTTCAAGACTACACTTGCATGATTAGGCATTTTGAATAACCCAACACATCTTATGCGCCATGGTTACTTGGGAAAATATAAAACACCTCCAATAGTCGTTAAACAACTGCTTTTATTCCTCAAAACTACGCACTATTAAGAGTATCTTTCAACAAATAATGTGAAATCGTAAATGAAAATGCTGTCGATGCTGTAGCGGTATTTCTGTTGTTTGACCTGATATACTTTCACCATTGCAGCAAACGGTGAACCAGGAGATAAAGAACCTGCAGAAGCTGTCGACAGTGCGGCGTCAGAAGCTGATGGAGGCCAAGCACACGCACGAGTTCTTCCGTGAGAGCGACGACCTCAAGGACTGGATCAACGAGCAGACCCAGGCTGCGCTCTCCGAGGACTTTGGCAAGGACTACGAGCACCTCTTGGTACGTTCTCCTTCTGTGTAATGGCTCCTGTAATGGCTTTTGTATTGGCTCCTGTATTAGCTACTGTAATTCCTCATTTATTGGCTCCTGTATTGGCTGTAAGGGCTGTAAATGGCTGTTTGCAACTATTTCATAATTGAAGCGTAGGTATGGTACTGTTGCTGACAAGCTGTGGCACATGTTTTCCGAACTAAATGGAGTGAGCTGCAAAGTAAAGAGAAGTTTTGAAGCAGCAGTCGAGGAAAAAAAATTGTTGCAAGATGATGGCGCTGCTTTAGTGAACTCGTTCTAAAGTAGTTTTTGCGAGGGCAGTTTAATGCAAGTCAGTTAGACTCATTAGGTCTGGCAGATTAGGCTCCCAAGCCAGCGCCAAGGGTTGAGAAAGCTGCCAGACTTTTAAATTCTAATTGATTTATTTTCGCAGGCACTATACTTCTATTTTGAAACTTCAGTATTTGTACATGCCTTCTGAAAAGCTCACTGTTATGAATAGAAGTCCTTTCTGCATAGAATAGTCATGTCACTGGTGTGTCCATACATACAGGCAAATGAGCACTTCATTAGTGATGCATTCTTCACATATTATAATTAGGAAAAGCTTAAGCTTATTCTTCGTTCGCACAAAGACCAGAATCAAAATAACTGTCCTCGCTGTCGTGCAGTTCAAGAAAAGCTTTTGTAGTGGCTGCCTGAGAAGAGACATATAGAGTCGCGTAGGAGGTATAATGCTATAGAAGAGCTATGTGGAGTCACATCGAGCCTTACAGGGATCAGAATTTTGTGGAAAGAAATTTCGAGGCACGTCCGGTTCTTGCCATTCAGTTCTGGGCATTCTTTTTTAAATGTGTGCCCTTCAATTTGCGATTCAGCTCCTGCAAGCCAAGTTCGAAGACCTCAAGCTTGTCGTGGACACCAACAAGGACCGGCTTGGCCAGTGTGTCGCCCTTGGACGGCACCTGATCTCGGCCGACGTGGCACGGTCTGGAGAGATCGAGAAATGCCTCGACCACCTGGCGTAAGCCCCTCCACTTGTTGCTTGTTCCCAGCAGTAACTTCTTTTCGGGAGCAATATTTGGCCGTAGAATTCAAGTCTTTATGAGTGCTGTGCTCGTCTGCTGGTTCACTGTGTTGCAAAAGTGAAACCTCTTTTACCAGAACACCTCTAGTTCCTGTAACTTGAGGGGGACGCGGCTTTCAATTTTTGAAAAATTACCAAAGCATCGTTTTTTTTTAAAAGCCACACGTTCAGATTCTGTGTCTTCTATTCGGTGCGTTTGCAAAGTTTTTCTGCCGAAAACGGTCGCAAAGTGGCATAAAAAATACTTTCGATAGCCGTGGTGACAAAATATCGGCGCAAAAGGGTGAAAAAATGGCAATTTTTGGAGCTCTGTATGTCCGCAACGGTGCCATTGGGTGCCGTTGCGTGTATTACATCTTGAATGACGCGTGATGTACGATAGATCAATACTCCGCATCAGATGCTCCCCCCACCGGCCTCCCCCCGTGAAAGAGCGGCCTCCTCCACCTCCTCCTCTCCTCCTCCCCCTCCTCCTGTTGCAGGGACCTGATGCAGGCCCTGAGCGAGGCCATGCAGGCACGTGAGCAGCGGCTGCAGGCGGCCGGGGAGATCCACCGCTTCAACCGGGACGTGGCGGACGCCCTGAGCCGCATCCAGGAGAAGTACACGGCCATCCCCGAGGAGCTGGGCAAGGACCTGCAGGCCACCCAGGGCCTCGTCCGCCGACAGGAGGGCTTCGAGAACGACCTGGTCGCCCTCGAGGCGCAGCTGCAGGTGGGGGCCGAGGGAGGGAGGAGGCACTGGGCAGTCACATTCCGTGAATGTGTACAAGCTGCGGCACTGGCACAGTGGGTTTCTCTAAAGAGGTCGGAAGAAGTCAAAGCCTGCGTGGAATGAATCGCCCTCTTATTTTTCAACACAATGTTGCGGGCCCCCGAGGTGAAAAGGATTGAAAGGACCACCTGGAGGTACCGGAAGTGGATCCTAAATGTTGCTGCCTGTTCACTTATGCAGTCTGGTGCATTAGCTCAGGAAGGCCATCTCGAGGCTGTGGCTTTCTGGCACAGCTCTTTGTTTCCAACTGAGAAGGCCAACCTTGGGGACACGTGGTGTGCAGAGACACCAACAGTTGTGCTTTGCTGGGTTATTTGGTGCGTAGAATCTTTGCTCGAAAGTCTAAGAAGCTTCTCATTCGATGTATCCATGGTTGGAGTAACATTTAGGTTCTGCTGAACATGTTATTCGACAGTTCAGAAATTAGCACTGTGACAAACCGTACTGGTTTGATGTGCAGTATCACTACTGCACAAAGGGCGCAACGGGCGTTGTGATACAGTGGTGGTGGATGAAGCGGCTGCTCGAATAGCTTTACCTGTCGTCTAGTTGTCGAAACTAATTCCATTCTTGCCTCGGAATAAGTTAGTGCAGTGTTGTCACTGTGCCACTGTTCTGCGAGTGAGCGTCTTTCCTGCTTTGCCCCTGACAGGTGCTGGTGGACGACAGCGTGCGACTGCAGGCGGCCTACCCGGGGGGCAACGCGGAGCACATAGCGGAGCAGCAGCAGCTGGTGGTGGACCAGTGGGCCGCCCTGCAGGAGCGGGTGGCCCAGCGCAAGGACCAGCTCAAGGAGTCCCTGCAGCTGCAGAAGTTCCTCTCCATGGTGAGGGGCACCTCCTCGCTCTCTGCCCGCCGGCTGGCTTCGGTTGTCGTCTACGCCAACTTGCTCATCCAGTAGCACTGTGTCTGATTGGAATAGTGTGGTGGGATGTCTGCCTGAGAAATGAAGCATTGCTGTGGTACATGCTTCGGGAAGTTGGCACGTTGTCGTAAGAAAAGCGCGTGAAAGCCTCGCGTGCTTTTGTTCTTATTCCTTCTTCACTGTCTGTCTGCTTTGCGTAATAAGAGAAAACGCTGATGTGTGTCACGCATGAAGCTCGCTAAGGGAACATTGGGCTGTTTGAAGTAATCTCCCAGCCCTCTACAAGACCACGCTGATCGACTTGAGCACATTGATTAGATTAGTTCATGGAGCTTAACGTGGTGGAGCTACACTGTAGACTATGAGGCGCGTCGTAGTGGGGGGCTTTGGGTTGACTTTGATTATCTGGGGATGCTTATGGCATTTTTGCTTTTCCCCTCCATCTGAAAAACAGCCACCGCAACTAGAATCAAACCCATGGCCTTGGGTACAGCAGCATAACGCCTTAGCCATTAAGCCAGTGGGTGGGTTACTTCGGCACATTGAAGCCCAAGCTTGAAATGCTCTGAATTTTGCCCAAAATGTCTCGTGGTCCTACCTCTCTTCCCTGCTTCAAAGGTGCGTGACCTGGAAACTTGGGCGCGGGGCCTGTGCTCGGAACTGGGCGCCCAGGAGGTGGTGCGCAGCGCCACGGGGGCCCAGACCCTCAAGTCTGAGCACGACCAGGTGATGGCCGAGATCGAGGCCCGCGAGGAGAGCTTCTCCGACGTGCTCAAGTTTGGCAAGATGATGATGGAGCAGGAGCACTACGCCACGCCAGAGGTAAGCAGGCATGCTTGTCTCATGCCTGCTGGGTTTTTTGAGCTGCGCTTGGCAGCAAACATTTACTCTAAATTGTCTCGATTGTTTGCGGGTTCTGTCTTTGTCTTTTGCTCTTGGCAAGGAGCAAAAGAGGATTCTGGAGGAAATGTCATCTGGAGAAATGTTACCTGGAAGAAATGTTAGAAACACCATCACGAACTGGGTGCAATCTGCTTGTGGTTTCACACTTTATCCGATTTTTTTTAGTCTAAGTATTGGTGGGATTGCAGACCCTCTGCTATGTGGGTATCCTTTGTGCACGTGTGCGTGGCCTCCTGCTGATTTTTGGAATTTATAACCCGCGTCAGTTTAAACTTCAGTTTCTAAAAGAGGAGGATGATGAGGAGGAAAAGGGAGGGGACCTCCTCCAACTTGAGGGTCCGCACCCCTTCTGTGCAGATCCAGGAGAAGCTGTCGCAGCTGCTTCAAGCCAGGGACGACTTGCACCTTGCCTGGCAGCACAAGAAGGTCTACCTGGACCAACTGCTGGACCTGCACTTCTTCCTCAGGGACGCCAAGCAGCTGGACACACTCAGCGCCCAGCAAGAGGTCGGTCGGGGTGCCTTTTTTCACGACCATGATGTGTGCGCAATCGCACATTGTGTGCGTATATACTGTGCCAAAAAATATGGGGAAGTATATCACGTACCTCAAAGTGCAGTTTCGAAGCAAAATGCCAAACACGTGACCTCGTGTTGCTGCTCTGCGAAGTTTAAAAGCCGTCGGGAAAGTACACCTTTTTTGTGTTAGTGCTGTAGCTAGTTTTGTCTCCGGCCATCGCACTTCAAACGGGTCACATTTGCCCTTGAAACCGTGCAGGTGTACTTGTCGGGCACCGAGGTGGGCACCACCGTGGAGGAAGTGGACGCCAACGTCAAGAAGCACGAGGCGTTCGAGAAGCTCATGGCCACCCAGGACGAGAAGGTGAGCAGCCACCCCGCTCTGTCCTCTGTCTGCCCCCTCTTGTAGGGGGCCTGTATTGGCCAGGGCTGGGGTTTTACCTACCATCTCTGTTTGTTACATCTTGAACACGGTAGAGCGAAGATTGTCTGTCTGTTGCCTTAATTTTGGTGGGTGAAGGGGTGTGCTTTTGGGAACGATTTCACTTGCACACAACGCATCTAAGTAGCGATGTCGTGCCTGCGAACCTCTGCGTTGTTTGGATTCAGTGGCTTTAAATGCCCTGCCACGTATACTGCAGACTCCAAGTGTACTGTGTTTGTTACTAAAGACGCATTCACCAATGCATACACACTTTCAGTAACCATACTTCAGTGCGCTTGAAGTATGGGAAAGGGTTGGTTTCCCATTTATGGGAAGCCTGAATTATTGTGAGTATATTTCATAGATCAGGAGTTTAAAAGTCTAGATTCAAGTGCCTAACAGTTTTCATTCTATTTTACATTTTTTTGTTCTCACCTACCTTTTCTTTGTTATTTTTTTCAATTGCACGGAGCTCCTCTTGAACAAGCCTTCTTAGTTCCTAGTCAGTGCTCTGTTTCATCTGTGGGCTGTTTGCTGGGAATTAATTAGTGTGTACTAGCTGTCCTTCCCGCAAGCATTGGCTGCCAAGCCCCCCCCCCCTTTTTTTTTCGAGCTCATTTCCACTTGCCTCCACCTATGCTGTTCTAGCTCCAAACCCTGGAGCAGTGCGGAGCCAAGCTGGTCCAGCAGAACCACTTTGACAGCGGCACCATTCGCAAGAGGATGCAGGAAGTGGCAGCCAGGTCAGTTCCAGGGGGGATTGGCGAAGGCCTGGTACAGCGGTTAATCAGATCACTCAAGTGACTAGATTACCGTCGATCAGTTTAAATCCGTAATGACGCCAGTTGACACTTAAACAACCCACAGTACAATCCGTGTGGATCTGTCTCGTACTTTTTTTCGCACCTCTTTTGTGAGAAAAAAGCTTTGTTCAAAAAACGTGAAATGTTGCCGAGTTTTTCACTGCTGCGTGTGCTTTCCCCACGTGGCGTCGCAGGCGTGCCCAGGTGAAGCAGCTGAGCGCAGCCAAGCGCCAGAAGCTGGCCGAGGGTCTCCTGCTAGCCCAGTTCCGGCGAGACGCGGCCGAAGCGGAGGCCTGGGTGGACTCCCGAAGGAAGCAACTCGAGGCTCAAGAGGCCTCCCTCACTGCAGACACACCCGTCTCCCTCGAGGACAAGGCAAGGCCCTCCCCTTTGCTTCTACCTCAATGTGGATATCTGTCTCCCATTATAGTGTGTCAGGAGAAACCTCGCTACCTGTATGAGTGCGATGGATGCCACCAAATGGAGTGACAATTCACTTTCACGGGGGGCCCCATTCCCTGTTTAGATTTCATGCTGACTGCACTTGTGGGGTTTCACTTTGGGAATGAAAAAATCCTGTGCACTGCTGCGTGGGTATCAAATAAGAGGAAAGATGAGGGCTTTCGGCAGTTATGCATTATTTATGCAAAACTGGTGGGAATTCTTGCCTTTAGACTTTGCGTTATGGTATGAATCAACTCTTTGGAAACCATGCCTAATTCTAAAGACTGCCTACTGTTTTCGCTGTGATGTCATTATCGGATCGACACAAACGCTGGCGGCGCATTGAGAGGGTGTCCTTTTCATTTTCACTAATGTGTTGCGCTACCTTTTTTCCAAGTTCTAGCTGTTGAGAGCTTCGAGTTTGTCAGTGTGTCAGTGTAATCAATCACATTCCGTGATCATCATTTGCTGCTGCTGTGAAATCTTGGCTGTTAAAGTCGTGAGATGCTTCCTACAGAAACGTTTGACAAGCCGCCTGTAGACGTGGCTGGTTTGGTCAGCTGAAGTTGCTAATTTGTGGGCCTACAATAGACATCATTCCCAAAGCTCTTAGCTGTTCTTTAAAGGAATTGAAATTAATTAGCTGGTTGTTCTCAATCTCAGGTTGAAGCTATGAATTTTTAGTGGGCCCCACCCATTTGAAAGAGTAACTTGTCTCGGGTGATTAGTGGGATGTCGTTGTCCTTGCTGACTGAGCTCTTGTTCTAACTATTTGACTCGTCTGTTGCATTTTGGTGGGTGCCTAACGCAATGCCTCTTTCTCTGCCTCCAGGTGAAGCAGCTGCAGAAGCACCAGGCCTTCCAAGCTGAGCTGGCCGCCCACGAAGGGAACATCGCTGCCATCAAACAGGTGGGGCACGATGGGGTAGTCTTTGGACAGTGTTGAATGGGTAGTGCTTGACACATCATCTTTCATTCTGCTCTCTCTGCTGGGGAAGGTGGAACGGGCTTTGTAATAGAGACCCACTCTTCTTCAACCTTAGTGAGGCCATAGACAGGAAGAGGGAATGCGTAACATTGACCAGGAGCCATAGCTTCTTGATATGGAGAGCTTGTGCTGTTTATATAGTTATATACTGTTTGTAAGGCTGTATGCAGTCTATATTCACGTATATATAATTTTACACAGTTTATGTGGTTCTATATGGTCTATATTGTCATATGCACGTGCAGTTTATATGGGCATACATGGTTCGTAAGTATGAGTTGGAAGTGCATCCATGGTGCTCTGTATGAGTGCCACGAAACGGAATGGATGTGATGGCAGCATCATTAATTAAGCGTGCACGTTCCCCACGTCCATCTCCCGCTTCTAGAAAGGGGAGCTGCTGCTGAGCCGGCAGCACCCGGCGTCGGGCGAGGTGCGGGAGCAGCTGTCGCGGCTGCTGCAGCTGTGGCAGGAGCTGCTGGAGGCCCTGCACCGCAGGGGCCGCGGCCTCGAGGAGGCCCAGGACATGCTGGACTTCGAGAGCCAGGTGGACAAGGTCGAGGCCTGGATACGGGACAAGGTGCGGCCACTGCGTGTGCGGGGATTACGGGGCAAACTTGGGTGATTATGCGGAAGGATTGGATCGGGCAGGCCATGTAGTGCGGATGAGGGACAACAAGTGAACCACCAGTTTAACGGAATGGTCACCAAGGCACGGCGATTGAAATGGAGGAAGAATGGATGAGGGAGAGGAATTTGTGGGCAAAGAATGGATTAAAAAAACTCACAAAAGAAGTGGCTGAAGATGTTTATGGGAGGCCTTTGTGCTGTATTGGACTCCAACAGCCTGGTGAGGACAAATTGTCTATAGTAACATGCTCTTTACCTTGCCAGTCCTGTGGACATCTATGCATGCCTGGAGTGATGCCACACAACGTGTTCTCTTTGATCATGCTGTTTGTCATTTGGGAAGATGCAGACTTCGAGGGCTTTCACGGAGTGCATTCATTCCTTGGAGCTGTGTGTGCTTTGTATTGGGAAAAGCTGTCGATGTGCATTGACACAAATGCATTGACTTGCCACGTTACCTTCTTTGATCTGTTCTACAACCACGTGCGCCTCTCATTGCAGGAGCTGATGGTTCAGGCTGGGGACACTGGAGAGGACTACGAACACTGCCAGGCACTGCAGAGGAAGCTGGACGATGTCGACTCGGTGAGTAAATGCGGCACCCACGGATCGGGCGAGTGGACACAACATGCGCAGATTGTCTGTGGTGTTGGTGTCTTGAATGCAGCATTTGCTTGCCGCCATGTTCGCAGCTTCAGTGCTCGTGCTTTTGTGAATGGAGAGCGGTCATGGATATTTGACGCGTTTTGTTGTGTGCACTTACAAACTGTAATCATTCAATTGTCTTGGATTGGCGCAGAAAGCACGAGTTGTACATGGAACCTCACGGTGGCTTGGAAGGAAACTCTTGTTGGGGTGTTCTGAAAAGCAAGTCTAAAATCAGCCAAGGGAGAGGAGCGCCGTTGATGAGGCTTGCAGGCAGTCATATTTTGGGGTTTAGAAAAAAACTGCTTGTGTAGAAATGTGGGACCGCATTTTAGATTCAAGCAGTACAAAGACTACACACACATGGTGCCTAAAGAAACACTGTACCTTAATGACACTGAGAATTATTTAGTGGAAGTCTTGGAAGGTTCTTTTGAGAGAAAGTAGACGGGCAAGGCAGTTGAAGGTGCTTACCTCCATTTGTGGGGCAAATCCAAAGAGACAAATCCATGTTGAGAACTGGATCCAAAGAAAGCCCTTCCAAGGAAAGTTCAGTAGGCTGTTGGGGAGCCTAGTCATGCCATGCCAGTTTGGCATGAAAGCCTCCCCTTTCTGAAAATGTGATCAAGACCCCTTTCAGTATTTTTCTGCATGTCTGTCGGCTAGCGTGCAGTGCTACAGCTTATGATCTTCTTTTTTACCTGTGGTGTGGTGTGCGCTTGCAGTGTGAATGCTCTGCCTGGCCAAATTGTCCGCAAATATCTGTTTGTGTGCAGGACATGAGGGTGGACGACGGCCGCATCAAGAACATCAATGCGCTGGCTGACAAGCTCATTCAGGAGGGCCGACCCAACACGCGCGCAATGCAGCAGCGCCGGGAGAAACTCAACCGCAAGTAAGGGAAGCTAGCTTGCAAGCACACGTTAGGCTAAGCTGGACAAGAAGCCTTGCTTTCCTTGGAGCATAAAGAAAAAGAGGAAAAGTAGGGCTGTTTTCTTTGGAGCAGGCAAGTTTGAATGAGAATGCTTAAGCCTATTCCACTTACCAGAAGGTGTGAATTTTACCTGGGAACGCAGTTGCTGTAGCCCCTTCATTTTAGCTTCCCCTTCTCAAGCTATGCTTCTCTGATCCCAGTTACAATCCAACCCAGGTGCCATATTTCAGTGTGTATAGCCCATACCCCCAGAGGCAAAATTGCAGTATTATTCATTCCCCAACTTTGATCCTAAGATTTGTCAATTATTAGTGCAGGTTGTAAGCGCAACAATATTTTATACCAGAACTTAAAATTCAATGGCTATAAGGCTATAAACCAGTAGATATACTGCAACGAACCAGCAAATATAAAAATAGTTGCAATATCAGTGGTAAGTGCCATGAGGGGTGATTATAACAATGTAATTCGCACTCCACTTCGAACTTCATTATGCAGTCATACCTGGTTATATGAAACGCAAAAAAACACTTATCGGTTCAATTTAGGGATAATTCTATATAAGCATGCTAAAACGTTGGACATCATAAGAGCACATACCGTTTATAAAAACATTTAATTGTTGAAACTGCCTTACTTCCGCATAACATAGTCCTGTATCTTCTGCTTCAACAACCTCACTGCCTGAGACAGTATGCACTGTCTAAAGAGCCTGAGTAGCTGAGGCCTCAACCTTTCACACTCGCGAAGAAGCACCAGACTAGTGCGAGTGCACCAATCACCTTGGAGGTTGTGAGCAAAGGATCGTCACTGCTTTTTTGGTTGCACCCACCTTCGCTTGCGCTTGGTACGATGTCGGCAATGGAGTCTTACAAACCCTCCCATTGTCGCGACACCATCACCCACACACACAGTCTCACTGGCCGTTGATCCGGCAACAGCGTCGGGAAATTCCAACAGCTCGCTGCACACTTCAGCAACACTGGCAGTGGCTTTGTTGCACTCCTCAGGATTTTCCAAGTCATCACTGGCACTCACCCGAGGCAGATTAGAAGAAATTTCGGTCGGTTTCTTCAGTAACATCTGCCCAGAACCTACTTAGAGAAGGCTAGTCTAAGCTCCCTGCCAATCGTGCCGAGGGTGCTCTTGGGAATCTCGTGCACTGCGAGGACGTCCAACTTCTCACCGCATTCGATATGATTTATGGTTGCCGGCTTCACGGCGAAAGGCAAAGTTGGTCGGTTCATGCTAGCTAGAGTCGTGAAATAAGCCTTTATTTAGTGACTCTAGCACTGGCTACCACAGCTACACTTCAGAAGCAAGCCCACGAAGAGCGAATGATGCAAACACAACGAACGAAAAAAAAAAAGCATGGTAGGGAGGGCCAAGATCATTTTTTGCATGGCGGGTGTTGACGGCTCACCCCACACGGCGTGGCGACGCAGTCACAGAAATAGCGAGGGGAAAGGGTGAAAGAGCCGTCCGCTGCCGCTGCCCGTGACTGGCCGGGCTAAACCACTTTTAGGGGTGTGCTGCTGTGAGGGATAACCAACTTGGGGGGACACTTCTGCGGCATTTGGTGTTCGGTATATCAGGAGTCAGTGGCATTTTTGTTCAATAAAGGCATAATTTTTGCTATGTATTCTCAGCGCAAATACACCGTAACCAGAAATAGTGCGATATACAGGATAATTCGATGTGAACGGGTTCGATATACAGTTAAACCTCGTTATAACGAGACGGGCTATAACGAAATAATGGATATAACGAGCAAATCGTAATTCCCCTTGAAAGTCCCCATAGAAAGCAATGTATTTAAAACCTCGTTTTAACGAGGTAAAATTTCCCCGTTACGGGATATAACGAACAAATTTCGTTGAGAAATCAAATTTTGAGCTAATTTTACAACAGTGCGCAACGCGGATTTGAGACAGTGCGTGACGCAGCAACTGTATTAGCAGTTCAAAACTCCCGCCACGCGCGCGAAGCTGGCTGGCGCGCCATGCGGACGCTGCGCCCGCGAAGCCCCCACCCTCCTCTCGCTGCGCACGGCATGCAGACAATGGGGCCCTTCGATTAACAGTGTTGGACTCACCGCGGGCTCCCCGAGAAGCAGTTCGACTAGAGTGAACTCTAGATCGACGGACTATCCGTGGTGAGCCCGAGAAGAACCCCAATGCACACGGCGCGCGCGGTTGCGTCGCCTTCCTCCTCCCCCCCCCCCCCCCCCCCTCCTGTTTTCGTATCGCCGGCGTCGCTGCGTAGTTGTGTGTGCGTGGGTTTTGGCATATCTTTTATCGTACTGCCGGCGTGATTACAACCGTTACAACACCGCGAGTGCGACAGGCGGGAAGCGAAAGCGAAAGACTATCACGCTTGAACAGAAAACGGCTATGATAAAAGCCGTCGCATAGGGCGCGAAGGAAGGTGCACCCCGTCAAGGTGGCAAAGAGACTTTGACTTGTGGACGAGTACGCTGTCCACCATCGTGCATCGTGAGCAACCGAGAGTCCATCGTCAGCGCTGTTGCACATGGCTTGAAAAGAAGCGCTAAGGACGGCGTCGGAGGCTGATGCGGTGGACGTGCTGCGTCGCTACTTCGGCACGCACGAGGGCGGCGAAGATGGCGTGAACGTAGCGGCCGCAGCTAAGGGAGCAATCGCTCGCATCAGGAAGGTGCATCAATGTCCATTTACGGACTTCTTCGTAGCCAAGTCTGTTTGAAATACGAGTTTTAAACTGCAATAAAGTAGGTTCGTGACTTTTCCTTTTTACCTCCGGAATGTGTTTATTTACTGACTATCGCCGTGCAGCAAGATGCTATTTCGCCCGCTTTTTGTTTTAGGTAACTACAATGCATAATATTTGCAGTAAATGTCGGCTACGGCTATAACAAAATATTGGCTATAACGAGCAAATCGCGGCGCCCCTTCAATTTCGTTATAACGAGGTTTAACTGTAGTCGGGTTTGACTGTAATGAGTTTTGACTGTAATTCATTCCGGCGTTCGCTGCAAGTGGTTGTCACCTGTTTGGGCCGGCAACGTTTTTTTCTTATTGTTTGTGACAAGTGCAGTGCGGGATGTGCTTGTTTTGCCAGCAACGTTTTTTTCACACCGTCTGTGGCGCCTCCAATGCGTGATGTCCTTGTTTCGGCAGGTGGAAAGCCCTGCAGGGAGCCCTGGAGGCCTACCGCGCCAAACTGGCTGCCGCCCTCGAAGTGCATGCCTTCAAGCGCGACGTAGACGACACCGTCGACCGCATCAACGAAAAGGTTGGCCCCGTTGCCATCTCCAGAACGTTGACTGCATGTGGAACTTGGGCCCCTTTAGAAGCAGTTTTTGCGAGGAATGTTGTCGCCCTGTGTGTTCCAGGCTATTGTGATGTCGACCAAGGAGGAGAGCAAGAGTCTCCGGGCCGTCGAGTCTCTTCAGAGGAGGCAGGATGCGGTCGAACGAGAGATGACCACCATCGACGCCAAACTCAAGGTTCGAGGCTTGTTTCTTGGCCAGCTTTATTTGGGGGCTGATGAAAGCTCTTCTGTTTTAAAACTCCCTGCATGTTTCTAAGCCATTTAACTCAAGAGTGCACTCTGTTTAGTTAGCGATGCTTTTTATCACTGGCAAAAAAAGCACAAGATAGTTTGTGGATGCATGAAGCTTTTACGTACTTCTGCTGCAAGTCTTTGGCTAGCTTGTGATGCCAGAAGTAGCATGAAATCATTTGGTCTTGTACCTTTCTTTTGAAGTCTTTTAGTGTAAGCTTTACTGGTTGTAAGATAGTGGTGTTGTGTGGTGCTGTGAGGTCTAACCTGCAGATTGCAGTACCTGTTGTTTCTATGCCACATCTGCATGTGATGATGGTATAGAGTTGTTGCTGATATTGGTGGCTGATAAAAGTTAATATGCTGATACTGTACTTGTTAAAGTGAAAGATTAGGACCTTGCCAAAATTTAACTGCATTGTTTTGAGAAGTACTGCACTTTAATTCACAACAGTTGCTAGTGGGAAGCTTTTTAATACTGTTTCTTGATCTTTCTAAAATGGAGGGGAACCCCTGTTATAAGCAAATTCTTGCAAAAATTATGGAAGTTCTTGACTATGATCCTATTGCAGAAAGGAAAAGGTTCGGGCGTGTTGGTTCATAGTCACACAGAAAACAAGCGCTATTTAAAAAACACTGGACAAGGTGTGGACGGATCTGACAAGAGAAATTGTGAAAGCGGCAGAGACAGCTTGGTCTGGGGATCAATGAGTTAGCAGGCTGTCTGTAGCCTTATCGAAACTTGAATTGGATTTCTTGTTGTAGGCGGTACGTCACTGTTTTTCTTGTTTTGATGTTTCCCTTTCCTTCCTCCTCTCTTCATGCTAGCCAGACGTGTTTATAAGCGCTGGTTCTGCAATAAACTTTTTGTTGAAAGTTTAGCGCTTGTCCCGGCCACGCCTCGTCCTGTGTTTTTTAAATAACACTTGTTTTCTGTGTGATGATCCTATTGCATCACAATAATTTCTGTCGCAAATTCAGACTTGCGTGCCTTCTTTTTTCATCTAGAGCTCTTTTGACCTGCTGCTTTATTCAAGGTTTTCTGTGACTCTGTCCTAATTAAGTGGGTACAATTGTGAAGCCCTATCCTCTCATCGAAATTCCACTCTTGTTGGTATTTTCCATTGGCCGGGTGACTTGGTTATACTGCAGTGGTTCTCAAATAAGGTTCAGCAAATCTCAAGGGGTCTGCAAGGGCACTTCAGGGGTTCCACAAAACTGTCTCCCACTTTTCTCTCCATTATGCCAAAACCTCGCCAACAGCTCAAAAAGTGACTTTACCGCATGGCATGTGTGTTCATCTCCACATAGAGCTCAGTGTAAAGTCGGCTTTTTGGCACAACATTGGGGCCATGCAGAAAAGCCAGACATACAGAAGGTGGGTGTTGAGTAGGGCAACTTCAGAGCAGATTGTTAGACACTACGATGCAAGTCAGCGTACCTTATCACGGGTTCTCCCCTGTCTCTTTCGCAAGCCCAGAGAGGATGCTTGTAGTTGAGAACAACCACTGGTCTGTGGCAATTCTCCGTTGGATTGCCTGCAGGACCACGAGATGGACTGCGAGCGGCTGATGAAGAAGCACGGCGAGCTGGCCTCCCCGATCCGATCCAAGGTGGTCGAGGTGCAGGAGAACTGGAAGCGGCTCATGGGCCTCTGCAACAACAGGTGGGGACAGTAGAGGCGCCTCCTGTCATTGACACCTCCCCGCGGGATATTGTTGCGACAGTACTCGATTGAAAACTCTTCTCGGAGTGGCAGGAGAGTTTGATTGTGGCCCTTTTGATGTCGAGGAAGGAGTTAAAATGATGAGTTGATGTGGATGTCAGTTAATTTATGCCCTGCTTTATTGTGCTGTAGCCCACCAGCATTGGGATGGCAAAAAGAAAGGTGCTAAATACTAGCGAACCAAATTTGCAATTGCTATCATGTCTGTCCAGGCACGCTTGAGGGGTAATTATTACAAATGTGGCAGTTGTTCTTGCTCTGGTGACCAGACAAGGTAGCCTGCTCTTTTGCACTGCTAGTAACAAAATAAGGTGCTTGTCTGCTCTATCCTTCGCTGGCACTATTGCTTTGTGAATTTGCCTTGTGCATGGTGGAGTTGTGTGTGACAGTGCTGTCACGGTGAGTTGAGGTTCACCGTTGTAAAAGTGCAAAACTTTGCATCTCAGGGTCAATCTTCTCCTTTAAATTCCAGGAAGCAAACCCTGGCTGGTGCATACCAACTGCACAAGTTTCTCACGGAGCTGAAGGGCTTGGTAAGTTGTTCCTCCCGCCTATCACTCCTCGCTGTTGTACCCCTGGAGATTAGGCTTTGGAGATGGAAGTACTACAGTAAAATCACATCATGATGGGGTCAGAAAGGGAGCTGCAATCATTCATCATGACCACTCCATAACTTGCAGCACAGGAAGAGGTATTGCAGAGTGTTTCTTCATGTCTTATTAGATTATCTTACTGTGTTCTGGTACAGTGTGGTTTAAGGCTATGTCACGGGCATGGAGGTGCTGCTTGGTAGGTTATAATATGACCACTAATACAAGTCTATACACTTCATGGGGGAACCCTTTGGTTTTTTAAAAAGGGGCGGAACATATAACGGTTTTTATCTTGGTATGGACTTGGACGGCATAGGACAGGAGGGGTTGGAGGTCACTGGAAGAGGCCTCCATTCCACTAAGAACTCGATGATGATGATGATGATGATTGTGGTGGTGATGATGCCGTGCCGTTGCAGGAGGCCTGGGTGAGCGAGCTGATCGAGCGGATGAACTCTGGCGGCCTGGGCTCCAACATGCAGGAGGCCGAGAGCCTGCTGGAACTGCACCAGGAGTGCAAGGTGGGCGCTGCTGCCTGTCTGTCTGGGCGCCTCAGCCACTGTGGCTGAAAGAGTCTGGCACGGTTACTCTAAGCGTGCACCTGTACTCACAACATTGCTGACCGCCGCTGCTTTACACGTGCACAGTGAGGTTGCCGGTAGTGTTTTAGTAGTGCGAGGATGGCTAACGAGAGGTAGATGGGCTGTAAGCAGGATAAAACTGTTAACTTGGTGGAAAGGTGAAGTAAGACTATTTGATTGCGGAGACCGGACTAGGGCCTGTCAAGATGGGAACGGCCTTTGTCCTGTAGTGGACACTTACATTGTAATGACGATAATGACCACTTCGGTTAGGCGGCTTCCACAACAAACTGCTCTTTTTTCCCCGAAGCCAACCGGCGTCGTTCTATCTCAGCAGTGAGCACACATGCACACCCTTGGCCAGAAAGTGTGTAACGTATTCGTGAGTGCACGCCGGTTGTCTTCGAATGCCTTCCCTCGGCAGCACCGATGATCCCTCTCTCTCTCTCTCCTCTCTCCCCTCCAGGCCGAGATGGAAGGGAGGCAGGAGGCCTTCGAGGGGCTGCACGCGTTCGGCAGCGCCCTGCTGCGGGAGCAGCACCCGGCCTCGGACGTGGTGCAGGCGGAGCTGGCGCGTCTGGAGCAGCTTCGGCGCTCGCTGCGCCAGGCCTGGGAGGAGCGGGCAGCCCTTCTGCGCCAGTGCAAGGACCTGCAAGTGTTCCGGGAGCAGGCCAAGCAGGCCGAGGCCTGGCTCTCCAGCAAGGAGGCCGTGCTCAACAACGAGGACCTCGGGGTGAGCCTCATTGCTGAGGAGGAGGAGGAGGCTGCTCCTCCTGTGCCACCGGTGTTGCACCCCCTTCGTGTCACTCATTACCTCCTTCTATTCTTTGCTAGTGCTAGCTTGGGAAGGCTTGGCATCGAGCCTCACTGGGCAGGGAAAACTTGGGGTTTGTTTGTTTCCAGCAACTGTCAGTACTGTTATCCAAGCAGTACTCCTTTCTGCTCTCCTTTCTCCTTGTCTGCTTCCCTCCAGAGCGAGTATGGGCACAGTGGCACGCAGGGGTTGGTGGCAACCGCGGTCCCTTTTTAATGCGGAAGCAGTAGATGGGGCATGTCGGCAAAAGTTTTCACCTTCAATCCATCCTTGGAGTGACAGAACAGAGAATGAAAGAGTGTGCGGTGGCAGTGGCACACCACATGCCTCAGCACCCATCATGTGCTGTCTTTACGGGTCTTGTGACTGGCCTCTTGTGCGCGCTGTAGAATTGAGGGCGCAGTCAGTACAGGGCAGGAAATAAGAATGATGGTGGTGAGCTGCCAACACTGGTAGGCAACAAAAGCAGTGACAGGCAGCCAATGCTGCTGCTGAAGCGAGCAAACGTGACCGCTACGACTAAAGGGCAAAGAACGGCTGGCATGTTGTATGTGGGACATGCGAGGAGCACTGCGTCTTGGACCTTTAAAAGCCAGGGCAACGTGTGCTCATCAAGTTGAGCCTCAAGTTCATGAGGGATAGGGACGATGTTCTTATGCGTTCTTCAATATTGTCACGTGGCCAAAGACGGCGCGGTTGTCTTCGAGGAAAACACGTTTATTGAAGCGAACTTGTGCTCTCCTAACAACTCAAAGAATACAGAGGCGGTGAAGCCGCAGTCAACAAAGTGACGTACGCATGCGAGCTACGGCGAGTCGAATACCCCAGCGTCTGCTCTGCAGGCTTTTTATCTTTTGGCGCACATGGTTCTCGAACCGTCGATTCACATCTAGAACATTGTAGATCCAAGAAGATTATTCTGGGCTGCTCACGTTATATCGGAATGCTCTCCCTATCAGAACAGATAGCACATGCGGCACAGAAAGAAAGAATGGAACACGCGCTTCCCTTGGCGCAGAGACAACACAGACCGGCGCAGCCGGGCAGTAAAAGCAAAACACAAATATATACGATGCATGGTTTGCGGCAATATCTACCAACGAATCTTTACACCTGATTCCCGTTTTCTCCCACCCCTGTTGTCGTCCAGGACTCGATGGCGAGCGTGGAGGCTCTGACCAAGAAGCACGCGCACTTCGAGCAGACCATGGAGACACAGGGGGAGCGCATCAGCCACATGGCGGAGTTTGCGCGCTCCCTGGTGGAGGGCGGCCACTACGACAGCGCCGCCATCCAGGCCCAGTGCGACGCCATCTGCGCCCGCCGGCAGCGGCTGCGCGAGCACGCCCAGCTCAAGCGCCGCCGCCTGGCCGAGTCCCGCCAGCTGCAGCGGTTCCTGCGCAACGTCTACGAGGTGCGTGCGAGAGGGGGATTTTTTTCAGGCAGGCATTGGTAACCCCTAGTGAGTGGTATAAGTAACCTTGCGACAGTAATAACCATTGGGGATAGCACCGGGCAGTAATTCAGCAGACGGAGATGGTGTGTGCGCGTGTAGGTGCATGTGTGTGAGTTATATGACACCATGGCACAGGATCATGTGATCCTGTCTAATGACCCTCTGCCATTAAACACTTAGAGGTCACATGCACAAATGCTATTTGTATGAATGCGTAAGAGTAGTGTGGAAAAAAAGGTCACTTAAGGGGGGACGCGGCTTTCAACTTCGGAAAAATGACCAAAACATCGTTTTTTTGAAACCCGCATATTCGGCTTCTATGTTTCCTATTCTGTGCGCCTGCAAAGTTTTTACGCTGAAAAGCGTCGCAAAGTGGCATAAAAAAATACTTTTGTCAGGCGCGGTGACAAACTATCAGCGCAAAAGGGCGAAAAAACGGCAATTTTCGGAGCGCTCTATCTCCGCAACGGTGCCACCGGGCGCGGCCATTTTGATATGGTTAGATCGGCCGAGCGATCGTCTTTCCGGTTCCGCTCGTCTCTTGTATCTTCGTTTATTCACAAACGCACAAACGGCAGAAAAGAAACGACGCACAAACGAAACTAGAAATAGATGCTGAAGCGCTATTGGTCCTCCGGTCGGGGCGCCGAACCTGATTGGATGTCGCGGGCGCAACGCAAGATGGCGGCCGCCTGAGCTGCGTAGCGAGCGGATGGAGTTCATTTTCGCCGCTTCGCTCGGCCGAGTTTCTGTTCAATCTGTGGTATTCAACACGCACGTTATCGCGATGGGAATGCCAGAGATAACGAGCCAGATTACGGGAAGTTGTGTGGCTCGAAAGGCGGAGGTCATCGAACGCTTCGTGGTGCGCGTGACTCTACCGTCGCCAGACCTTGGAGGGTGACGCGGTGTGCGCGCTTGCGATAGCGGTTCGTGAAGTGAACTTTTAGTCGGATTTGCGATGTTTACACGCTTAGTTATTGCTGTGTTTTGACTGTGGGCTCGCTAGCCTTGAGAAAGAAACGGTCGACGCGTCAAACGCTGCGGCGCGCACGGCATAGCCGACGCGCATTGGAGCATCACATGACTGGGCAACCGGTTACGATTGAATGCCAGTAGTTGTAATTAATGCCTGCGACGTTAGATTTAATCTTAAAAGCGACCTGACAAGCCATATCAGGGATAATCAAAGTACGATATGTCGCGGTAAGCGTGCGCTGCGATGCGCGCGAGCCATATCGCCTTTCTTGCGCTACGTTTTTTTTTTTTTTTTTCCTGTGCACTTGTAATTTTCATGCAAACAGGTTTGAGTTAGTAATATAGGAATAAAAATATGCTCTGTGCGTTAAAAATGTACGTTACTGTGGCAGCATTTAACAGTGATTTTTTAGGGAAATTATTGATACCATTGCTTAGGGCATACTTGGCTGTGCTGCGAGAAAAATTGGATGCCTTGAATGTCAAAAGTAGTAAAAAAATATGCTCTTGCATTGAAGTTGGGAGTTATGCAGAATACTCTACCAAGCTTCAAAGTAGCTCATTTTCATCCTTGTGGTATGCAAACTTTTGGCAATGAACACCTGCATGTATGAGTACTAAGTTGCTGTGCCAGGCAAGATAAAACATAAAAAAAGCCAAAAATGTTCAAATTTAAGTAAAAAAAATGCTTAACTTGTTGCCATGGTGACAACACTGCAAAAGGAGGTTGTCCACTGCGATACAGCCAACCAGCTAACCTACTTTGCATTGAAAGCCCATTGAAACCCATCTTCCCCTCCGTTTGGTTTGCAAAGGGGGTATGTACTCTTCACGGAGGAGCTGAAAATGATGTTTTCTGGAAAGAGAAAGGCTGTAAAAGGCACTCCAATTTCAAGGCAAGGCCTTCCAGAAGCCCCATGTTCAAAAGGACATGAAAGGCTGCAACCGTGGCGACTTTTGATAAGTGAAACCTATGTTGCAACTTCGGAAGCCGTTTTCTCAAAACAGTTTTTTTTGCCACCTATGTCGCTTGTACCAGGGATTTCTTCGTGACCACTGGGTCTATTTTGATTCCGTTTCTTGCATTACATTCCTTGATGAACAGTTCAGGTCGTGACACTTTTGGTTTTCCAGATTTGTTTTTTGTGACTTTTTTATTCAAATAGTCGTTCGCAGTCGACATGCCTGTTGCACATTAACCTCTAAAAAAATGAAAACTAAAAAATATTGTTTTGTAAAAAAAAAATTCTAAAACTGTCACGACCTCGCCCATTCATTTGGGAATGCAAAGCACTTCGAACAAGTTTTCTATCGTGTTTTATAAGTCGCTCAAGCTCGGTACAAGCGGAACAGAAAGAAAATTTAATAAATAAAAAAGTTATCAAAATATTATCTTGAAATTTTTATGGTGTTATCACAGAAGCATTTCCAGTTGCTGTGCCAATTTTCATCAAAATCCACTCAGAAATAAAAAAGTTGATTTTGAAAGCCACGTCCCCCCTTAAATCTGTTGCATCACTGGTCAACATTGTAGTGAGAGAGAAATCAATGTCGCGCATACTGGCAAGATGACTGCCCTCGAGCACGTATATTGTGTTCAGTCACACAATCAAGGTCTCTCATGGCTAACGCACATTGTTTTTGATCTGAAAAAACGCCACAGAGAGTTCTACAGAATGCCTGCCACCACCGTACTTGCTTGAAAACAGCTATGCTGCCATTAAAAAAGAACAAAAAGGCTGCTCTTGTTCCTGCTTTGTCTGGTGCCTGTTGCCCCAGCACATCTGTTGCATGTGCACCTTTCTCACCATGCTGGCGTCATGGATGCGCTAAGGTGCTGTGATGTGGCAGTATCTGTGCGTGGGTAGATGTGGTGGAGTAACACTGGTGCTGTGTGGTGGTGTTGTGTGGAAGGGGTACAGCGAGTGAGGTTTGAAGGAGTTGTGCCTTGGGGGCCACCTTCGGAGGTTCTGGAGAGACCTTACATAACACCCCGCCTGTTGGTGGTGGTGCCCGCAGGTGGAGGTGTGGCTGAACGAGAAGCTGCAAGTGGCGTGCGACGAGAACTACCGGGACCCCGTGAACCTGCCCTCCAAGACAAAAAAGCACGCGGCCTTTGAGGCGGAGATCCTGGCCCACCGGGGCCGCGTGGAGACCCTGCTGAGCGAGGGCCAGCGGCTGGTTGAAGCGGACCACTACGCCTCGGCCCAGATCGAGGCGCGCCTGGAGGCCGTCGAGCGGCTCTGGGTGCAGCTCCTCGAGCAGACCAAGCTCAAGAAGGACCGCCTGCAGGACTCCTACCAGGTACAGGGGGGCCTCAGCATCTCGTTGAGACAAAAGAGCGCTCAGGATGGGATGAAGAAAGACGGCATGCTCTCGTTGCTTTGTCCCATCCTGAGCGCTGTTTTGTTTTCACAAGACGATCCAACAAGCCCAAAGACTTCCTGTGCTTGTTTACTTGGCATTTCCCCCTCCTTTCCCCTGGGCGCTTCCGCCGTGGGTATGGCCTGTTGGACATTAGACGTCAATGTCGTTGTGCCCTCATTTCCGCAGGCTCTGCTGTTCAACTGGATGCTGGACGACTTGCAAACCTGGATGGATGACGTCGAGACGCAGCTCCAGTCGGAGGACCACGGCAAGGACCTCACCTCCGTGCAGAACCTGCTCAAGAAGCAACAGGTGGGAGTTCTCTTGCGAATGTCTCCGCTTCGTGTTGGCACTTCAGTTCATTCTGATTTAAATTAAATTTAAATGAAACCTCGATTTTAATAAATACTTTTATTGTTAGGGTTGTTATTAGGTTAATATCAAAATTGCAGTAAAATTAGTTACTAAAATGTTAATTCAAATGTGAGTCATGTAATAAGCTGTCTCTCTCTCTCTTTTGTTAAGCCCTCCATTTACATACCAGTTTATAAGGCAAGTTCAAAACTATTAAGGTGCAGGCAAAGCATGGGGTTTAGAAGCTGTTATTACTTGGGTCATCGTGAAAGTAAAAATCAAATTGCCGAAAAGTTTCGTGTTCAGTGCGCACTTTATTTTTTTCCCCCCCAGAGTCTTGCACCTCTTTACCTCTTTTCTGTCCCTGTTGTTTCTGTCCCCGTAGCTCCTGGAGACCGACATCACGAACCACGCAGAAATGCTGGAGCAGGTGAAGGACCAGGTGGCCAACTTCCAGAAAAACAACCACTTCCTCAAGAACGAAGTCCAGGAGCGGGCCGACGGCATCGTCAAAAGGTGCGCTGCGGTCCCACCTGAGCACACTTGTGCCTGTGTATGTAGCCCTGGTACGTAAGCAACATTTCAATATTAGGGTATTCATTAACTCTGTAGGTGGAAAATGCAGTGTTTCTGGTGCACAGCTGGCACCCAAAGTGGCTGACAGCTCGAAGAATGAAAAAAACCTCTCAAAGGATGCTCCAAACGATGTCAAATTTTTCGATGAAGTGAAGTGATTGAGTTAAAAAAAAAATTGGGTACATTTATGGGTGTGGGCAGGATTCGAACCAGGGTCTTCTGAAATGAAAGACAAACGTGCATCCCCATCACCACCACAGCTCGGTGTTTCTAGTTGGCTGAAGGGTGGGCCTAGTAAATGGGTTACGGCCTTCGACTTAAAAACGTGAGGTATCGGGGTGACCTTCACTTTTGTTGTTTGTCCTTGGTGTTGCTGTTGGCAGGTACACGTCGCTGCACGAGCCCCTCCAGATCCGCCGGGAGAACTTGGAAGAGGCCCTCCAGCTGCAACAGCTTCTCCGGGACGTGGACGACGAGATGTCCTGGATTCGAGAGAAAGAACCCCTGGCCAACTCCACCGACCTTGGCACGAGCCTCTCCTCCGTGCAGTCGCTGCAGAAAAAACACCAGGCAGGGCAGCCCTTCCCTTTCTCGCTTAATTTCGCACTTCTGGCTTCATCTCGAACTGGGACATTCTAGACAAACATTTGAGAAGACTGGTAGCTGCTGGCATGTTGTGCGTCATCACTTGTAGTTACTCCTCAAATACGGCCTTGCTAAAATATCTGTATCGTATGTTGGTACCTGCATGTCCGGTGAAATAACAAACCAATGAGTTTTTTTATTGGTGTTCGACTGATTGACTTTTCCTTAAAAATGATTTTTGTGTTTGCCTCTGTTTATTTATTGTTGATTGGCTGCTAGCTTGCCATGGTGTCGCTGGAGCAAGTGTTGTTCCCTGCTTTGGTTTTTCTTATTCGTGGGAAGATTGGTTTCTGACTGCCGGCTGCTGGGTAGTCAACAAAGACGCCCCTCATCATTGCAATCGAGGTACAGAAAGTGCATTTCCTGCCTACCAAATTGTAAGTGTAGCCGTAATCATGTCTACAGTTTATATATCTGATAAGACCTTGCGAATTATCTGTGAATTTCAGTGGCCTTTCGCTGTACTGAAAAATTTTATGAGCAGTAGTTGTGTTCAAGCCATGGTTATTGCGCTCAATGTCAGTCTTGGAAAGCTAAGCAGTCATACGGTTCACGAAGTTAACTGCTGAGATAGTAACTGTGTGCAGGAACTGCTGCAAGACACGCGCAGAGTCGCCCCTGGCGAGTTGTGAAAACTCGACTGTACCTTTGTTGCTCACATTACGCATTCACACATTGAGCGGTACCCAAAACTTCTGCGGCAAATTGTGCTGGAGGAAGGTTTCAAAGTCTGGCATTCTATTAGGTGCCCCCCGTGACTCCCCTCGTAAAATTAATACTGCAAGTACTGCGTTAAGAATGTCTGTGCTTTGTGTGTTTGCGAAGCTGCAAAGGGACGTATCCTCACCTCCTTTCGAATGAACCAGGGACTGGAGGCGGACATCCAGGCCCACGAGCCCCTGGTGGCCTCGGTGGGCAGCAAGGGTCGGCAGATGATCCGCAGCGGCCACTTTGCGGCCTCCGAGGTGGAGAAGCGGCTCACCCAGCTCCAGCTGGCCTGGGGGCGGCTCAAGGACGCCGCCAGCGTCCGCAGGCTGCGGCTGCTCGACGCCCTCGAGTCCCACACCGTGAGCTCCGCTCCTTCCCAAACAGTCTAGTATACCATGAGAGGCTTCTCTTGGAGTAGGCTCTCTCTCTCTTTTTTTTTTTTTTTTTTTTTTTTTTTTTTTTTTTTTTTTTTTTTTTTTTTGTGATAGAGTTTGCAGGTCTAGCGCTAACAGTTCCGTGCCCATTTGTGCATCTGCCCCTGCCCCTTCACCTCTGTGCGACAGAGTCCGTCTCAGTCTATAGTTTAAGATTAGAGCGATAGCTTTGCAGGTCTAGCCCTAACAGTGTTGCGCCCAATTATGCACCTGCCCATAACGTGATGCAGAGGGGAAAGTGACAGAAATACCCCCTCTTCCTCTATCCCACAGAGTTTCTCTTGGTCCATAGCCTAGGATTAGAACTCTTATTAGGACTTTAGTTTAGAACGGGCAAAAAAATATTATTCGTAGGCATGTGGATGTGCACAGGAAAACAAAAGGGGGGTGTTAGTATGGTGATACCTTGCCCTTGTTCCATAGGCCTGCAGATGGTGTGATGTGTGCTGAGGGCCATAAACCAAGTATAGGAATGACGAAATGTTTTGCACAAAAAAAGGTGTGGAAAGAGCGTTTGCACAAACGTTGAGGAAGTTTCAAAGTGACCTGCAATGCTACCAGGCTGTCAACCGTAGTTACTCGATGCTTCTTAGCAGCTGTCCCCCTGTGCTGTCATCATTGAACACATTGCACTTTGTGATTGTTTCTCTTTTTGTATTTATGCGTAATTTGAAACCGCGTTGATGTGTAATGATAAACGACTAGCATCGCTTGAACCAAACCTCTGCCTGTGCTCTTATAAGCTCACACTTTGCTCTGCTGCGGTGGCCTCTCTCCCAGTTCTACAGCGAGGCCACTGAAGCGGAGGCCTGGATGGAGGAGAAGCTCCTGGTGGTCAACAGCCCAGATCTCGGCAAGGACGAGGACTCTGTGCTGGTGGGTGGAGGAACGCTTCACGTGTGCATGCCAACGAGATCAAATTGGTCCTGGGAATGGTCACTCGCAGACTACCGTATTTTCGTGCGTATAACCCGCACCAAAAATGCGAAAATTTTAGTGGCAAAAGTAGCGGTGCGGATAATACGCGGGGTTTTTCCTTTAGTGCAGCTTCACAACAATGCGCGTTGTGCTGTGAAGCTCATACGCAGCAACACTAACTAAGCCTTTCATGGCAGCGATTGCACAAACCGTACAAGGTCAAGGAAGAAAAAACATGGATGGAACAGAAGATAGCCTTGTGTGCAACAGTGAGGACTGCGGCTCAAGTGATAGATAGCTTTAGCGAGAGCAGTGACACTGAGTGAATTGTGACTTTCACCTTGCAGTCAGTGTTTTGTACCTGCTAAATATGTACTCTTTTTCTGTCTACATAGTAGTATGTGATGTGTTGCTTGAGCAGTAGCTTTGTTTCAGCCTTTCCTGTATCAAACGTGCAGGCAACACGCGAGGATGTTTTTTTTTTTCCAGCGGGCTGAAAGTGGGGTGCGGATTAAATCAGGGGCGGGTGATACGCACGAAAATACAGAAATTATATGCAAGGGATAGCCATTAGGTTGTCTCCTCTAATGATTTGGCTCATCCACCGTTATCATCTGTTCGCCGTGTAATGAATTTACGTTGCTGTATTATGGGCTAATATTAGCACATCCAAATATTTTTGTATGTGTGGACAGCTTAGCACATTTGTCTTTTATAGTGATAGTCATAGAAACTATGGTCACTATGGTCATGGTCACTACGAACCAAATAGAAAGTGAGCCCCCTTTTAGATTTTCTGCATTGGTTTCTAGTAACCACAGTTTGATTTTGTGGCCACATCTGTGCCTGTAAAGCACTGTGGGTGTGTGCGGTTTCCCGGTGCTCATGTATTGTGTGGGTTTCTCTGCACCGCCAGGCATTGACCAAGAAGTTGGATGGAATTGACCGTGACGTCGACGGTTTCAACGCCGTCATGACGCGGCTCATGAAGCAGAGCACGGAGCTGGTTGACAGGGGACACTTTGACAGCACCAACATTGCCAGCAGAATGGTTAGTTCTGAAGTGCACCTCTTCCTTCTTCGGCTGTGCACCTTTTTTTGACCAGGGTTCGGAATAGCGTAAGTTGGTTACTGTCCGTGCCTGGGTCTAGTGCACTCCCGCCCACCAGATATGAGCGATTATAAAAAGAAAGAACCCGCTGAAATTCAATGTGAATGAACGATGGCAAAGCTTAGATAATAATCACTGATGTTTGCATAGGCCAACGCAACTAGTTACCGTGGTGGTTATCATTAACAATGACTAAAAATCTGAATTTGCTGTGAAATTTATGAAATACTGATGTAGAAAATTTCACTTTGAGGCTTTGGCAAAAGGGAGGTTTTGCTGGTTTTGCAATTGAGGAAACAGCCATCACACGTTTTTGGAATTCATTCAAGAAGCCAACCTGTCTATGTTCATCTGATCTCCTTTCCTCATCATCATCTGATCATCACCCTCGACTTGTGCCCCGATACAAATGAAGTGCCTTAATAAAAAAGAATTGTTTGGAAGTAGTCTACTAAATTCACAGAAACGTGGCAAGAGATGAAGCCACAGCAACAAAGCATAGTGTCCCTCGTTTATATTTTTCTGAAACTTTTTTAGTATCCTGGAAGAAGATTCACAGTTTATAGTGGAACAGGCCAAACGGCACACAAAAGAATGTTGCTGGCGTCTAGCGGTGGTGATCGAAATGGCAGTTTTGATTCCATACTCCGTTCAAACACACACATCATTTTGTGCTTGTATATCTCCTGGAACAAAATGTGCACGCTGAAACTGAGTAAATACAGCACGTAATTGTTATTTGTAAGAAGCTTGTACGTCTTCCAATCAAGATTAGCTCCACCTTTGATTTTCTGACATGTGGCTTCTCACTTGCCTCCATTTCTTTTTTTGTTCGTGCAAATCTCCATCACAGTCTCTTGTGCTCTGAGAATTCCTTTCAGCTGTTGCCACCAATTTCATGACTGAAAGTTTAGCATTGATAAACATGAATTCTCTACCAAGGCTTTACGCTGAAGCATCCAGTGTAGATTAGGGGGGAAGAATACACACTCAAGCAGTGCATTCTTTGTTTGAGGAACAGTGGGAGATCTATGGGAGAGGCCTTCGCACCACAGTGGGGCCGGGAATGATGATTATGATGGTCCAGTGTTGGCACTTGTTATCCACAATAAGACGCACATCATCATCCTCCTCCTCCTCTACATCCTTTTTTCCCTCTCTTGATCCACCCTCCCCGAGCAGACAGAGCTGGAGGAGCTGTACACGCGGCTGAAGAAGCAGATTGCCGAGCGGCGCTGGAAGCTGTCAGAGAGCGCCAAGTTCTACACCTTCCTGCGAGAGACGGACGAAGTGCTGCACTGGATCCAGACGCAGACGGCCATCGCGGGCTCCGAGGACTACGGCACGGACCTCGAGCGGGTTGAGGTAAGGACGCCTCGACCCCCCTCCCTTCTCTGACTTTTTCTTGAACTGTCCACACCCATGCAGCCAACGTGCCCCCAACAACAGTGGCAAAGCGTGTCGGCAGCTGAATTTTGTAATTCCTAAACTACGCGTTCGCAGAATTGCGAGCTGTCTGCAAAGTCATCCCGCCTTCATCCTGCCTTACTTTGGTGCATGGCATTCTGGCTTGGTGTTCAGAATAGTTGATAAGTTGGCTTTTTCTCATTGCACGAAGGTGGTGCAAACGAACTCGGTAAAAACACCTAGCTCCGTGTTTAACGAAGCACATGAAACGCTGGTAATTAGGTGTGCTGGTATATGTTTACGATCAGAAAAGTGCTATTGAACACACAGAACACGGGATAAAGTGCTAGTAGCAGCTGAAAATATTTTATTTAGGCCAATCTATGTGTGTGTATACAAGAAACAAAAGCCTGTGTCATAAGCAAAACGCTGTTGATATTAACAGAAAGCAGCAGATTATGAAAAGGCACATGCCATGAACGCTAGAAAAAACATCTTGTGTTCTTGGTTAGTCTTCGTTTTCATACCGCTTTTCCAATCATGAAGCGTTTAAATTTGATCAAATCAAGTGGTGCTGTCGAATAAACCAAGATTGGATTAATGAATGCGTGTGCGTACTTCCTAGTGAAGCATTTCACGAAACTTTGTCAGTTCAAGGTCATACATTGAAGTGTAGAATCGCAGTCACTGATATAAAGTCATTAATAAACATAATAAAAGTCGTAAATTGAGTCATAAAGTCATAAATAAATACAAAAGTGAAAAATAACACATTTGGCATTTCAGAACATGTACAGGTTCCGAAAACATTTTACTTTCTGCTTGATCAGTGACTGTGTCTGCCTGTAATGAGCGTCCACGGCTGGTTTCTGATGCCCCCCTGTTCCCCTGTGCAGATCCTGATGCAGAAGTTTGACGTGTTCCTGACGACCCTGCAAGGCAGCGAGGACCGTGTGCGCCTGGTGCAGCAGCTGGGTCACACGCTCATTGCCGAGCGCCACCCGCAGAGCGACGCCGTGGCCAAGCGCTGCACCGAGGTCGCCAAGCTCTGGGAGGAGTGCAAGGAATGCGCCGCCTCCCGGCAGGACGTGCGTCTTCCCCCCTCTTCCTCTCTCTCTCTCTCTCTCCACCTCTCTTTCCCTTGTGTCTTCCTCATCTCTGGCCCTTCCCCCCTTCCCACTTGGTCTTGCTTGCGAAAAGACAGCTTACTAACCCAGTGGGGCTCTTCAGTTATCAGTTTCAAGCTTATCGCAGACTCCCTCAGAAGCCATCCAGCATTCGTTTTTCACATACATTTCTATTGTGAGGGGGGAGTCTTTGAACTACAGTGGAACCTCGATAATACCACTTTCAAGGGACCGCGTGAAAGCGCCGTAGGACTGGGGTGTCGTATGATCTGGGTACTCGTAAATGCTGGCCTAGCAGCTAGATGGTCTCGCATGATGGGTGGGCTAGGAACTAATTTATGCTAGTGCATCCAGCGCGTTCTCACGTAATTTCCCAAAACCTTAGCTAAAATTATAAGCGTTTTTTTTTTTTTTTTTTCCTAGTAATGCCTATTTTGTGCACGCCGCAGCGTTTGGAGGTTTGCTTTGTGTCCAGAAAAGGGTGCTCCACAAGCGTGCAACTTTTTATTTAAATTGTGAGCCAGGGCATTCGCACTCACGTCTCCGGCTACTGTCGTTTCTGCGCGTACTGTGATGTGATGTCAAGTTACCGCAATGGCCTACAGCATCAGCAACCGTGCCGAGGTAAAAAACATACTCCCGCTGCATTTTTTTATGGTTGGTGACAGGAAAGTGAATCCTCAAGAAGACTTGTGGGGAGGGGGTTCATCACGCGAGTAAATACCGTATGTGCAAAGTGTCGGTTGAAGTTCAAGCTGCACAACCCCTTTACGTGCTCCTGTTTTTTATTTCACTCTCATCAAAAGAATAATAACTGGTAAGCCAATGCTTGCGTTCCATTTGAGGGTGCACAAGTTCAGGTCAAAGACATTTTACTCAAGTTAAGCATAAGAAATGGGATCAGACAGGTAGACAATTAGTGGACCACCCATTTAGCGGAGTGTAGAGATGGCAAACGCACTGGTAGAGACCAAAGACCCGGTCGAGGGATGAAATATGCAAATTTGGGGCATAGAGTGAACTAAGAGCAGCTTTCATCCCGCGGTGGTCTTGAAGGGGATGTGGGTGGTGATGATGATGATGTCATTTTCCTTTGCTACCATCTCTTGAGCTGTGCGTTTGACAACAAGACAGCCGGAAGTAAGAGCCCCTGGTGATTCGCGTGTGATGCAGGCCCTGGCCGGGGCGCGGCAGGTGCACACGTTTGACCGCAATGCAGACGAGACCATCAGCTGGATCTACGAGAAGGAGGCCATGCTGCTCAACGACGACTTCGGCCACGACCTCGAGAGCATCCAGGCGCTCAGCCGCCACCACGAGGGCTTCCAGGTGGGCTGCCCCGGGGGCTTTTTACCCGGTCAGCTGGCTTTCGTGTCTAGTCAGAACGTTGTTTTCTGTCTTGGCAGCAAAGTGTAAATGTTCCCGATGTAATCTTGCACTCGAGTTTAACCGCACTGGTACTTGCACAACCCTGCCGATGACAAAGGTAAAATTCGTTGCAACACTGGAGCGTTGTTAGACAGACCATAGTGGACAATGCCTCACTGCGATGCAAATTTATTGTGGTATAGTGGAACCCCAATAATACGACTTTCAAGGGACCACGCGAAGGCATTGTATGACCAGGTTGGGGGTAAATGCCGGCCTCGTAGACGGTGTCACGTGACAGGTGGGATAAGAAGTTAAAGTACCATATTTAGCGCGTTCTCGCTTGATTTGTGAATTTCTAGCTGAAATCCCAAGTTAAAAAAAAAAACTATTTTGTGCCCCTTCACGGCATCCGAGCTAGCCTGCCAGCCAAGCACCGCACGCTACACGAGCCCCGTGCTGTCCGGGGCTCTTTATAGCCTGCCAGCTAGCGAGTGAAAAGGGGAAAAAGCGAGCTTGAAACTGCCAAGGCCAAGTGAAACGAATGATAGTACCAGGCGGCAATTGAAAAAAGATGGCTTAGAAAGGAGCAGAGTGACACCGCTACTTTGAAAGACACTGATATGCAGAGAGCAGAGAGAGGGGGAGAGAGAGAGAGCGTCGCGAAAGAAAGAAACTTGGATTGAGTGGGCAAGGACAGCGGGTGTTCGGTTATCGCTGTGGGGTTGTGTCGTATGTATTCTAGTGTTCATCGACGGCTTTATAGGAGCTTCAAATTGACGGTCCACCAGCCACCTCAACTTTCACTTCTCGTGGTTGGCGCATTGGTGAACTCCCGAGTACCCGCCTGCTTGCTTGCGTCTGTTCAGCGAGTCATCTGGCTGGCCTGCGGACTTTTGCACATCAGGCAGCGTCGAACGGTGGTTAAGAATCAAGAAAGGACGAGAAGAGGCGGCGAAGTGGTGCAAAACATGGGGAAAACATTGGTTTATCCGCGCCAGGGTCCGTCGTATGAAGCGGACTGCGTGCACCCGAGCTTCGTATCATCGGGGTTTTTAATGCGTTGTTTCTATAAAAAGTTTGCCAGCGCCGCGTGATCTGTCGTAAGAAGCAGTTCATCGTAAGCCTGGGGGACATATCAGTGGGGTTCCACTGTATTTTAATTTGAGTAATTCAGTCACGATTGTAACAAAATAAAGAACTTTGTAAATGTGCGTGCATGCTCACACACTTATACACATGGACAGGCAGATTGATTGTCGAGTTTTGGGTGTAGCTTGAAGCCTTGGAGGCTTCAAGCCATTCTCGCAAACAAAGGCCGAGCGAACATGACCTTGTTCCCCCTCTCCCCTCCCCTTTCCCAGCGTGACCTGGCGGCCGTGAAGGAGCAGGTGGAGGCGCTGCTGCGAGAAGCCCGGCGGCTGGCCGAGACATTCCCAGATGCACGCGAGCACATCGAGGCCAAGCAGGAGGAGGTGTCCGAGGCCTGGGGGGCCCTGCTGGGGCGCTCGCGCCAGCGGGGGGACAAGCTCCACCAGGCCGAGCAGCTGCAGGCCTACTTCGACGAGTACCGGGAGCTCATGTGGGTGCCCTTCCGCCTCCGACCTTTGTCCAGTGTTGTGTTGCTGCTGAGCAATGAGGTCGTGGGCTTGGTTTCTGACCGCGGCAGCTGTTTTGTCAAAAGGAAGCAACAGTAGCCATTGTCTGTATGAGATTCCAGCACTGGTTGAGGACCGTGGTGCGGCCTTTAGGGCCTCTAGTCTACCCCACTGGCCCTAGCGAGACCACTGAGAAGAAAGCTGAAAGCTTCCTTGACAGTTTTGCCCTCACTCTTGCTCTTATTAATATTTGGTCAGGGTTTTTATCCAACACGTGCCAAGTGCTTGTCCATATGCCACTCATGGAATGCAGTGTTAACAGTGTGTACTTGTTCAGCTAAACTATTTGTCTTATAGGCGCATAAATCAGTGCTGTTCCTGCCACACGATTTCAGACATCCTGTGCACAATTTTAGACTTTTCTTTGTGTCTATTTCATTCGTTTTGGTGGGCTCTCTGCATACGTTAGCTTGCGAAAGCTATGTAGAACTGCAGGCTTGAAATGAACAAATTGCTGTAGGAAAAAGAGTATGATCTTATTTTGTTGCTCTGCCATGTGTCGAAAACATAACCGCAGTTGCGCAAAAGCAGCGACTTATCATGGTCATGTTTGACGTATTTTACTGCTGGAAGTTCAAAAGGCCACAGGGCCTAAATAGAAGTACCGTTTACAATCTATACCTGCTTCGATGACTCGATGGCTAAAGCGTCATTCTGCTGAGCCCTGGGGCTCAGCAGCGTAATTGCTTTAGCAGGTTCAGTGCTAGCCACGGTGGCCGTTTTTTTCTGACGGGAAGTAAAAATGAAATCACCCGTTTGTCAAGATTTCAGTGCACATTGAAGATTCCCAGTTGGTCTAAATTAGACTGGATCTCTTCACTACGACACGCCTCATAGCCCATGTGTAGCTCTGATGCATTGTCTTCTCAGTTGGGGTTCTTTCATCGATGTGATCAAAATCTCACACTTATCTCAGTAACGGCTGCAGCCTTTCATCAATGTCATCCACAGTAACGCCTCAAACACAACAGTGGCTTTTTCCGAAAGCTGTAACTTCGGTATACACTTGTTGGTACTTTTGAAGTTTATACACACGTTTGCACACATGCATACGTGTATATTTATGCAAAGTTTATACATTTACATCCCTTCCTCTCCCGTTGCTCCCCTCAGGGCGTGGCTCAACGACATCACAGCGCGCATCACCTCGGACGAGCTGGCGCGTGACGTGACGGGTGCGGAGGCCCTCCTGGCCCGCCACCGGGAGCACAAGGCCGAGATGGACGCCCGCGCCGACAGCTTCTCGCGCTTCGTCGCCACGGGGGACAAGATCATCGCCAGCGGCCACTTCATGGCCGACGAGGTGCGGGACCGCATCCAGCGGCTGTCGGACTCGCGCAAGGCCCTGGACCACACGTGGCAGCGCAGGCAGGAGATCTACGACCAGAGCCTCGACCTGCAGGTATGCGACTCTTTCCACTCGCGCCCCCTCTCCGCTGCTCCTGCAGTTCTTGCCAAGAACGGTGTTGGAATCTGAAATCCTTCCTTTAAAGATGGCAGTCTTTTTTGGGCTACCTGAACGGAAAAATTTCGGTCCTGCTGTCTGTGAAGCACAAAAGCTTAAAAATTGCGAGAGAATAGCTTTTTTTTACAACCGACTTGTAAATTTTTCGCTGTCGTGGAATTTCAGCTGTTCCTGCGTGATGCGGACCAGCTGGAGACGTGGCTGGCCAGCCGGGAGGCCTTCCTGCGGGACGACTACCACGCCGACTCCATCTCGGCCGTGGAGGAGCTGATCCGCAAGCACGACGACTTCATGAAGACCGTGGAGGCACAGGAGGACCGCTTCGACACCGTCAAGCGCATCACCAAGGTAGGGTGCGACGGACAGCCTGTCAGGCAGCTAACGGTTCTCAGGTTACTGGTGCAGTCGGGAGCCTCCTGGTTCATCCACATTTTGTTGGCAACATTTTGCGAGTTGCTTCTAGCTGTAGTTACAGGACCCTGGAAGAATGACAGTTCTACTCCGTCTCTTTGGCTCACAAAGCAAAAGAAGGTGCAAACATTAGAACAACCGAGAAAACGCACAGAGTGCAGTAGGCATTCATTTACAGGGCTACAATTCCACTTGAGTTCTTAAATCTTGAGGGGGTCTGCATTCGCCATAGCTGAAAAAGGATTCTGCAGTGTAAGGCACGGCCAGGAAGTCTTATAGCACCCACATTAAGCTGCCCTGGAACATTAGAAAAACGAGCAGGTATATCCCTGAAACTGAGAATGCCACTAATCATGGAGTGCACTTAGAGATGACGATGAGAAAACGGAGGAGGCATGACGCACCACAGGTGCTTTCCAGAATTGCACAATCATGTGAGTGAGGCTGATGCCTCAGTAAAGTGTAGCTGCAGTTCAAGTTTCTCTGTGTTTTTTTTTTTTTTTTCCGTAACTTTTGCAACAGTTGCACAATTTGCACTTCACTGAATTTTCTGGTTGCAAAATACGAACTTGGCTAGGATCCTTTTGCAATTTTCTTCGATGTTTTAGTAGGTAGCTAAAAGTTGATCTCCACGTGGCAATTTTTGCGCCTCTGACTCTGCCAGTCTTGTCGATGTCTCCTCTTTGACCCGCCGCGGTGGCTTAGTGGCTAAGGTGTCGGGCTGCTGAGCTCAAGGACACAGGTTCTATTTGCGGCCGCATCGGCCGCTTTTCTGATGGAGGCGAAAGGCGAAAACACCCGTGTGTTCGAGATTTCAGCGCACGTTAAAGATTCCCAGGGGGTTAAAATTGGTCCGGAGCCCCCCACTGAGGTGCGCCTCATCGCGTGCTGTAGGGACGGTGCGTTAAACCTCTTAATCGTCATCCCCTCTTTGTGCAGCTGGAAGACGCATTCAAGCAGCTGAAGCAGGAGGAGGAGGAGATGCTCAGGGCCGAGGAACAGAAGCGGGAACAGGAGCGTGTGGACGCCATGAAGCGCAAGGAACACCAGAGGATCCTCGACGTGAGTGCACACTCTCGCATCGCATCGCCTCCGAAAAACCAGGGCTGGTTGAATGTGGTAGAATCGCAGGCAGAAACTGGAAACTGTGCACGCAGTCCGCCTTCTGAACAACAAAACAGAAGTATTTCATTCTGTTCCTTTTTGAGTGTATCTTAATTTTTTTTCTGCAAATGTAAAGACTTACTTGTGTATGCATTTTTGCTGTATATATTTACCAGTCACTAACATGTCCCAAGCCCAGCCAATACAAGTCTCATTCTTTCCACCATCCCTGTGCTGACGAACGGTTGCAGCATCAGTTTCTTGCCTAATACTTTTTTTTTTTTTTCAAAAAAACATTGGCTGTACACCTGCACACTGGCACATTTCTTATTTATTTTTCTGATGTTGCTGCATGTGTTTCTACTTGTTAAGGGTGCCCGTCTTATCGCTGTTGTTGTGGCCATAGAAACTTCTCGCCTCATGATGCATATTCGAATAATGTGTTGTGTTATGCACCCTGCAGGAACGCATGCGCGAGGACGGCCTTCGCCGTGGCGGCGGCAGCCACGACACTTCGCAGATCAGCGTTGAGAGCAACGGTGAACTCACCCCGTCGTACGTGGGCGGCCTGGTCAAATCGCCCTCCCAGCGATCGCTGGACAGTGAACGCAAGGCCATCAGCACCCTGACCACTCCGGGGGCGTCGCCGGTCAAGCGTGCCGAGAGCATGAAGGTGGGAGTCTTTCCGTTGCAGTCGTTTGTGACTGTAACAACTGTAGAGTTTCATACTTAATATATACTAAAGGGAAATCTGTCGCTACAATCACATGCCATCATGGTCGCAACCGTAGCAGCTGGCAATGTTGTTCTCCTACTTGGCTTGACTTGCAACATGGCTTCTTTTCGCTCCCGAAGCCAAAATAACCAAAAAAAAGGGGGTTACTTTTTTTTTTTTTTTTGTCTTGCATGAATTCTACAAATCTCTGACAAATAAATCTTTTGGAGCTTCACTTTTCGTTTCATAAAACAACTTTACGTAATATCTTACGATCTTATTACGCTTTTTTGCAGCCACAGTCAACTTTTCATTCTGTTCATGAGCCATGCCAAGGACAACCGGAATGTGCCTAGCCAGTCACTGAAGCCAAGCTTGGCTAGACACTCTAGTGCCAGGTTTCCCTCTAGTATATGATAGTGTGAAACTCTATGTGAAGGGCATCGGTAACGCTTTCTTGCCATTTGAGTCGAAAAACGAGCAAAACTGCAGGGATATGAGTGTGCATTGTGAAAACATGCCACTGTAGCCACTTCAGTGCTTTGGGTTTGAAGCAGTGGTGTGCGAATATCAAATTTAGGGCTGCGAATCAAGTACGAATGGTAAAAACTGACCGTGAATAGAATAGAATATGTTTGAATGCGAACATCCTTGTTTTAGTTTGTATGAAGCTTCTAAAACTTAGCTACAAAAGAAAATTTCGTTTTCGGACTTGTGATAAATTCCTAGAACATAGCTACAGAAAAAAAATTTGTTGTTTGCATGCTTGTGATGACTGCACCCATGGTTCCAACATTGTGTTCTGACCAACACCTTCCTGCAGGTGGAGCTGGGCAAGAAGCTGAAGCGCACGCCAAGCTTCACCACGAGGCGGCGGGCCCAGAGCTTCCGGCGGTCGCGAACTGCTGCTGGACTGCCCGCCGTGGAGATGGAGGGCTTCCTGGACCGCAAGCATGAACTGCAGTCCGGCGGCAAGAAGGCCACCATCCGCTCGTGGAAGACCTTCTACACCGTCCTCTGCGGACAGCTGCTCTGCTTTTTCAAGGCAGGCCATTCATGTTTTTTTTTTTCTTTTCGTTTCACTGCTGAACCCATTTCAAGACTTACAAAATCTGGGTGGCACATGGAAAATAATTCATTGAGTGAAACACGTCCCTCTTTACTTCCACAGAGACTGTGTACAGTAACGATCAATTTGAAGGTAATTGCAGGAGCATCGATTATCGAGCCTTTCAAGCTGAATTGCAGCCGTTTTCAGAACTTCGGAGATAAAGATAGCGCTGCCTCCTTACCCTCGTAGGTGGGGCTTTTGCATGATACAACCACAATACAGTAACCCATAACATGGCGCTGCTGCTTGTTTCTTTTGTTCCTGTCTCACTCTTCTAGGTATTGCTAGAGAGAGAGAGATAGCCGTTATTTCAGCAGGAAGACGTGCATTTGCATAAAAAGGATTCGTTCCTCACAAAACTGCTCAACTTCGACTTGCACTCTCAAACACTTTTGCTCAGTGAGCATACCGTATTTGCTCGAATCTAATGCGCCCTCGATTGTAACGCGCACCCGTTTTTCGCAGTCCCAAGAAGAAGAAAACACCATGTCCTCGATTGTAATGCGCACTAGACTTTCGTTACTTCATACAAAAATGCGACTTTTTCTCACTTGAAACAAGCAAGGTTTATTCCAAAGGTGGCATGAAAGGAAATGTGCCGGTTATTGCTGGCAAGACAGTCACCACAACGACGGTCCGGGGCAGTGCCGCCCCAGCAGCTTGTCGTTACGGGTCTCTGAGCCACTCGCTGCTGCTGCACGTACTTCGCGAGTGGGTCTTCTATTTTGGGATAGCGCCCCCTCTTTGGTCCGCTGAACCCTTTCCGTGTCACATTGCTTGCAAAGGTTTTCTATTTCTGTTTGTGCCAGTCCTGCACGCACGTATCCGGAACACTGAACGCACGTGATGTGGCCTAATTTCCACCGCTTTCCACACTCAAAATTACTTTCTTCATGAATGCAGCATCATGGTGAACCTGCCGTGTCTTCGCAGTGGGAAACCTTATAGCGGAAAGAACAGGGGAACGCAAAAAAAGACTACGCAGACAACAAAGGCAAACATGTGCTGACTACATAGCACTGGCTACGCGTTCAGCAATCACGCTGCCATTTTGAAACGCCGATGGCGATACGGCGCCGCAGTTTTGAGTAACGCGCATGTGATTCTGGGACCTATTTTTCCGGAAGAAAGGTGCGCGTTATATTTGAGTAAATATGGTACTACATGCCAGTGAGTGAGTGAGAGCTCATTCTGGCTTTCACTGGCAGCGAGTCTGGACACTTGCTAGTACATTTATACTGACTCACACTCATGGGCACTCACATTTACTGGTGCTCACTGGTACTCGCTTACTGGCACTCACTCACTGGTGCTTACTGGCACTCACACCTACTGGTACTTGCACCCACCAGTACTCACACTTACTGCCGGTACTCATTCTGATTAGCAGGGTGAGCCAGAGAAAGTACACTCATGAGCAATCTTCCCAGCCCAAGGTGCTAAGCTCGATTGGTCCCCCTCTTCCTCTTCCAGGACAAGGAGGCGTTCGTGGAGAGCAACGCAGCGCAGCCCCCGATCAGCCTGCTGCAGGCGCAGTGCTCCAAGGCAAGCAACTACACCAAGAAGAAGCACGCCTTCCGGCTGCGGCTGGCCGACGGCGTCGAGTTCCTGTTCGTGGCCAACAACGAGACGTCCATGAGCGACTGGGTCAACAAGATCTCCTTCCACGCCGCCCTCCCCCCGAGCCTGCAGCTGCTCAGCTACGACGAGGCGCGCAAGAGCACCGGCCTCGGCACGAGCCTCAACGCGTCGGGTGAGTGTCCGGGGGTGGGGGGAAATTGTCGCGTCCTTGTGGTAGCTTAGACTTTTGTGACATCCCCCCGTGCACATTGTCCACTCTGCTACCAGTTGCCTGCTGCCTGTGCTTGCTTGCTTGTCCCGACCCCTTCTTGCACGTGGCCGCTACGTTTCCTCACCCTTTGCGCACACTATGGGTAATAATTCCGGAGGCCATTTCCAATGCTGTTGTTCTCAGCTTTGAGGGCCTACTACACATCTGAAAGACATTGATGAGAAGTGAAAGTACTGTATTTATTCAATTATAAGGCGTAGGTGCAGTTTGGAGATTCAAGAAAATATATATAGTGAGCTTCGAATATAAGGCGGGGTATGACTTCAAGAGTACGAATTTTGGAAAAAAAAAACCTTGCCTTATATTTAAATAAATGCGGTATACTCTGTTCAGTTCCTGAATGCAGCATCAGGATACCCAAGGAGAATGTGAGACAGTAGTCTCGCTTTCTGCTGGCCTTCAAGGCTTCACTCTCACCAAAAAGGCTTTTTAAAAAACCGAAGTGACAGTGCCCCCGAATCCAACGATGCTGCCTTCAGGTAACATGAAACAGCCTGTTGTTTTGAGATTGACTCGCTAAATACAATCGAACTGGCGAAGTGAAACAGCCCTTTGGTGCTGTTGAGAGGCTTTACCACCCTGCTGCTTTTCATGGTGATGGGAAAAATGCTTTGTGCCCCCCAAATCTGTGCACTTGGTCACACTACGAGGGGCCTCTGCGTCTCGTAACATGCTTCACACACTCACAGCTTTCACTGCGGCTTTAACGATGCACTGCTTTCGACGAAACGGCAAGGTGCGGAATTTCCATTGGCTGCGTCGAGGTTGCTGTGCCCTCTCCTCCCAGGCGTCTTGCCTTTGCACCGCTTCAATGCGAGTGCATGCCCGGAATCGCAGTGAACCCAAACGCACTCTCGACGCTCTGCAGCTTTTGTTTTCTCTCCATCTTGGTGTCGGCGGCGAGTTCTCTCTTTGGAATGCGACCGGGAGGCTGTTCCAGCGTGTGCTGCATGTGCCTCCTCCTCCGTCTTGACTGGGCTTCTCCTCACCATCTCGAAGCGGAAACCTTCTCTGTCTCATCGCCTGGTCATCTCGAACACTCCCCCGTGTGGTGTGGCTCATGCAGCGACAGCTTGTCTCGCCGCGTTGAGCGTTGCCCTTGCTGACTCCTGTCAACCTCTTTCTCTCCCTTTCTCTGCTGGAATTTTTTTGTCGGCGTCGCAACGGTGGCGTTCCAACAACCAGCTCCGAATGTGTCGTACCGGCCGCCGTCGTCAGCCGACAGTGACACCAGCGGAACACCGCTAGCGGACAGGCGAAGACGGGACCAGTCCACCACGCCGAGTCCTTGCTCGTCGCCGGAAATGAGGCATCCCATGGTGTCGTCGCACCCGCAAGGAACGACGAGCGGTGTGGCAGGGGTGTCGGCGGCTCCACCGCCACCGTTGGCACCAAGGGTTGAGAGGGAGAAGCCACCAATTCCGCCGAGAAACTCGTCCATCCGCATGTCGTCGACCGACGTTCCGGACGGTGCGGCCGGCTCGTCAGTCAAGAGCAAGATTCAGATGTTTCAGCAGTCGACGCACGGTGCTGCGATCCCGCCACCACCGTCGTACGCCGGCATGCTGCCGTTGCGAGGCGGCTCCCACGCTGGTATGGATGATGGTTCCCCTTGGGGGAGCGTTTGCTGGGTCGGGTTTGATTCACTGTCTAAGTTAGGAGCTCTTTTTGATGGCTTGAATTAGTGGATCATAATTCTCAGGCAGACCGCATAGGTCGGCAGAGGAATTTGAAAGGATTCACAGAGGCATTACTATGCAAGAAGGACCTTTCTATCAATATATGGCAGGCGGCAGTGCAAAAGTTGGCTGTGCCACAAGGCATGCATTCTCTTTACAGTTAACTCTAAAAAAAACTGTCATCCAACAACAAAAATTTTTGCTAAGCCCTAAAATGATTTAGCCTTAAAAATGTATACTTAAGAGACTTCCCTGCTGGTTCTTAAGTTAGTGCAAATTTTTTCAACCTGCCTTGGTGGCTCAGTGGCTAAGGCATTATGCTGCTGCGCCCAAGTACATGAGTTTGATTCCAGCTGCAATGGCTGCTTTTCAAATGGAGGCGAAAAGTGAAAATGCTCGTGTCGAGATTTCGGCGCGCGTTCAAGATCCCCGGGAGGTCAAAATTAATCCGGAGCCCTCGACTACAGCGTGCCTCATAGCCTTGGTGTAACGGCGGCACATTAAACCCCATAATCTGATCTAAATTTTTTCCCCTTGAGTTTGCAGCTCAGATATGTGTTCAGGGTAAACGAGCCACCTCTTTTTCATAGCGAGCTTTATTACGTTATGTTTTCTGCATGTTGTGAAAGCTGTGCTGAAAAGGCAAGCATGGCTGAGGTGCAAATACCGTAAGCAAGATTTCAGTGCAAGACTGTCTTGCTTGTGGTTACAAGTCAACATCCCCTGTTGCCTGTAGGACAGTGTCCCCTATTGTTCTTGCTCGTCTGCAAAGAGTCCCAAACCCATTTATGCTTGAGAGCCACTGATCTGTGGTCAAGAAGCATGTTGGTGGGTTGCTTGGTGCCAGCAACTTGCTTTAAAATTTCTATATCAAAACAGAAAGCTTAACTAATGCTGTAGTTAGTCTTCTTTAGTTGCGTGGTAGATTCTTCAAGAGAAGGAACTAAAAGTTGCAAAGATTGAACTAAGTGAACCTTACTGTGATTGTAGTACCCTGCACTACTACTTTACCAGGAGATGTCAAATCTGCCTGAAAATCTCAAACAATGAAACTTGGGGTACATTGCATGCTGTATCTGGCTGTAAAAACCTAGGTCCTTTTGTTGCGTACCCGATAGGGATCCTAGTGTCATGGTAGGCCCGAACCCAAAAAAAAGCCCAAACCTGTTGTCCCGAATCCAACAAGCTAGTTGGTTGTGTTGGTCTGAATTTAACGAGGTCTGTGCGTGAAAACGGAAATCGTGCACTGCTCGCCAGCAAGCGATTGCCGAGCTGCTCACGCTTCTACGTTGCCACCTCTGCATCTACCACTGCTTCCAACCCCGGCCTAATTTGAGCCAGTCCTGCACTTGTGCACAGTTTGTTTGTGTCATCGTCAAAATGTAGCTCTCCCTTTTATCGTTACTTTGCCTGCTTTTGTGTAGTTTATTGTGATGTGAATGCATGTAGTGCGAGATTTTTGTTTTCCAATAGCAGCCTGCAGTGTGTGAGTCTATATTTGTGCTTGTGCAGTTGCTTAAGGCAAGTGCTAATAAGCGAACCAAGGTAAGAGGACTATCCGCCATGTTTTTGACAAATTGTGTTTCAACTAGGATTGTTTTTTCTCGTTGAATAACATTTTTAAAAACGAACTATCTAGATTCTAAACTCAAATCATGATTTACGGCATTTTGACGCATTAATTGTTTTGTTTAGTTAGTCATCTGTTGAACAGCGTCTTTGCAAACAAGGTGTCCAGATTCTGAACTTGTATTTCATATCTTGCGGCACCGAAATGTTTTTGCTGAGCAATCCCACGTTAATGAAATTCGCTGCAAGTCCGGTCGGCATCTTACCTACCAATTTGACGCTAACAGTGTCCAAAAAGTGCTCAAATGCATTTTTTTTTAACTCGGAGTGCGTAAACTTCTGCCACAGCGCGCTTACATGGCTACTGCCATATTTGTTGACATAAAAGACTGCAACCGTCAGCCGTGGAGGCAATCTCGCAATGACACCACCAGGGGGCGACACATGGCGACTCACAGCGTGGCTTTGGCCTGGGTTATGCTAGTCGGCTACCGCTGAGCAGTGTGCGTGCATGCGTTCATTGTGTTTGCAGTGATCAGAATGTTTGGTCTCAATTAAAAGCGGAAGTTTTTGTCGCTACAAGATAAGGCAGTCATCATTGCCCAAGTCAGTGGCCCAAGTGGAGGAAGGGAGGACAGTGCCAACGAGTTTGGAACTGCCTACAGCTCGCTCACTTCCATTTTAAAAAGCAAGGATGCCACTCTTTAATGGCGCAAGTGTGCAAAGCAAAACAGTGATGGCTGCGGCCTTTCTGCACGTCAACAAAGCGGTGCTTACCTTAGTTTTGTGAGTGACATTGGGGCAACGAGGTGCCGCTGTCTAGCAAAGTTTGTAGAGAGAACAAGGTGGACTTTGCTTGCATGCTTGGACATACTTGTTGCCGAGGGCCAGGGAGAGAAACGTGTGGAGAAGGCGAACCCAAAGGATGTTTTGGATGCATTTTACACAACGTGGTCATTCTTAGTCCTGCAAGACTAGCTATGTAGCCCTTCTTGTAGTGTAAGCTGAGCTGTGAAGTTGCTGCCAGGTAAGGCTTGCAAAGTAACATAACCGATTTTTGGTTTGCGGGCGATTTTTTTGTTGTTTATGTTTCATTCTCGCGGCAACGAGCTTCCTACAAAAGCCAATTTTTTTTTGCTTTCCCCGGCAGATTCTTTATTGTGTGGTTCGACTGTATTTCTTGTTTTGTGTGTGTACTAACCATTACCTGCCAGCAATGCCTGATAATGACCCTGTGTGCGAACAGGCAACCTCCTAGCCGAAGAGGTGGCCAACAGGTCGTCTGTGGTGGTGGATGGCTACTCGCCCAAAAGCGCACACAACGGTTACGGTAGCCGGCCATCATCCATGATTGGCACGCCGCCAAGCGGGAACCGAACCTCGGCCGATGGATACAGCTCCAGTGGTCTCGAAGGCAAGCCAGCATCCCTCCTTCATAGCACTGTCCTTCGTGCATTCACAGTGTGCTCACAGAGTGAAGCAGCAACTGAACTTAATAACTGGTCTGGCGATGATAAAAGCGGGCTGTACCTGTTTCAAGTTCTATATGTTTTGTGGAGCAGTGGGGCAGTGGGCAGGAATCGGCACTCAGTACTGGCTCCATTGTATTGGAGAACTTTGTAAGGGAGCTCGTTTGGGAAGTCTGTCAAAGTTTTGTGACAATAAGAAAAAAAAAAAAAGGTGCTTCTGCCAGGCTCCTTGTGTGAAACATCTCAGTCTCACTCGAGAGATCATTATTTCAAGGTCTTGTTAAAGCGAAGACTGTGCATAATGGCACAAAAGCTGTTACCTGTATTTACCTGGTGGTAGACGGATGACTGACCCGATGGACTGTCATCCGCCTTGCAGACTCTCCCCCGACGTACGTGGCTCCGCCTCTGCCAAGCCAGCCCCCGCCAAAGCCCCGTCGACCGGACGATTCGGACTCCGACATCGCAGGGACGCTCTCGGACGGCGACCAGGAGTGGAGGAGAGGTGTGATGATGCATCCCCTCCCATTTTTCACAGTTTTGAAGTGCAGTGTTTCCAAAAAACCACAGACAGGAATTCATTACACTGCCACTTCAAGTTGATTCAACTAGGTCATCAGTTGACTTCTTTCTCACCTTCTCTGTCTTGTCCAAGTGTTGGCATGAATGCAGTGTAACATGCTATTGTTCCCCTGTACTTGCTTCTTTGCGACTTGACAGGTAGGAGGAATAGGACAAGTATGAGCTTACCTTGCAGCAAGCGAAAAGTGCTACTATGCAGCTCCAGATGACTAAGCCCCAAAGTTACAGAAGGGCAGTCAGCTGAGATGCTCGCCTTCATTTTGTTCCATCGTTGCTCTCAATGCTGCCTGGTTATGCAGTTCACAGTAAGACTGCCAGCTTTCCTTTCACAGCTGATCGCTTGATGTATCCCGTAACTAGCGTTTTCCTTGCCAAAGTGCTGGCTTACTGCAAAGTGTGTCTCATTTTGTTATTCTTGTCCTCTTTCTTTTTTTTTTCCCCAGGTTACAGCAAAGCACGGGGAGATGACGAAGTCCAGTACAGGGAGGTATGTAATCCTGCCGTGCACAATTTTCCACCATAAAAGCCATGGGCAGTCACTGATGTAACATAGTTGGGGGCAAGTCTAAGCAAGTTCAAGCTTTTTGTACCTTATATGGCTCACAATTTTAATACAACAGTCTGTTAGCTAAGTTGTAGGTAATTGAGTAGAGCGGTCAAACAGTGCAGTCAGTTTAAAAACAAACTCAAAGGAACTTGGAAAATATATTGCATCAAACCAGCATCCAAACAGTATCTTTCTGAGTAAATTTACCTTTCTTGCCCAGCAAAAGAATGAACTGCCACCACGGTAAGTATTTATTCAAACTCCTTGCCAGCCAAACTTTTCTGCTGTTCTGCGTTCAACTTTACGTGGGAAGGGATTCATCCATTTACCCCCAGTTTGTCTGCAATTCACGTCTAGTGCCATGCAATCTTGAGCAGAAGTTCCTGATCATCCTTCCTACACTTAACGCGTGTAAATCTTCGCTCACTATCTTCACGTGTTGCTAAAAGCACCGAGCTGTTGTGCACAAAAAAAGAATGTTCAAGCGTTTTTATACAGCTCGCAAAAAATTGTGCTAAAAGGCCTTGATTGGACCTCATTGGGCTTACATTTCTGGGTTTGTTCCAATTTTGCAAGGAGCGCAAACTTTGAATGCCTTTTTTAGACACATAGGAGCTACTTGCCATTGCGGTGTTTTATTCTTATTTTTTCTCCCTTCAAATGAAGCCATATTTAATTCATTTCAAATTTACTTTATTAACCGATGTTGCCAGTACTTTTCACGAAATCTGCACCTGTTGAACGCTAAAGTCAATCCCGTTCTCTCCCCCACAACTCGCAGAAACCGCCGCATGCGCGTGGAGACACCCCGTCGGGCGCCACAGTTGCCAGACACGCATCCCTCCCGGGCAGCGGGAATCCCCCGCCAAATTTGGCGGGCAACATGCAGCACTACTCGGCAACCCTGGACAACCGCCACCAGAGGGTGCCCTCGTCGGAAGGCTCTTCGGAGGGCGACTACGGCGACAAGAAGTCACGCGACCGCAAGAAGGGCGTGCTCTCGCTCTTCCGAAAGCGATGAGCCACCAAAGCTCGCACAATCGCTGCCAGTCGCGTGCGCGGGGCAACGTTTTCGGTTGCCTCGTTTCTTGAAAAACTGAGGAGCGAGGGGTGACAAAAGGAAAGGGATGCACCAACCTCCAAGTGGCTACACTGCCGTGCAGGGATTATACTCTTACTACTAAGGACAAAGTGCCCAAACACCGCAGCTCTTTAACTTACCACTGTGCAATTTTTGTTTCTTTTATCTGTTCTGCCAGGGTACCTAGGCTGTTTTCTTTTACCGTACGGACAGCCGCTGAGTGAAACTTTCAGAAGTTTTCGTTTTTTTGGTAGCTATTTTGTTTTTTATATGAATGTTTATTTCCTTGGCTACAAGGACTCTTGCATTAACTACGGTGCAACAGGTACAATCCACACGTGTCGAGTGTGGCGCTAATAATTTTTACGTTGTTCCAATGTCGAGTCAGACACGTGCTTGTTTTTGTTTCACGTAGCAGTCTGTTTCCAGCCCCCTTTTTTTCCCCACAGTTTTGAATTTTGTGACCGTATTTTGTTTGTGATGTGGTGCAAGAAGGCCACGGTAGCGTCGAGAAGTCGCTCAAGACTTGGGTTCTCTTTGTGGTGCAAAGGCTGCTATTTTCTGTGAGGACAGTCATCACTGCTTGTTTTTTGTTGTTTTTTTTTACCCCTCAAACGACGTAAAGTGTCGAGTGACCAAGTCATGACAAGTCCAGGTTTCTGCGTACAAGCACCCTGTGTATAGTTTACAGCCGTCTGTCACCATAGGTACATATTTTATATCTTATATATGTGTATACATATTACGTAAGACTATACTCACAAAAGCAGTGCCTTGTTTTTCGCACAAGTTGCCACAAACGCACTGACACTGTCATTTCTGAGTGTAGCAAGTTTTCGAGAGCTAATAAGGGCAACTAAATCCTGGCGGACGTTTACCAGTCGTGGAGGTGGAGCGTGGCGGTACAAATGTAAATGTGTCGGTCGACGAAACCGACACGTTGCAGTCAGTTGTAATGAGGGGTTGGTGCAACTTTTATTGCCGCATTGCTCTGAAAATGTGTATAGATAGACGAGTGTTTCAGCTTCCGAGAGGTTATGAAATAATATAGCCGTGGTACGGTGTTGTGAAGAAAACGTTCAGTGAAAGTACGTTTGTTTATTTCTCTTCCCTCCACTTCGGAAGCGTGGAGAATGGCTTCACTTTGAAGAACAACTTTGTGCTTTTGTAAAATGTACATGTCGAGTTCTACTTAAAAATGCTACGGGACTCGAAGGGAAAACTTCTTGTCTTGTGAGAAATAAAAGCCAAACTTAACAAGAAACAACCGGCGTTGTCGTTTAATGCGTAGGGAAAAATGTGCAGCGGCATCCTTGGCTCAAGAGTCCCAGTCACGCCTGATGGGGCAGGTCACCCATGGTCTTGCGGTCTTTGAAAAGAGCGGAGCATTTTTCTTCCAAGAGTCCAGACCAAACTTGGAAGTGGTGGTTCAGGCCTGGCTGAATGTGCAGCTTTTGACTCGACCCTAGAGCACCATGGGGGGTTGGGCAGCCATAGAAGACTCTGCGCACTCTTGAGTGGACCAGAGCCATCGCACACCTAAGGGGAAGATAAATTTAAAAAAAAAAAAAAAGTATGTGGGTGTTGTTTAATTAGGTGGGGGACACAGCAAGTACAACACTTTAAACTATGCACTAAGCCTAACGAAAATCGGTGCACAAGTACAGTTGACTATGACAAAATCATTTGGTGGCTATCCTGTGCAGTTTTCAAGTTATGAATACGCCCTACCAATTGGTTCATCCCATAATTACCAATCTAATGAATCGAGTTCATTCAAATTGTTGCGCCACTGTGTTCACAAAGCTATATTGTGTGCAATAAAGCTGTTCGATAGTTCTTTCTCTGCTTTGAAGCTGTAACTAAATTTGAAAAGCACACACAGATTTTGAGCAAACACGTTTTTTTTTACTCGTTGGATATGGCATAGAATGCTATGCCACTTTTGTTGATATTTACTGAGGCTACAAAAAATAACAAACAGCTTTATTGTGCACAATACACACCTTTATGAAGACAGCACCACAACAATTTGAAGAAATTCAAGCTTTATTAGTTCTTTAATTATGGGTGAACCAATTAGTAGGATGCATTCATAACATGAAAACTACACAAGGTAGCCACAAAGTGACTTTCGTTTTGACTTTGTTGTAGTCGGTTAGTTTTAACTGCCAGGTTCACCCTCAGAGCACAACATGCCAGTATTTCTGTACGCAAATGACACGGGACTTACATTGTGCATGGTTCGTGGGTGATGTAGAAATCGTAGCCCGTGCAAAGGTAAGGCATCTTCTTGTCCACTTGTTGATCTTCCAGGCTGACATTGCACAGATCGTCTGCAAACAAGGGCAAAAATGCTTCTCTGAGGAAATTGCAACCTTTTGAAGCAACCTCGAAGACAGCGTATGCCCTTGCTTTGCTTAAAATTGGGCTGTCTATTGTACACATTTATTGTGAACTTGGCAAAAAGCTGGCATTTATTGATTAACACGTACATTTGCTTACAAGATCCATTAACTTTTCTGCCACATTGGAACCACAGCAAAAAACACAGAGCTCAGCGTGCCAGCAAGTCCCGGACACGGACACGAATTTCAATGCTAGCACCTAGCCAGGCCTGCAACATGAATTCAAACCTGCTCTTTGCGACACGGCATGCACAACTATGCACGCGACCTTTAAGGGCATTTTGTCGAGTTGCAATCGTCGTCATCCCCACTTGAATTGCTCGGCCAGCATTTGCATTTCCCGTTCTATGGAACGGTGTTGCCATTTCGTGAATGCTGAGTCAAATGCTTTACCAAAACAAGAGAGCAAGATGGACGCCTCGGCGTTCTACGACGTGTCAAGTAGGTGTCCTTGGTGTTACCTTTTCTGTCTAGTTAAAACGTTTATTAAAGCAAAACTGAAGTTGTTGTTACCCTAATATATAAGGGCTACAGATTACAATAATGTGTGTATGTTTTCTATTGTAGCAATGGCTAGCAAACAGTAGTCATGTTTATAATGGCGTGTTTACGATTAGGACACAACCTAATTTATTAACTACTCGCGAGATGAAATTGTTTATGGTTTTTAAGTGAAATTTTGGCTGTCAAAAGCATACGCAGGCAGTTTCAAATTTTTCTGACAGCTACATCCTAATGCATGTTGCAAAGGGATAAGGGAAGAAAAGGCGCCCAGTTGTCTCCTCCCATTGGCCATAGGGATTCAATGTCTTGAAGCATGTGGTGCATCTTAGAGTCAGTCTTTTGAACATGGACGCAGGTTTCCTCATGAAGACATGCATGTAGAATTGGTGCTTTTTTGTTGCACTGCACCATGTTGGATGCTCAATCTGTACAGGTTTCCACCTTTGGTGACATTCAGTGAGAGTGGCGAAAATGCCTTGGAGCCTAGTGGAATTGTTCGTTTAAGCTTGACATATCCGCTATACAGGCACGGCAATTTTTTGAATGAAGCACGGTTGTGTGCTGTCTTCACGGTTCCTTTTAACAGACTCTGACCTACTGTGTCCCCCACTGGGGACACTGCTTGGCTAAAATTTGCAGCTGAGCATGATTTGCGGGTCGGCGGCTGTCTTGTGGGTGTGCTTGGCGAGCGACGTCTTGCTGGCGGGTCGCTTCGGCAAAGGTGTACTGACGTCATTTCAGTGATGGATATGACGTCGGTGAAATCGTGGGGTATCGCGGCATAACACACTTTCGTGTTAAAATATAAAACCCAAAAACAAACAACCCTAAGTATAACGTACTGATGATGATGATTGCTATTGGTCTCCCCTTTGAAGCGGGGTGATGACATGTAATCTTACCAAAAAGGACTAATATAATCATGTTTGACACTCTTCGTTTAATACTAGCGCTGCTTAGGGCAGGCACTAAAGCTTATTAGGCCCGTAATACTTTTTTCTCCCTGTTACAGGTGGTAACTGTCCTAGGCAATATTCCCCTCTCTGCTTTTCGTCCACCAGCATTCTAATCTTCTTTTCGTCCCCTCGACAGCCTCGAAGTTAACTTCCTTTGTGATACCCTTAAATCCTAGGGCTTCTGAAAGCCCAATATTCCCTTCATGTAGATTTGGATGGATACCCTCACATTCTAACACTATCTAACACTCTTCAGTACTAAAGGTTGCTTCCCTGCAACAAGACCCTGTGTGCAGGGGTGCACCCTTTACAGGCCACTTGCTTTGCTGTACTGGTGTCACTTCCATGACAGATATGACGTCAGGGAAATCTTGGTGTATCCGGGAATAAAACACTTCGGGTTAAAAAAACGCAATAAGTATAAAAAACTTTCAAAGTTTGCGCTACAGCGACTTGCTATGGGCCCAAGCGACGTCATGCAAGCCAACCCTAACAACAATTTTCAGCGAGTTAACAGCCTGTTAGCATTCAAGTGATACGATCAAATGGGACTAGAGACCCAACTACAAGTCCAGTCACGTATGTTGGCGATGGGTCAGTTCAGCAGCCGCCATTTGCACAAACTATATTCTGTGACGTCATAGAAAAGTTGCTGGAAAGTGTCTAGGAAGCCCCCACTGCTTCAAATGTTTTCCCTTACTCCTCCATTATTTGTAGGAAGCTTGCGATAAAATTGTCATCATCGTTGTCAGGACAAACCACTTTTTTAATAAGGAACGCAACTTGTATTTCGTCTTCATGGCCCCTTTATCTAGTCAAATGTACAGAACTCACTTTCAGAAGACAGCGGCCATGCTCCGCCACCTTGATGCCTGGCCACCATGTCCACCGCCACCATGACAGCATGCTTCAACGGGTGTGTCTTGTCCCTGGTTGCGACGACCAACATCGATGACGAGGCCGGGTTAACGACTGCCACTCCAACACCTGTCTTAACCAGAAACGAAACACTGAGCAATACACTCCGTCGCCCGTTAATCCACTTAGAGGTCATTACCTGGGATACCCGGGCAGCCTCAATGGCTGACGTCATGTACCGTCCCATGTCACTTCTCTCTTCGGCCGAGAAAAAGGTGCCGTTCAGTAACCTAGTGATTCTGCAATAGAAAAAAAAAATGTTCGGAATGCGTGCAGTGCCGAACAAGCACAACTGCTCAGTTCATACAATTTATCTTCGTGGAACTGTGTTGGCCACAGGCAGTTGGATGACTCGAACTGCGACCTCGTCAGCGGCGCGTGTTGAGGAACGTGAACTTCCACCACGTCCTCCGACAGGCCTTCCGTGTGTGCCGTAGGGTAGGCTCCCAACAGATCTCCAAGAGTCTTCACACGGTCACCGTCGCCTACACGGCGTGGACGGAGTATTACCTGCATACCTGGAAGCAATGTCACCACAAGTTGCGTGTTGAGGGTGATCGGAATTTCACCACTTATGGACAGTCGTACCTTCTGCAGTGCTTCGCACTCGCTTAAGGTGCTGCTGATCTTTTATGGGCATTGCCTCGGAAAGCCACCTAGGAAAAAATAGAACGTGTAAGTTAGGATGCCGGGGCATTTGGCAAGACCACTTACTTTACAAGCCGTGACACCTGCTTTCGGTCAGTTATCTTTCCAACGTACACAGGTACTGAAAAGGAAGGACTGCATAAGGTCAAAGAGAATAATTTGTTTCAATACCCAGCAAAAAGGAACGAAAAATAAACCTGCTCTCTCTTATGGTATGCCCAACAACACCAGGTGCACTTGCGTCAATAAATCCCTCACACGCTTTTTTTTTTTTTTTGGAAGTCAAATAGATTTTAACTCGTACCTGGTGATGGCATCAGATTTGATATTTGCGCGCATGAACGCACGCACAAGAGAAAATGTTTCTTCTCATTCAATGTCGTCGCAACAGCTCGTCCCTGACGCATTCCAGCACGAAGCAATCGGATCCAAATGAACGCGACGGAGTACGATACCAGTACATAGTCAGCTAAGCTCAGGCGATGAAACCGTCTTACGCACATGATCAATTGATCGCTGTAGTACACCCTTGAACGCGGCGGTATACCAACGTGGCAGCAGGATTTCGAAGACCATACCTGTAACCACATCCCTCAGGTATTCGTCCGATATCACGGGGCGCGGCGACGGTGAACATGGCGTGTTCTTCGTTGAAGAGTCCATGTCATCCACTTTGCATCTCTTAACCTTTTCTTCATCTGCGTTTGCGTCAAAAGAAAATAGTTGGATGCCCACTGGTCAACTTTAGGATCGGAGGACTTCCGTTACGCGTACCTGAGATAATCTTTCGCTTTGGAACAGTTGGCCCGGTAATAGGCTCCATGAATCTTCAGTAAAGCTGATTTACTCAGCATCAGCACGGCGCAAACAGCTTGCAAACAAAACCGTCGACAATCACAAGCTGCTCAAATGATTTTTGAACACATGCTCGCCGCATGTTGGCTACGTTCGGCAACGGCTCCGTCTGTTGTCGCTGTAGTCGTAGCCGAAGCCGCCTTTCCCCGACTTCGCAACGGACTTTGGGGCAGGCGGCGGACAAAGCCAATTCCAGCCAATGCCATAAGCAGACGGAAACGCGAAAGGGCGCAGTTCGACGATTCGAAGGAGCGAGTCATTTCATAGTTCAAATCTGCGATGGAGGCAATATTCGCGCCTCGTGTTCGATGTTACTTGAAGAATCTTCTGGATCACTCTCTGCAGCACATGACGTCGCCGTACCACGCCCGTGTGGTCACTGCAAACCATGGGTAATGTGTCTTCCTTGCTTGCCAAAGGGGTGTAGCCAATTGTTTACTTCCTGCCTTTACTTATTTTGACCAGCACAGTGGCTCGTTTTCTCTCGCATAATACTTCTACTGAAACTGCAACAACGAGGTTTAATATCTATGCGGCGCTTGTATTCACGGTTACAACTTGTTGCGTTTCCAGCGGACCAAAAGACGGAACAGAGCAGTTGTGCGACAGGTTCAAGGTATCACTACCCTACGGCGGACAGAACGTGATATGTGCGTATACGTTTCCTTGCTGCGCGATATATTAAACTGCTGCAGTAAAAACAGCACTGCTGTACACGCTTCGTGCAGTCAGCTATAGTTTGTTCAAACCTGCGACATCTTCGTTCGACAGGGGAAGTGATTTTCAACGCTCACAGGCCTGAGCTCCCGCCTGACTTCATCTTCGACGACGCGTCGTTCCAGCCGGACATCGAGGAATTGCCTGTAAGCTTGTCCGGCGTACTCTTAAAGTAAAAATGTTCAGTGCCTTTCCGCTCTGGGAAAAATATATATGTATATATATTGGCGCATTCTACTATGGAGTGGACGAAACAAAACAAGTTTGCTTGTAATTTGCGATTGAGCTGAGTGAAACTTGAAAGGACCAGAATTTTATTCCAGCGGACAAACATTGGGCTGATTGACAGCAGGCGTTTATAACATCACTGGGAATCACGTAGTCATGAAAAGTAAATGAAACCATATATCGATCGTCGCAATGTTAGAATCGTCTTAGTGGCTGATTTCCGTATAATTTTCTTCTAGGTAGTTTCGAACAACAGGTGCAGCCGTTTTCTGTAACCGCGCTTCCACCGAAGATTGCCATATGTATCGACAGCAGACAGCTATTCTGTGAAGTTTACATTTCCAGTATGATATTTTTTTTTTTGCAAGATACCTACATAGATTGAAAACTGCAAAGCATTCATTAAAAAGTTGGCTTTGCCACTAGATTAAAAATTTTGTGTTGACGCGACTCTGTCCGAGATTCAAAAATTTTCAGAAACCAGTTATAAAAATTGCTGCAGTGCGCGTGGGGAGTTCGTTCATTGTAACCCTGGCCTCCCTGCTCCCTTGTGGTTACATTGCACAGCCGTGCTTTTTTTTTTTTTTTTCCTCCCCCCCTCCCCCCCAGAGCCTGTGCGAGTGGAACCATGAGGACGACAGTGCCCTTACCAACGTCATACAGGAATTGCTAGAGCAATACCGCAAACACCAAGTTTCGATGCTCGACAGTTCGCCGAGGCTGCAGTTTGAGTACTCTTCGCTCGTGCATCAGTCAGACATTGCGGAGTCAAATATACAAGTGCACGCAAACTGGAAGGTGAGAAGCTACCGTATCGTATGCTATCATATGTGCTCAGCGGGATTCTTTACTACATACGTTTGTGTTTTGTATACGTTTCAGAACCCGGGGAGCCCAGTGAGGTTTTGGATCACTCTACCCGTCGACTTTTCCGGGCTCCCACCTGCGTTTTCAAGGGTGATATATGCACTTGGCTGTTCCCCTTCCCTAATCATAACAACTTGCATCAGTTTGTTTCAATGCTCACTTTTTGTGTGAGCTCGTGTTCATCACAAGTGCTGCTGTTTGGGGTCTTTCTTCATATGAGGAAAGCATTTCTTTATAGGCTCCACGAAAGATGTAAAAATAGGGGAAAAAATGAAAATAATGTAACTCGTAACGCAGCTGAGGGTTGGCACAAAATAAGAATACCTATTTGAATTGGAAAAAAGCGAGGCCTTGAAGAATGAAATAGCGAAAAAGAGAAGATTGCAGAAATAATTTAAGCAAATTATGCAGAAAATTACTACAGTAACCTAGAATGCAGGCATATAACCTTTCTTTTTATAACTTTAGCAGTATGTATTTGCAAGCACTAAGCACATCAATTATACTGCTTCCATCCTTAGTGAGAAGCAGTGTGACAACTCATAATGCTGACATTGCTTTAGTCTTTGTTTTCCGGCAGGCAACATTTGAAGAAGCATTTATAAGAGGTGGTGCAGTTGTGTTCAGTAGGCCTTGCCCAGAGTTATAAAAGGCCATGAATGTGTGCTTGCAGCAATGCAAGCGAATGGCGAGGGTAGCGTTTTAAACCGGGCATCACGTTGCCTTCTCCCCTCTTCAGGAGAACCTCTCGCAAGACACGGCCATTTTGCAAGTCACTTTCCAGAACCCGGATGGAACCCGGATTTTGCCCCAACTCTTTCTGTCGCCACGTGTCGAGTACGTACCAAAGTTATGGGCCAGTGACTGTGTCATTTGTTTGCATTCTAACGCTCCCAGTATTCACGTGTCAGTGCATTGCTCCCTTGCGTGTGCAGCAAGTGAAGGCAATCAGGGCGTATTAGCATTGTAGTTACTGCCATGTGTAATGTGAGATCAAATTCTGGGCCAATTCCCGCCTTTCGGTCTGCGAACCAGCTTGATGCTCATGACCCACTAAGCATGATTTACAATGCATTTCCACAACCACGAGCCTTCAGATGAAAGGAACAGTCGTTTTCTCAAGACATGGGCCCTTTGTGTTTTGTTCCAGTGGAGAAAATAGTGCTGTTAGGCTGTCCTGTTGCATCTTACACATGCGAATCCCACTCGAAGGCTGACGGACCTGCGGGATGCTGTTTGTCCAGAACTTATGATGCTAACACTGAGAAACGGTTAATGTAAGTCCAAAAGATGCGTACCAAATGTGCCTCTTGCCTCTAGGGGAGTCAGCAGTGTCATGGCGCTCAAGCTCCCGCCCTTCAACAAGGACAGCTGCCTCATGGACTACGTGCCACAAGTGAAGGAGCTGCTCGAGAAGAAGGTGGGGACATTGCCGTGGAAGACGTGCTCCTCCTTGTCTCACGTTTGCACTGAACTTTCTCGAAGATTACCACACGATTGTTTCCCCCTTGCAGGTTGAACAGGTGTCAGCGTCCTTCCAGAGGCGCAAGGAGTACGTGGCAGCATTCCTCGCCCTATTTGCTGGGTATGTGCGGCCAGCTATTTCCCCGTCCAGCAGTGGTAACCCTGCTGGCTGCTGCAGTCGGCTGTCATGTAATGTTATTGCAGCGGAGCGGTTAAAATTCGGTCAATTGTGCAGAAAATCGAATAAAGTTGTACCAATACGTAGGTTTAAACGCCTAAGAGGACCTCCAAATTGTTTTGAATAAGGAGAAAAAATTGAAGCAGCGAGGTTGTAGTTTAATTTGGTCGGAGTACACAGGCTGAAGAAATGCATACATTGGTTTACAACTTAACGGAACTTGTAAATTTTTTAATCATGGTAAAAGAAATGAGTTAACTGAGGCTTCGCTAGCGGAAGTCAACTGTACGGTTTGTGACAAGCCCCTTTTGTGTGTGCTACCACAGCAAAGCTAGTGCGAGTGCAGTGGCAAGCGGTAATGCAACAGAATGCATCATTACGCAATGTCAGTGTGATGCTTCAGCTTTTTTAACACTGCTACAGGACGACACACAGTGCAACAGTTGTGTGCAGCAACTGTCGAGTTAGCCTCGCATTATGAACAACTGCTGGCTAAACTGTTGATATGACATTTGTCGGGAATTGTTTTATTGCCTGTGAAAATGTCTTCCTAAGGTGCATTCTTCCTACTTGACAAGGCAAGTGTCTAAATCGAGTCGGTTTAATTTTAGCTCATGCGTGAATACAATGCTTGCTCAAACACCTTTTGCTTACTCCAGTGCCCGCAAGCACACAAGTGCAAAAACTACTAGTCATTTTGCTCAGCTCCGGGTTCACATAGAAAATTTCAGCAATTTTATTTTGGGGGCTTGCTTGCCAAAAGTGAGCACTGATTTTGGGATCCATCCTTGTTCTGCAGAAACGTGCTCGAGTACGATGCAGAGGGATTTGCGAGCCTGTCTTTTCTTTTTGAACACGAGAACTTCTTTTTCATCCTCAGCAGTAAGTATATAGTACTCCTTTTTTTCCTTGTTTTTTCCCCCCGAGATGAACTCGCCTTAATGATTTGTGCTATCTCTCTTGTCTGTAACTAAAGAAAATTCGTGAAATGTACCACATAGGCATCATAAGCCAGTCTGGGGCTTGGCACCAGACAAGCATTTCAGTTTATTAAGCAGCAGGTTGGATTTTTGCTGTTTCTGGTCTCAGTATAGATAAATGATACAAAGCATGATGAACTACTCTCTCCCCTTTTACACTTCGTTATTATAAATCCCGTATGTTAAACCCAGAGACTTCATTCTCATCAAGGAAGGAGTTCATGGTGCCTGGATTCATTCCCGTGCATTGACAACTGTGTTTTCTTTTTTGCACATGCTTTGAAAGTTCTCACTAGTGCATGCACAAAAATTTCGAGGATGGGGAGAGCACTGCTAATTCCCAATTCCTATGTCCTGTGGGGAAAAAAAAAAAAAAAAAAAACTCCTCTAGCACTTTCAATGCTCCTGTGACCGTTTAAAAACTGTTTTGCATCCTCCACACTAACCGCATTCTGCTCTGCTTGTTGCAGTCGCCATCCCCCGCAGCTTCCCGCTGGACAAGCCGTCGCTGACCTTCCAGTCGGCCTACCACACGAGCTGCGGGTGGCCCTACAGCATCACCTGCACCGACTACCCCTACAGCCCCCGCTGGGAGGCCACCGAGATGGCCGACCGGGCAAGGTGGGCAGGATGTCCAGAGTACAAGAACTCTGGCTTTTAAAGGGGACCTGCAACACTCTTTCAACTTTCCAGTAGTGCATAGATTAGGGGGCCACAAAGTATCCCAGCCAGATAGTATGGCTCTATGCCCATCAGATAACGCAGAAACTCGCTCAAACGATCCCTTCCTCTCTCGGTCTTGGGGACATGGGTGACATAACTCAGGGTATGTCATAGCTATTGGCTGGCTTCTTTTTATTTGCTGCCCTAAATGCACCTGACAGTCACTTTAAAAGAAAACCTCACCAAAAGCAGAGCAAACACTGGAAGTCGTATGTGCTGCGATGAGCAAATCGTGCAGTGCTGCTCTGTGCAGTCGATAACCATAGCTTTCGCACTACTTTCAGGAACAAAGGAAAGAATGGAAGCATGTATCAGCAGTGTTGCAGGGTCGTTTTAATTGCTAACTCATGCTGTGTTGTATCTAGCGAGCCACAGTACTCATGTACTAACTTCAGAGCACTTGGAAGAGTAAAGCTGTTTCGTACATTACGCTATTTTTCACACCTGCAAGAAACTTGCGGCATCAAACATAACATTTCGTGACTTGGGTTGTCAGTGTTATCTGCTTGAAATTCCCTGGTGGGTAGAAATAAAACTAAAGATGTCCATTTTGGTTCACAAGATGTAGTGTTCTACAAAGTGTGCAAATTTGAAATTTGATATATTCGTTTTTTGTTTTTGCATTCAAAAATTGAAAATTTGAAAGTTAGTCATTTGAAAGTAATTTTCTCAATATAAACTTTCTAAACATGAAATCTTACTAAAGCTTCATCTTTGGGCACGTCTGCTTCAGATTAGGCTTTGGGTCCCAAAAATTTGCCAACATTACGTTTTTTTTTATTTCGTTGCTCTTTTTTTATATTGCTGAATTTCGTTCCGTGTAGTCAAGCCAACTCTGTTTCTGTCTGGTGCAGGAGCTTTGTGATGGAGTATGTGCCGAGCTTCCGGAGCAGCTCTGTGAAGAACCGCTGAGGAGGCCGCCACTGTGTTGTTCCTGCAAGCCAGCCCATTTTGTTTTTGTACATACGAGTAAATACTACCACTTCCTTCATTGTTTATGGAGAGCCTGCACCTGTATACGTAAGCCAGGTCAATGGCCACGCCTCACTATTGCACTATTTATGGTGGCCACAACTACGGCATTTAATGTGTTGCAAATTCAACAAATCACAGGGCAAGTCTGTGCACTTAACAGCTGAAAAAGCAGCAAAAAGCAGCCACTTGCAACTAGGACACTTGCCTATTACTGGTGACAACAGAACACATGCAGGATGCCATATATGGAACACAAATAGGACAGCCTGAAGGATGGATCAACTGCCATGCTTAGATGCGGTCAAGTTACTTTCACAAGTGCACCATATTTGGTAGAACCACTGCTTATAATATCGCAGTGAATGCAATACTTCAAAGGTGTAGAAAGTTCAGGTTCAGAAATGCACCGTAGATTTTTTTTTTTTTTTTTTTTTAAACCAGTTGAATATGGCAAGGTTGTGGTTGGCACAAATACGCGTAAGCAAGAGTTCTTGTGCAAGCTGGTCCATAATTTAATTGAAGCAGACAACTCTGTACACAGGCGAAAAGAACATTCACAATTTCTTTGTAGAAAATGACAGCGTACAGGTGGCATTCTAGGTGGCACGAAGACGTCAGCTAACAGATGTGCTGGCGCTGGAGATCTCCTCGGGTCGTTTGTTGAGTGCCACCACTTGGGAGCGAATCTCTGAAAACGTGTCGTCGCAGAACTTGCAGAGCTCTTCTGCGACAGAATCTTCAGTTGCTGCAAGGTATCCCTCCTCACCTTCGTTCCGAGATGAAAAAAAAAGGAAGAAAGCAGCTGTCAAAACAAGCCAGTCAACACATATACTGCCACGTATATAGTAGTTATTAATGTCACTGCATTTCTTCCTGAAACAGAGCAAATACAGTTCAGTGAAAGCGTCGTGCAGTTTCAGAGTCTGCTGAGGTGGTAACATTCAAACAAAACAAGCGACCAACCTGTGATTGTGCTGCACAGGGCTAAAAGCAAACAGAAATGATGATGCACTTTCAGGGGCTATGCCACCATTGCAAGTGCCGTTTTCTAGAAATGCAGAGGCTGCCCAAAAACATGCAGAGAACCAACATGGGTCACAGGGGCCTATTTTTGGCTGCTCTCCACACGTCGTACTAGTATCATGGTGGAGGAAGCAGTCACTAGTCTCTATATCTGTTAAACTCCACTTTCTCTGTCATGGCAGCAATGTTTCCCATCAATGGGATGTGCAGTGACGTATGAGCTGGCCAACCTTTCGAATTAAGCTTGTACGTCGTCTTTATGGTCCCTTTAACAGGCACCAAAACCGCACATGCAGCTAGACGTTTCTCCATTTCACTTCTGCCACAAATGCAGCCACTGTTTCTTAAAGGGACACTGAAGCGAATTTGTCAAGCTTCTATTTTTGCTTGCACTGCGTAGACTGACTCAAATAAACACACTTTTCAGCATTTATCCGGTCGATAAGGCCATATTTAGTTTATAAAGCCTGAAAGAAGAAAAACTACCACGCACGTTCTGTGGCGGACACACCAACTAAAGCAGTGACGTCTATACAAAGTGCTACTATGACTGGAGAATGTCTGAGAATCGAATTCAATCTGGTTTCGGTTCTGTGAAACAACATGCTCGACATCCCACGTTATTGTTGGCTGGGCATTCTTGATATCTCAGTAATCGGCATACTGCACTTCTGCCATGTTGTCGGCTGTAAAATGCGTCAGTTAAGCCTACCACACGCCTTGGAACTGTAACAATCACTAGCTGAGGGCATACGCAGTGGATGAATGCCCTCCACGTCACCGGAGATGTTCAAATGCGATGCGCTTTCCCCCCATCTGGGACTGTGCCCGAAAGCAGTCGGTGCTTTCAGCGTCAGTCTGCACATCAGCGTCAGTTTGCACGCGTTCTGTGAACTCACTCATGGAGCAGTGAACGTTACGGCGCAAAATTGATGAATTCAGTGTAGGAAACACTGCCCAAAAACAACTAAATCAAGTTGGAAAAAAAAAAAAAAAAACATGCTATCAAGGATTCAAACTTGCGAGTTGCAAAACAACACACCTAAGACTCGACACCACTCGGCCATAAACCAGCGCTGTTATGAATGAAAATATAAAGTATATATTATATAGCCTGTTAACATTTTTTAGTTCTAGCATTCCAAGCAGCTTAGATGACTATATTTCTTCAATAACGCTCGTGCAGCAAGCGTTCCCAAACTCCCATAAATATTTCATGTCTAGCACCTGCATTCCTTAGGCGGAAAAGCGATCACAAATATGTGGTCGTGCTGCTGACCGCTAGTTCACCCAGCGTAAAAAGTGCTTCCCGCACCTTGATTTTACGCTGTACGATAAAAGTTACGGTTGATTTTAATTCCTCAGTACCCATATTAACTTCACTTGCCCGCCTTTAATTGGCCTTCGTTTTTGATACTAGCGAAGCATTTGTGGAGCTACTTGGACAACTGAGTGAATGACGACCCACCGATGGCCGGCCGACTAAATGCAGCCAAGCCAAGTCATCTCGTTTTGACGTCATATAAAACGACGTCATAGGAAATCAGCAAGGAGGATACAGGGAGGAGGACAGCGCTTTCAAGATGATTTTCTACAAAATATGGTTGAAACATGGCCTAGAGACTCCAGATTACAATTTGCGCTAGTAATCCTGCAGTGTTTATGAATCACCTCAGTGTCCCTTTAAAACGAAACCCACAACCTCAACCATTGCGCCCCAAAAGGTCAGATCCACTCACTCTTCATTGGTAGGTGACCGGCCAGCTCGCACAGTGCAACGTTAAATGCCGATTCGTCTTTTGCGCCTGGAGAGGAAGGTGGAAAAAGAAGGGCTCCACATTAGTGCCGGCACGGCAAAGCAAGTGTGCGGGGCCTCCCCTCACCGTAGCACGACTGCCGTGCCCACAGGTAGATCCGAACGGCCTGCTGTCCACTGGCCGAATCCTGTGTGTCGAAGCTTGTGCCCCGAGTGATGAACAGGTTGTGCGCAGTGGAGCTCTTCAGCAGCATCTCGACGAGCACCATGACGTCCCTGGAAGATGTAAAACCAAGCCGTTGTGCTTGTGTCTTACAGGCTCGTACAGAAGTTTTTCATTTTCTTGACAGCGTGGTGGTTGGTCGACATGTTTGTGGTTTTTAGCAGCAGGCTGTGCACCTTTCGTTGACTCTTAAAAGGTTCGTCCCACGCCAGCCCAGTGGCTCAACTGTTCCCTGGCACACTTTGCTTTTCTAATGCAGACGGGGAAGGACTGATTGATTGATTTATTGAGTAAACATCTAATGAAAAGAGCCCGTGGAGGCGGACGGTAGGGACACCTGCCCTGTGCGGGGTCTTCCTAGCCGGGAAAAACGACGAGTGAAGGGGAAGGAAAAAAACTCCTGCGTCCAGCTCCTGGCGCACCTAACGATTCCCATGGTGGTCTGAACTAGTCCACTGTAGCGCCCTTCGTGACCCAGCTGTAGCCTTTACACGTGAAACTCCAGTTTTAAAAGTTTGGTCTTGACAATTTTGGCTTTTAATTTGCGCAGTTTGTTTAGTATGCTTATTTCGAGGCACAAACACCACTTGCAGTTCTGAGAGTCAGTGATACTGACTGTAGGTACTATTTCTATCACGAAATCACACACCGAATTGTGAAGACAATTATAGGCCAAGCCTATAAGGCCTAACACTCGATCTTTTCACAATCTTGTCAGCTGCATGTAGTGTGGACAAAATATGGCTGCCTAAAATGTATAACTTTCCAGCAGATAATCACCAATGGCAAATTCCATGGGCGTCGACAGGATTTTGTCTTGGCAAACCCACTGTAGTGAGGGCAGAGGGGGAAAGGGGGCTGGGCAATTGTTCTGGGGTGGCTTAAGAGGGGGGGAAGGGGGGGGGGGGGGGCAATTGTGCCACTTTTGCACCCCCTGCCGACACCCAAGACCAAACCTGCATTATTATTACAATTCTGACTAGGAAAGTTACACAGCAAAGAGGCCGTTCGCCTCAGTGACTCAACATCATAGAAACTGCTTTATTCACCCCAACTTAGTTACTTTGCCCAACAACCAACATTGCATAGTCGTTAGTTATTTATTCAGATTTCTAGAGTTGTGCAATTTCCTACATTTAAAGAAATACAAAACTTACAATCCCCTCCCCTTTCTGTTTTGACATTTTCCTTTACATGCAGCATCATGTGAATTAATGAAGCATTTTCAGGAAAAAGCTGTCACTACGTAGCTAGATCCATGCAGGGATCTCACTGGAACGGCGGCAGTGTTTCCTTAAGAGCGAACAAAGTTCTTGCTGCCACATTAGAATTCAAATATGATGTGTACTCTAAAAGCAACACCCAGGGTATACACCAAAGCAGAGAAGGCTATGAATTAACACTGAAAATATTTTATGTGCAGCAGGTGTCACGTGCACAATTCTTTTCCTATAGTATCACCCTCGACCAAAACACAACCAGCCCCACCCAAGAATTAAACCGGCATGCACTGAACAGAAGCGTTATCTACGGAGCAACTATGTCAAGTCTCTGTCAGGGCAGCCAGCCAGTCGGTTCCGCAAACGCGCATCAGCACTACAGCATGCTTTCCCAAAAAGTGAAAGTTAGCACAACGCTTACCGAACTACCGATTCCTTATTTCCCTTTGTCACTTGGAAAGCAAATCCCTTGGCCGGGTAGTCTACGAGCTCGTAGCACTGACTCCACAGGTGGCCAACTTTCTGCAAAAACAGAGAAGGCAGGCAGGCTCAAAAGAACGAAGCTCGCACGGGCCGAGCCATCCCAAAGTCCCACTCACAGCCGTCTCGAGGAAGAGCCTCTGATCGAGGTAGTAAATGTGGAAATGGTGGTGGTTCACCGAAGCAAATCCTCCGAGGCTGTTGAAACCAAGCCGGAAATTTCTGAAAGCAGTTAAGTATCCTTAGATTCCCTTTGATGGCCTTTTAAAGTTTAAAAGCTACGCTGCCCACCTTTCCCTTCACCGTGATGCAAATATTTCAGCACAACACTTTTAGAGGCGTAGTGACAGGTGACAATGAACATCTCTCAATCAATCAATTTCCGACAGTAAGGGCAGTGTATGTTACAAATTTCAATTCGCAACCCATTGTTGGCAAAGCAAGCAACTTGAATGCGGGGAGATTCCTCGTTGCAGTACAAAGCTTTTCCCAGTGCTCATTATCTCAGAATTTCGCATAAAAAATGATAAACACAGCCACAATAGCTAGCTGGTATTATCCATTGTAACTGCTCGACACCCCTGGACGCTTTGTTTTGTTGCCTTGAGCACACAAAAGTGTAAAGGGCACTGTGTTACGGTCAAATTTAGCAACACCGTACGTGTGAGTGAACAAGCAATGAGATAAATTGCGAGACATTTGCATGCCTCTGTAACATCGTGGCATAGCGGGCAGATAAGAGGCGTCCACACAAATGACAATGGATTCTGTAAGGCGTGGGAGAGATAGGAAGGTCTGGGCACAAAGCATGGGCTTGGCTGACACAAGTCGGAAGTCACTGGGACAGGCCTTTGTTTCCTGTGCAGTCTATTTTCTTCTCCGCTGTGGAAATGCAGCCGGTCACAGGTACTGTTATCGCAAGGGAAATGCTCGATTTTCATTCTCAACAAAGATAACCTACATACTAGTGTGGCTAGTGAATCTGCGGTGACACGAACAAGTTCAATTAAATTCACGGATAACTCGCAATGTTGAAAATAGCCTTTTGCAGTGGATGATGCCAACGGTAAAAATGAAAATTTCGCATTTCCAGGTACATCCAATAAACTCAAGAAGGTAAAAATTGTACTGGTAACAACATTGGTCATCAGCGTTATTTGAAAGGCTACTAATGTGGAGTGGTTCAACCCTTTACGTGTTGAAAATCTGTAAGGAATGACTCGTTCCTCTGCATTGTTTGCTGGATCTACTGGAGTTTACTGGCATCCAATGCAAACAACAAAATGGAGTTTCCGACATTTTCTGTCGACGATTCCGAGGGGCCTGCGTGCTACACAAAGCCATAACGGGCTCTGGCCAGAGACGGACCAGTTTGATGTCGGAGAAAAAGTCCAAACAAATACTCTTCAAAATATTCATTTTGCCTTCACTGTGTTTTGGATCACGTTACTGTTCGAAATTTCAAGGCCAAATGATGCTAACAATAAACACACTCTGACTTTGCTCCAGAATAAGCTTGGGAAGTACAGAATCCAGTCCAGAAGAAATAACGCAGAGACAACCCATCAACGTCACCTACCAGACCTTTTTCCCAAACACCCACTGCAATGACAGAGCCACAATTTAAATAAAGTTTAAAAGCATTGCTTGCTTGGGATTGTGCACTCACGAACTGCTGCTCAGCAGGACTGTGTCGATGGCCAGGGTCAGGGACTCTGTAGTGAGGATCTGTTTGAAGGCGAGAGAAATGAGTAGGAAAAGAATTACAGGCCTCCCGTAATGTTGGCTCAAAATGCGAGTCCATTTTTTTTTTTTTAATTGGAAACAGTGCTCCCATGCTTTCTGACTAATTTATGCTCTCCTAGAGGGACCTCTAAGAAAGCAAATAAGCACGACTCTGTTGAACTGGCTGCTTTGATGATTGTGTGAGCTTTATGCACTTATCTTGGTGCTCCCACAAGAAACTGTGCGATGCTGTTAATGAGCCTGTACGATATATTTTCCAGGCACAACACTGAAAAGGCATTGCACCCAGCTGTTACAATAAAGTTGTCGTTATAGTGCCGCATTTTCTTTGAGAAAACTATGTGGCCTCATGAAAAGGGTGGATTGCCAGATGGTTTGTGATGAGCTCACACTTATTGGCGGATATGTAGGGGCATTGCTTCCTTTGAAAACTGCTGATGAGTCTCCAGCTGGCTCGCATGTGCTCTCGTCTTGTGCACGGACCATATCACATAGCATATACCGTACCTATTTGCCAGAACGTCATTGATTGATTCATTCATTCATTCATTCATTCATCAGCCACATCACTGTACTATTCTAAGAATCTAACAAATTGGTGCACTTTTCAGAAACCCAAGTTTTCTTGAAACACGCACTTGCTCGATGTGTTAATATGCATTCGGTTTCCTGGATGTCATGTGGAGGAGAAGAGGCTACTCGTTCAGCATAATAATCACACATGTAATTAACTCCTGTTACGAGTGAGGCTAAGCTGGCTATGCGCTACCAGGCCTTCTGGGACACAAACAGCACTCCCTCACCAGAACAGCATTTGGCCACTCTAGTGTAGCATTCAAACGAAGCCTCCCATATTGGGAGAGGCCCTCGTCCTGCAGTGAACACTACTATGCTGATTACTGAATAACACACTTTCTTTCTGCAGCCAAGGTTTGTGACAGTTCTAGCTTGGTTCACTCAAGACACAATAGCTTGCTTTATCGGAACACCGCAACAATAGTGGCTATTCTTTTGCGTGCAACAAAGGGTCGCTAACGAACTGAGCAAGCGCGTTTGTCAAACTTGTTCCAATCGCGGACCAAAAGAGAGTGTAAGCACTTCATAAGCAAATGTCTTCGGATAAGAGCTTGTCCTCTGGAGTTTTTATGAGAGTAACCCAACACAAATGGTGCCCCAGTACTCTGCCGTCCCAGATTAATGCTCCATACAAGAATTTTTTTTCTATGTGCGAAAGAGTTGCGAAATGAAATGCATATAACTGGAGCAGTTTAAAGAGAGAGACCTGCAGCTCACCTGTGGAAGGCAGTCTTCCAGGCTGGGGACCAGCAGTGAATTGCAGTACTCCAAAGGACTGACGTTGATCACAACCCAGTGTTTCGCCTGCAAGATTTGGGGAACAAGCGATGATGTCTCGTGATAGATTTGAAGTCGGAAGCAGTTTCATTGATGCTCACATTTTTGGTGTCTTTGCCACCGCTGTCGATAGAGAACAGCATCTGGGGACGCGACGGTTATTTTAAATTAGTGCCTCAGTGGTCCGACTCCTTGAAAATGTTTCGGCTTACCTCCGCTTCCTTGAGCTTTGTGAAATTGAAAAGACTGCCGTCAAAGGGCATACAAATGGAGCTGACGTGTTGGGGCTTCCTCCTCTCCTGGGCCCTCTTGGTGTTGAGCTGCCAAGCAAGTTTGGAGAGCCTATGAGTACGCAAATACGGGCCAAATGGATCTGCAATTGTGGCTCCACAAAGTATTTTGAGAATAAATTGAACAATCTACCTAGAGATATTCTTTCACTTTGAAGCTAACCACGCGTTGCTCACGCATCTCACGCCTTTCTTAAATGTGGGCCATTGTCAATTTTATTTGCCGTAAACTCTTAGTGTGCCCGGTCCTATAACTTGCATAAAAACTGACAGCATGGAGAGAAGACAGACAGGCAATGCTTATACTGTTGCCTTCTTTGCACCTCTGTTGTCTTTATGTGGTCTTAGTGAGCCGTGAATCATTATCAACTAGGCCAAGTTTGTCCATTCTTGTTCACAAAAACACAGTGACAAATCAAAAAATAATGTGTTGGGCTGCCAAATCTGACTAGGTATTTGTTTTCAGCTTATAGTTTGGCTTGGAATAAAGAACTGCAGTTTCACTTTCGAAATGACATTTAAAATTTATTTTACGTGAAAACAGGCCCAGTTTATGGATCTGTCTTTAGTTGTAGAGGTGCGGGCTGCATTTTCCGGCGAGTAACATTTTCGAAAATAATAACTGGCTACGGCCCACAACCAAGTGGCAAAACTGCGCCAGCGTACCTGCGCGACAAAGTGGTATTTCCCGGGCAGTATCCGCGTCTCGAGCTTATCGAGCTTGTACCAAAAGTGGCCAGCAGCCATCGCCGCACTCCATTTGGACCGCAGAAGATCGTCAAATCGCGTCGGCAGGCTGTCGCCACTGGAGGCCACTTCGTAGACGAAATCTCCGTCGCCGTAATGCAGCGTCATCGCCCCTTCAATCTTCATTGCTCCGCAGAAATGCCTCTTCTGAATGAACTAAGGAAGAAGAAAAAAAAACACGAATTGGAGCCGGATCGTTTGCACGGGAGCCAACGCCGCTCGTGAGAGTGGAATCAGAACGATTCAAGGTGAACACGCAAGGCCAGCTGTGTGTTTGCTCGGCGTCAAGTGCCAAGTGTCGGCAAAGACGTCGCTGCGTGCTTCTCAATATCGTCTGCGACGCCGGCTGCAGCCAGCGCTCGTCTTTTCGCCACGTCGTGTGTTTTTGAGAAGTGGCGCCGGCTTAATCCTTTTATTGGACCACCAGCGCGGCTAGGGTCGGCTGGGGCAGTGATATGGATCAGTTCGTCTCGTCGCCAGCCGACTTTCCCCGCTCTTGTTCTCCGTACCAACGTGAATGATACCGCGCCGAGGTCAAGACTGCCGGCGCCTGGGTTTTCACACACCTCCTGCGCTACCGTTAGTACCCCGTCGTACTCGAAGCAAGAAGGATGTTCAGGAACATGTTCGGCAAGTCCACGACCATTTACGTGAGTATTTAAAGCGTTTTTAAAAGAAGAAAATATCGAGGCGCGCACGATTGTGCTGCGCGCGGCGCAGCGCATATGTTGCCGAAACATCAATGGGAGCGCGTTTCGTGGGTTCGTGATTAATGGAGCCATTGTTAAACGCGGTCGGCAGCTGTCACGTTTTTGACTGAGTATCCTAAACCCGGGGTTCCGCAGTGAAATAAAATTCTGGGTAACACCAGCCGTCCTCTCTCTCTTTCTCTTTTGTTTTGTCTTCACAATACGTCGGCACGTGCCACTGCGAGCGAATTTAGTCGCAAAGACCAAAATATGGAAATGCTTAGCTCTAAATCACGCACTCGTCTGAGCTCCAACAAACGGCCTGCCAGTGGAGTTCATATCGGCGCTTTTTTCCGGCCCCGAACAGCAAGTCGAAATAACAAATGGTGCACGTGTGCGCACAATCAACTGTGCATGCAGACGACTGCGAATGTGGCCACGGGCATGCACTCGACTCACCTGCGTGACAGCTGTGCAGGCGATCCGCGCAGACGACCGTGTTTTCGCTGCCCACATTCGGGACCGCTAGCTTGATGTTACAGGTCGTGCTCGCCGCGTGCGCTGGTCGAGCCGGATTCTTACGTCGTCGACGTCATGTGTACAAGCGTCTGCCCTCCCATCCTTGGGCAACCGATAAAGAAGCGCTTCGCGAGAGAGAGTACAGCTCGTGTCAACGATTAATCGCACCTTTTTGACGCGACCTAAGCACTATGGATAAGGGGTGCGACCACTGCCAGGAGTCGGAAAAATCGCGCTTAAATGAGAGGCGCGGAGGTGAAAGCAGCACAGCTTACGGGACGGTGAGTGTCGACGGAGTTTCCCAACGTTTTGGGTGTAGCTGCCGAGAGCCGCGATAAGGCTGTTCTCGTAACTATACGGCGCGCCGGCAGACGTGGCAGTGCAGTTAACGCCTACCTCTAATAGCAGGTAACTTTGTTCCTGCAGTTAAGAAGAGGAACATTGAAATCTATCGTGACCCCTCTCCTCATAATAGTCGACTGACGCATCAGCTCAGAAATTTTGTTTCATGTCTGCAACTGTTGCCAAATAGATCTCTAGCAAAACAGATTTTCAGTCATTACAAGTCATCACAGAATGGGACTTGAATAGTTAACATAATGAAATGACATTTGATATCGATCGTGGTATGGGCCACAATGTAAACGTTTACGGGAACAGAATGTGCAGAAAGAACTTGCTTAAAACTTTGTTCATGCAGCGAAACCGCTCAATGTGCATGTTGCGACAGCATCCGCAGGTGCAGTTCAGTTGTCGTGGCTTTTGTGGAGGAAGGCAGGTCTCGTATACAAATTACTATAGGGCGCTCACTGAAGCGTGATGTGTTACCACATCTAAAAAAACAAACTTTGATTCTTTTGGTCTTCCCACTTTTGCTACTCCGGTTCGTGATGGCCACTTTACATGAAACTCTTCGGCACAGATGGAGGTGGCCAACAACTTCGCGGAGCAACCTCCGGTGCCAGTTTCGGAGGCTCCCGGGTCCAGCGAACACAGAAGCTTGGGCACTGACATTGAGCTGGCGAGGGGGATATCTCCGGACAACGGCAGCATCATTTGGGACCCCAAGCCATGCGGTTGCAGCGGCGACGGACCCAAGTGCCACGAATGCGTGGCATCCAGCAAGGCCTCTGTCAAGATCAAGATGGAGTCGTGGTCCATCGAGAAGACCGTCTTCCTCGGCGTCATCCTCGTAGCTTTCTTTGTCTGGGCTGTCGTGTTTGGTGTGTGCCTCAACGTCTACAAGCTCTGAGTCGTCGCCAGCCCTCTGTCTCATCTGTGTCACATTTTGAAGTGTTTGCTTCTGGTTATCGAAGACGTGGTGTGTGAGACCTTTTTTGACCTGTGATCAGCCCGACCGTTTGGATGAACTTCAACAGCATGTGAATGTCTACTGCACTCAGTGCTTCGTGTTTTTTGGTTTGTAGTCACTAAGTCAGCTGGCAAAAGTTGCAGATTGAAACTGCCGCAGATGTCTTCATGCCAAAGAGTTTAGAATGCTCTGCCAGGGCTGTGTTAAAGTGACGTGTTATTCAGTTTAGTTGTTTAAATATTTTTGTTTAGAGAAAAGGGTTATGGAAGACCAAGTTTATGAGTTTCCCTTTGAGGTTGAACTAAGCCGTTTTTGTTTCAAGGCAAAGACCAAAAAGTTGTGGTGATAACGTGTATGCCGTTTTCATGTTCTCCCCAGAAACAGCATTTGCAAGCTGTTTGCAACGAATACTAGACTTAATAAGCCAGTTAGCGAACACTCGAGCAATAGCTATGGAAGATTATATTTAACCGCATTCACATGTGTGGTCAAGACTGAGCCATGAGGTTTATGGCAAAACCTCCCGCTGTAATCTCTTGCTGCCGACCACGCTGCGGTAATTTTAGTTGAATCGTGTTTGCATTTGTGCGTATTCTTTCATTTTTGTTTACCATTTAGCCACCAAATTTTCTGCCCTAGTGCAAGAAAAGGGCGCCTTATTTACTACCTCGAAAACGACAAGCAGTAAATAATGCTTGTTACTATGGTGCATATGCGCTAATAATGAGTTTTTTTTTTAAGTGTAATCAATGACACTGGTGCCAAAGCCAATCTTATTTATTAGCAGTGAAAACTAATTGAATACAAGTATGGATTGAATAATTTTAAACCGCGTGTATGAACCAGATAGTTTTGAAACTAATAAAGAACAGTGTTCTTAAAACTTGTCATCCTGAATCTAAAAACTGAACTGGTTGCGAATTTTTATAATGATGTGTTTAAACAGCTAAATAAATTAAAATTTCGGTAACCATAAATGGCCTCCATAAAAAATTTATTAACTAGAAAAGAAAAAGCAAAACATTTGGAAACACTTAGTGCAAGCAATCTAAATCAGTAACAAAGATCACTCTAAATCTTGAGCGTAATATCCGGGCATAGCTAAGTTTCACGCATGGTCTTAAACTTGGCAAAATGTGATACTTTATCAGCATTCCCAATCACCCATTTCGGGTGTTATACTAACAGGTGTTTTGCCTTTACGGTGCAACTATGAAAAAAACTCAAACCCGCGACAAAGCTTCAACCACTGTCAGTTCCAGCTGGCCGGAGCTGTATTTAGCTGTTTATAAAGTCATCGCTGTCAAGACATGTCAAGTGCAGCGCACACTCGTGCATATGACCTATAATCCAATTGCACTGAAATCTCTTACTGATGCGCTGTTATTTTTTGTTGCTGTTAAATATGTATCGCACAAACTCTTCTACTAGAAATATTAAGTAACAAAAGCTTGATCAGGGCTAGTTGGTTGAACATACTGAATAAATTTGAGGCGCTAAACAACGGGGACCAAAGAAACACGTAGACACAGACAAGGCGCCTTGTCTGTGTCTACGTGTTTCTTTGGTCCCCGTTGTTTAGCGCCTCAAATTTATTCAGTAGTTTCTACTAGAAAGTTGCACGGGACTTGGAATCTTGTAAAGGGCTTAACTGCAATTACTCTCCCACTTCCTTCCAGTCAATTGTAAAAGTGCAAGAAATCATGTAAAACAAAATGAAAAAATGAGGTTGTACAGCATAATATGTAAATGACTTTCTTTCTTGAATGGTACTGGAAACACTGTTCACCTCAAATCCTAGTGCAATGCAGCTACAAGCTAACTTGCACACATATCGACAGAACATGCCTTGGGAGCTTGAGACATTTTTTGGCAGGTTGATAGGGTGTCGCGGCACGTCAAAAAGCTGGCAAGGAAACCAACCTACCACTACCTTTGGTTTTCTCAGCCAAAGCTGCCTTGAAAGGCACTTGCAGCGAGTGTGCGCACAATGTGGTGCAGAAACCTTAGACAAACACTCTGTATTTCGTTCAGCTCAACATGATGAGAGAGCTTCGACGTGTGCTGCATATTGTCAGCTTGGGATAAATTAAGTATTCGTGGTTCCCAGGGCCACAAACACTGTGTCGCAAAAAGCATAACGACAAAGTACATGTGCATCTTTGCAGTGTGACCAGTTCCATTTGACTTCATTAGAGAAGAGTAAGCTATTTCATGGGTTACTTTTCATTAGTGAGGAAAGTTAACAACTAAAACATACCCTGCGTAGTGTGCTTAACAGGCACTGATAAGGTCGTCTATATTTCTTTGTGGGTCGCTGCTCTTTTACCATGACCATTTCGTTGCCAAAATGACAGCTGCCTGTACTTCAGGATGTCTTTACCAAAATTGGAGCTGCCTTTACTAGAACCAGATGCATTACTTTTCTGCGAACACTGCACAAATCCTTCAGCGCTCAAGCACTTGTGAACTACCACTGGTGCGAATTGCAAGCATATACACAAGAGGTGCGCATCTCCAACATTTATGCATCAAATTAATGAAAGCACTTGTGATTTGGACCTGAAATCTCCTGAAAGTGTCTTGCAGTCAGTATGGACTTCGTGGACAAAGCTGATCTCCTCCATTTAGTCTGACGTTGCAAGTGGGCTGCTGCCATTGTTTTTATGTTTGTTTCCTTGTGTACTGGTATTAAAAACACCGAGGCATGCTATTCATTTATGGCTACGGTAGTCGTGTCACATGTTTAGACTGTGATTCCCAGAACGTTTTGAGAAAAAGAAATGAACAAAGTATTGGTGTTGTGTCGTGTCACCTGTTTGATTTCTTTTGAGCATGCATTTGTTTATTGGCATGCTTGAAAATAAGGTGGAGGGTTTTGTCCATTGCTAAGCCGCATTCAGGCATTCCACTTTTCGATTGAACGATAAATTAATAATTTCTCCTTTTTATGCATGTCAGCCAAATAAAATGGTTAAAAGTTGAGCCAGAGGGACATACGGAGGGACCTGTAGCCCTCCATATGTAGAGATTAGAGATGTACTGCAGACAGTGATACCCCCGGCAGGCCTAACGGGGTGTGCAGTATCAATGGAGGACGATTACTCTTTCTGGGTGATTTATCGCGTTCAATGTGCAAGCAGTGTATAGTTGCACAAACGGACGAGTCAGCTCAGGCAGCCGGCTCACACTGTTCATAGTCACGTCTTCTCTTCACTTGTGCGGAAAGGGTGGCAAACGTGCGAACCTGGCACATCCGAGGTAGCAGAGCCCTGCACGAGTGCGAAACCCATCAGTGTGACACACAATCAACTTCGTTAAATAATGGCGGCACAGACAAGCAGCCTTGCACGATACCAATGGCTGGTAAAGTATTTGAGTAACGCAGCAGCACTGCAGCTCCTGAAGTTGCCTCATCTTCAGATCTGCACGTCGTCTCTTTGGTAGAGACGGGCGCTGGTACATTTGCCGGGTAGTAAGTAGTTGGAGGCTAGTGATCACTCCCTTCAGCCGCACTTTACAGCCTAGAGGTACTTTATAAATCCATGAAACGCGAGGAGGACAAGACACCAGGAAGCGCTAGACTTTAGCAACTACGGTCGGCAGTAGTGGTAAAGATGACGCCTGTCTACCCATATTGACCGTGCATATATATGTACGAACAAGTTTCTGCTGGAGGCCACGATAAGTAACAGTATCATCGGTACACGAGCTTGTGTACGGCCTGTAATTGGTAATATTACTGGTAATAATATTATACCAATTAATATGTAATTGGTAATTCACAATATCACAAAGGAACTGCTGCAGTTGCGACAAAATTTCTTCACATATAGGCGCTTGCTAAATTTGCCAATGTAGTTCTGGAATAAGGAATAATCTGCGCCGGCAGAGCTGCTCTCCAGAAAATCTGGGCGAGAGTGCAGCATGTTGAAGTTTATTCACCGCTACAACAGCAGCAACCTCAGTTATATGCTTGAAAATTCCGCAACCTCTAAACTTAGCCAGCGTAGGGCTACCTTCGGAGAAATATCTATATTTGCTTAACCTGGCCTGCGATCGCGTCCACAAGTTTCAACGGCCTATGTCTCCTTGCGATCAGGAGCGCGGTTATCTCGGCCCTGCGAAGTTGAAGCAGACGACCGGACTCGTGCGAGCTGCAATCAGCTGCTTCGCAAGCAAACTGCTCCGAACTAATCAGCTTAGACACAATACTTCAGCTGCCACCTTCTTCGGCTCTTGTCGCGAAGCCGTAAACACTACAGAAGAATCGCTTTTTGGGCAGGTTGGTAAAGACGACGGGCGCGTGCACACACACACGCGCGTTTCTCTGTTCTACCGAACACGGTTCAGAGGAGTGGAGGCGCACCAAACAACTTACCGCCGCAAAGACTGTACGCCGCCAACTTTCCCAGTCCTTTCAAGTGTCGGCTGTGGTACCACACGTAAGCAGACGCCCCGAGCAGTCCGCCCGAGCTCACCAGACGACACGCCAAGCAATCGCCATCAGATTCCGGCTGCTTCGTAACACCCATTTGTTATGCAGTCCTGTCGATTTAATGTGCAACAACAACCTTTGGTTTATTTACTGCCAAGCTATTAGGGCCACAGTCAACGTCATTTTGAGGTGAGACAGTGGTCGTCGGTCTGTGCCGGAACCTGCGGTGGTCCGGCGTCTAGTCGAAACTGCTACCGAAACTAGTCGAAACAATAGTCGAAACCAAACTTTGATCGCTGCTGGCTCGATGTGGCTTAAGCTGTCTTGAGTCAGATAAAATGATAACTCACCGTAAAACTAGCGACAAGTACGACAAAGAGAAATATTAGGGACATATTTACCATACCAATAAAGATATTTTTAAATTTACAATGCATAAGTGAATACGGAAGAAAATTAGGTGAATCGGTACATCATGATGATAGTGGTTTTTTGTTTTGTTTGTTGTGGCGCTTTGTTTGCACGTGTTCATTGTTCACACGTGCATGTGGTTGCGTCAAACGCGCGCGTGTTCGCCTTTCGACAGCGCGCTACATTTGAAAAACAATTTGGAGCGAAATCGCAAGTATGGCCCGACATCACAGGATTCTCGACGACGCGTTGCTGCTCAGCGGGCTGTCGTGGCGGGAAATCGAGGACCTCTACCTGCTCGACGCGTGGAGTTCTCCCGCTGTGGACCCTCTGCTCGATCCGTCCAGCGTCGAGCCCTATCGTTTCAGGGAACTGTTTCGATTCGAACAAGGCGAAGTGAGCGAGCTGCTCGATAGGCTCATGATGCCGGGCGAGGTGTCGAGCTCCTCTGGCGTGACGGTGACGGACGCGGAGGCCCTTTGCATGACGCTTCGGCGTCTCGCATATCCGGCGCGCTTGCGGGAGTTGGAGGTGCTGTTCAACCGCGACGGCTCGGTAATCTCGAGCGTTGTGGACAAGGTGTTGTCGCACGTCGAATACAACTTCAACCACCTGCTTGCCGATATAAACACGCACCGTTGGCTGACGCCTTCTAACCTGGAGCTGTTTGCCGAGGTGAGAATGTGCGTAGTTTGTGAGCACGATCGTCTTCCCTTTTTCAGCAGACCTGCGGTTATTGCCAGTGATTACCCAGTTATTAGTACCACTTTTTTTTTCATGTAACCAGATTTTTGTTTGTTGTTGTGTACACACGTGCGTTGTATACTTCCTGAACACTTCTTTCGGTCTTTTTAGCCGATTTATTCTTGGTGGGCGCGTTTATTCCATTTATTCACTTTGTGTGTGCCCTCCTCCTTTTTGTAAATATGTGCATTTACTTGCAGTGTATGGATTCTGCCAACTTCATTTTTGTTTTGTGTAACCTAGGTGTTGTTCTCTTAATGCGCAATATTTTTCTTTTGCGATTGTCATTGGCAAAAGAACTGGTTTAGTTCCAATGATTGAAAACTGGTCTATTTTCAGTGATTGAAGCTAAACCAGCCCCTTCTGTAATGCCCTCCGGACACGAAAAGTACTGAAATAAAAAAAGTCGAGAGGACAGCCGCGGTGGCTCAATGGCTAAGGCGCTGTACTAAGCACAAGGATGCGCGGGTTCAATTCCCGGCCATGGCGACCACTTTTCTAAAAAAGGCGAAGAGCGAAAGCGCACGTTAAATTTAGATTCTGAGGTCAAAATTAATCCGGAGCCCTCCACTACGGCGCGCCTCATAACATTAATCAATCAATCAAAAAATTAAGAGAAAGTGCACAATTAGGAGAGCGTACAGGGATCCTGTTAGCGGTATTTCAAATGGACCTGGATTGGCACTGTGTGGTCACTATTCTCAAACTATGCTGTGATCTTTTTGCAGGCCGTGCACGCCAAGGGTGCTCCTCTGAAGAACTGCTGGGGATTCCTCGACTGCAGGGCGCAGCGGATGTACCGGCCTTTGGCGGGGCGCTTTCAGCCCTACATGCACAAGTACCAGGCTCTGATGGCAGCCAACGGCATCATCTGCCATCTGGAAAGGCCTTACCCGGAACGCACCAACAACAGCGGTAAATATCTTGAGCACTGCCTCATGCACAACGGGCCAGTGACCTGCAAAGTGCTTCTTGGGCCATGAGCTTTCCTTTCTAAATCGTGGTTGTCGTGCCATCAAACCTGAGATTGTGCTGTTGCAATTGGAGTATGTGTCCTTTGCAGCAACACTCACCGTGTCCTTTGCAGCAACACTCACCGTCCTGATAGTTGCCGGTTTCTGTTTGGCCCATCTTATTGACTCCCAAACACTCACAGTCGCCAGTGGCATTGCAGGGACATGCACTGCGTTTGCTGAAAACTACGCTTTGCGCACAGGGAACAGGATTGTGTATTTATGTCCGTGTGTGGTATTTAGCTCCATCATACCACTTGGGGTGTGTATTTGACAACTGCAGCAAATTCCTACTAACCTATTTCAAATGGCAGTTGCTGGAGAAAATGTCACGGTCAGCATAGCATGCCTCTGGTCTCCCCCGTTGGTATTTCATGGCTTCTCTGCGCAATAAAAGGGTAGAAAGGGCTCACAACCGGGCTGGTTGTTCCAGCCAGTGCTTAATCGAGAGCTCCTTTTGGTGGCTGTGCCATGGATGGGCATGATAAACTACTTTGGATAGGCTCCCGCAGTTTCTCACGCGTAGTCTCCTTCTCCGCCACCGCAGGCACCTTCCAATTCTCAAGTCTGCACGACTCCTTGGAGAAGCTCGCGCAAGGCCGTGATTTCACCGTGTACGGCAGGGGGCAGTACCCGTCGCACTCCATGCTCACGATGCCATTTGAAGGTGCTGCCCTGAAGCCCCACGAGGCCTTCTTCAACGACATGATGGACGTGGTGTGGAGACCCGTGGAGTACAGCGTGGGCAGGGTGGCAGACAGCCTGTCCGTGGTCCGCTTCTACCAAGGCCAGGCGTTCTCCCGGCAGCGGGTGGCCCGCATGTACAAGGTGGCCACGCTGCTCGCCAACTGCCGCACCTGCCTCTACGGCAACCAGGTGTCGCACTTCTTCAACGTGGAGCCGCCCACTCTGGAGGAATACCTGGTGCCCCTTTCGTCCGATGTGTAGCGTCTCAAGAGCACACTCCACAGATGGATTTCCGAACTCCGGCGACGCGACTACTTCCAGCTCGCGCATTTGGAAGCACTTCAGAGCACCGGGGTGATCGACCAGTACAAAGATCATTGTGATACAAAGCATTTGTTAGCTTGGGATGCTTTAAGGCCACTTTTCAGAAACGGTTGTGAAGGGCGCAACCTTAATTTTAGAAATCGCGTATCGGTGTATGCTGACCCCTGAATGTCAGCATGTGTCCAGTTAAGTGTACATGTTGTATCGGTTTGCTTGCAGAGCCCAGTATCCTAATTGTTTGTACCCTGGGTATATGGGTCTGCCGTTGTTCGCAAAGAGTCTGATCTTGTTCTCATCTACCATTGTTCTTCCACCTTCCCGAATTTTCAAGTTAGCAGCTGAGGTAGTACGATTATGCGAACCTTTCTAGTCCTGATGGCAGCCTGGAGTACAATCTAGAGGGCGATATCCTTCGCATAGAGGCTATGCTTGATTTGTCACACTGTCAAGTGGTGGCATGCTCGACATGGCTAATTTAGAACAGAAGGGGTGAAAGGCCAGCCCTTGCGGCGTTCCTTTTCTGCCCAATTTAATTGGTTCGATTTCAATTGTCCAGTGTTAATTATTGCACTTCTATTAGGAATTGATTCTTGTATCTGTAGATAATGTTGCAGATGTATTCTATTAGTTCGATGTCCGTGCCTTTGGTTTTGTGTCTAGTCTTGCTTACAGTGATTTTATCTTGCTATTTTTAAGATTTACTAGGCACCTGGGAACATTGCAACTTTCATAGAAACCTATTTGTATATCCATCACATTGCATTGCAGTGCCAGTTCTGGTTGATTAGTCACTTCCATCTAGTCTTTTTGTCACTGTTAAGTGTCATGAGTCTCTGTCTAGTCTATGATTGAGTTCCTGTCATGAATTTTTTCCCTCGGGGCTTGTCGTTATAATATAATGATCCCTGTCTCAATTTTTAAACGAGTTTGTCCATTTAGTTTTCATGATAGTTTGTTTAGTGAGAGTTGGACACGCCGCACGGCGTCTTTCACTGCGTTTTGTATCCTGATAGGATGCACCAGATAGTAAATAAAGTGGCTCGTTCTTGCTGCATGTTGAAGTAGACCTCGTTACCTTTATGCGTTACTCTTTGCTAACCCCACACTTGGTGCGGGGTGTAAGAGTTGCGTACAATTCTCACATTTTTTTTTTTTTTCTCTCCCCCGACTATGTCTGAGACTTTTTTAAACAGATTTGAAAATACTAATGTTGTTTGGCGCATTGGTATGCAGGGTGTTTCAGCTAACTTTAGCCAAAGTTTAAAAATATGCTGATGCACTGAAAGATGACGCGACCAAATGCATGTTGCGCAGTTTTGCTCACCCGCCGCGGTGGCTCAGTGGCTAGGGCGTCGCGCTGCTGAGCACAAGGTCGCGGGTTCGATTCCCGGCCGCGACGGCCGCTTTTCTGATGGAGGCGAAAAGTAAAAAATGCCCGTGTGGACGAGATTTCAGCGCACGTTAAAGATCCCCAGGTGGTAAAAATTAATCCGGAGCCCTCCACTACGGCGCGCCTCATCACCTGCGTTGCGTCGGCGCGTTAAACCCTACAATCAATCAATCAATTTGCTCGTAATGCGTCACGCTGTTTTTTGTATTTTACTTAATTCGGTCATTATTTAAATTTTAATTAGCCAACTTCTGAAGCAAGGAGACTAGGAAAAAAATTCCAGGTAGAAAGTTGCAGAGGGGTTTGCGAATATTTAAACAAACAGTTTCTGGGTTTCTATTAGGTATTAACGTTTTTCAGCTTACTGATGATGGCTGTGAAATACCAAAAAAAACAACACGTGACATGCCTGTGCCACCCATATGGTTTCAAAGGCACAAAAGTGGTTATGCGTAACAAGGACGATAAAGACAACATACAAGTTTGGTTTATTAAAAAGGCTGTTCTGTGCCAATAACGATGATACCAATTTTAGCGCAAACTTCAAACAAACAGTGGAGGTAGTATGGCAAGCATAAACCAGTGACGCCCACTTTCCAGTGATCTCATCTCTGCAGTTGGTGGCCGCTACCACGAAACATGACTGGGTGAGTGTAGTGGGCTGTTTAGTTTTGTTTGATGGTTTCACTTGAATGCCAGCGTGCAGTTAACACCCTGGTAACTGTTTTAGTGCCGACCCATATGAGGTCGCTATTGTGCATAATACATCGCTGCGATGCAAAATGTGAAAGTTTTCAGTATTTCTCCTGATGTCTCTCGTGGCTGGAACATAGCTGAGTGGATCACGAGAGACTTTAAGAATGGGAAGAGTTGTATCCTGTCTTCGTGATGGTTAGTGCAGCAATAAGCAATGGCAAGCCAGGACCGGAAGTTTGATCTTTTGGCCATGCCTCTGCACTGGCACTGTGATTCTGGTTCACAGTTGTCATATTTGCCAACAGTTTACCCAGCAGCCGCGATCGGTTCATTCGAACTTACGGCTAATACGAACTGACGCCCTGGTCCCGGCACAGCCCTGTATATTTCAACAGGGAAAAACTCCTGATAATTTGAACGAGTCAATGTCCAGAATGGTCAATTCGAACTGGGATCCAGTTTCCTCTCTGGTGCTCTAGCCACTTTTGCGCGCTTGAACATGCACAGGGGAACTAATAATGTGAAGATATTGAGAATAGTCCCGTCAGTTTGCACTGTTGCACCAGCATGTGCCGTACGATTGCCCATTACACGAGGTGTGCTCCACGATGGAGTCATGACCCTACCCACGGTCTCGGTGTCTAGCGAGGGTTACACAAAGTGCCCCAGCTACACGCCACAGATCACGAACTAAGGGTCAACCTTGATGCTGGCCTTTGTTGAACTTGACAGGGACTATTTGGGATGCTTGCAGACATTGTTTTTGATCACAAACACCATGCCGCACACAAAGCTGGCGTGCCTGGGTGGCATCAGAAACTCCTATCTATATCACCTACCTAGCTGAAACTGTTCTTTATATATAAGCATCACAAACTGTATTTCCGGTTGCTGTTGCCACCAATCCGATTGGCCGTCACACTATGGTCGCACAGTAACCGGGCAGTAAGCCTTGCACGACCCCTGTTGCAATATCTCCAAGTGCATGCAAACATATCACAGTTACCCTTGCTCCAAATACCCTTTAAACCTTTCAATGTTCTATGTTCCTCTCTACCCCCCCCAAGCAACCACGGACGTCCGTGGGACGTCCGAAATACAGCCGGACGTCCAAGGCCCAGTTTGGACGGCCACTGTACGTCCATGTTTGGACGTACATTTTCGGACGTACAGTGGACATCCAGAAACGGATGTACAAGTCCGAACGACATCCGCCAACGGACGTAAAAAGTTACTATGAAGCATCAAATAATGTCGCAAATTGAATATAAAAGCAAAAACGAAAAGGCTACTGTGCTTTTCAATGAAAAAGATTTTGTACATCAACACCCTGGCTTATAGGCTGCAAGTTTCATCTGCATATTTTTAGTATTAAGCTTAACTTTAAATTTTTTTGAAGCACTTCATGAACTCCAACGATGATCTCTTTGGGGAAGGATATATAAGAATTGAGAACCGCTAACGAAACATGTGAAGCAAGTTCACTGTGTTCATGTATGCCGTCTGCCCGGTAGTGTGTTAGCCTTGCGCAGTGTACTGTACTATTCGTTGTAAGAACATTAGCTTCTCGTTATGTGATTCTGGAAATTTTTGCTGAACATCCAAAATACAGCCAGTTTCGGACGTCCGACTGGACGTACAGAAGTGTTAAAACCGGACGTCCAACGGACGTACATAGTACGTCCATCGGCCCTGAAACGGACGTCATACGGACGTCCGCTAGAGCCGGAATGGACGTACAGCGGACGTCCGGTGGTTGCTTGGGCCCCCTCCCCCCGGAAATATGAACATAATGTGGGCAATGAAACCCGCTCCACCAAAGTTATGGCAGCTTTAAAGCCAATATAAAGTGAACAAAGCTAAAGCCAGAACCTATTTGTGAAGAAAAGATAGATTGAAAGTTTGAAAAGAAAAGCTGGACACTAAAACGAAAAAACAAGTCAGCATAAATCAGCAGCAATTAACCGATCAAATGAGGTAAAATTCCAACAGTCTCTTCGGTACAAGAGTTCGTCGCAAAACAGCAGTTCCACTTCAGAGGAAAAAAAAAAAACACCAAACAATACATATTAAACGTAACGCACTATATGTACACTAAATACACAATATATCACTCAGTTTGCATTTGTCTTATGAAGGCTATGACCAAGGCACATACATAAGTTCTTGTAGTAAAAAAAGCACATGAGCACTGGTGACACTTTTGAGAAATTGAAAATAGGCACGTTGGGGCGAACTTAATGCAGGCAGTGAGCACAGCAAGGCCACTTTACGGTGCTCCTCTCATTGTCCTACATGAATGCCAGCTGCATGCAACAGACAGAAATGCACACGCTAGCAAACGTCCGCAATAGGCGCCTGTCTCGTAAGCCACCGTCCTCGCCTTCTTTGTGCCAAGCTTCCCATTAGGTATGTACCAACTAGACCAGCAACATCTTTTATTGAGGTAGATTTTTCCATGATTTTTCCAAAGCTAGATTTTTCCATGAAGTTACCATTGTCTAAAAAGGCACAGACGAGACCATCTAGTAATCAGAAAAAGGTTCCAAAGCAACTCGCAAAACTTTATTTTTGTTTTTATTATTGAAAAATATAAGTAAAACAGTGAATGCCCTTTACTTCAGGGCACCAACAATGACAGCAGTAGTTAAAAAGTGTCAGTACGTTGCAACGTACAGTGGCAATGAAACTGTACAAGTCCACAACTATGGTTTCTTTGGAACAGCAACGACTAGAACAGTAGCCAAAAAGTGTCAATATGTGACAGCAGTGATAAATGAAGGCGTACACACATGTTTACAATTATGGTGTCTTGGAAGTAAGGCACTCGAAGGTGTCACATTACAAACAAACCTTGTCTGCACAATGTGGCCAAAGCTATGGAAATCCAACAAAGCTGTGGACCATTTTTGAAGCAGTCGAATAGCAGGCTCAGGCTTCTGTGTTGCGTTTCTCACCCGAACAGACACAGGCTTTCCCACGCCGGCAGACACATAATTTTGTACCGGGTGGCTCCAGGTACCACCGAGGCAAGAAGGCAAACTCTCCCGGGTCGGTGAGGTGCGTGCAGACGATCTCGCGATACGAGGGGAGGTACTGGAAGAGGTAAAATTCCCTGCAAGCCAGAAAATTAAAGGCGATCCATCGAGTTCAGTTAACACCGGTGCTCAGTGTCGACCTATTAATGTGTGAACCGAGAGTGACGTATGCTAGCTAACCACAAAAACGAGTCTTTTGCGATAGGCTGCCTTACGTCATTCCATAAACAAATGCTTAGAAGTGTCACACAGACGGTCACCCACAGTGTTTTTGCAACCAGCGGTGCTCTTCTGTGCACTGTTATGGCAAACAGAACCGCAGCAAGTGTCATGTGTGGCTCTGCAGCTACAATTCGGACTGATGTAATGCTTTGCATCCACGATTTAAACTATACTCGGGAACAAGTTAAGAATGGCAATAACTCATGTACAGTATCACTCCGCCTAAGTGACGGACCCGGATGTCAAGGGGCGCGCGCATTTTGAAAGGAGCTTGCTATGAATGCGTGATATCGCCTGCCTTTTCTCAAGTGGTTTATTTGTCGTCACTGCAGTAGCTTATAAGCATATTAAGTCCACAAAATCACGGAAATGGCTTGTGCCATGTTCACAATATTCTCAATAACGCACTAGTTGCGCCGCGCGGAGCAACATCCGGCTGCGGTGATGAGGCACGTACAGTGGCAACTTCTGTTGACCGAGTATAGACCTCTTTGAACCAAAAAATGTTGCACACTAAGAAAAAGAGAAAGCCCATTGGGGGATACGTAGTGGAACAATCAGTGAAATATAAGCCCAATGTTTTAATGACTAAGCTATTTCGGTGAGGGTTGCTTTCGCACACTGCACCTCCGTTCGCACCCCCTCCTCCAAAATGTAAGCATGACCTGGGACCATGTGGTCCCAGACCACATTTACTTATTCTTAGGCTCTGTATATATGTAACACTTGAAATACTAGTCTGAGTTCAGAATTCATCACAACTATAATCTGTTTATTTCTAGTTCCATGCATGCACAATAAACTTCCGCAAGGGTGCAAGCATTGTGCCATCCCTTTTCAAAACCCATTGCGCCAGGACTACTCTGTATGGGTATCGACACTAGTGCAGGGTGCTTTGAGTGCGCATACGGTGTTGAACAATTGCCCACGTGTGTACACTTTGTGTGCGATGTTGCTGGCCAGCCGGTGACCTGCAAGCTCGAGATTGTTAGGGATCCGCAAAACACCACAGGAATATTCGGGACAGTATATATAAGGAAACAAGAATGGACCCTCATGATACTCGGCAGTACACACCTTCTTTGGCCACAACCTTACTTGCACAGACAACCAAAAAAGTGTGGTTGCACTTGTCTAGAGCTACAACCCCTGTGCGATACAGTCAAATCCCGCTACAATGAAACTGGTGTGATATGCGAAAAATTTCGTGTTGGAGCGGAAATTCGTTGCGGCGAAATCTGCCCAACACACCACAAAAGGGCAAGAAAAATACCCCCCACTTTATTCGCATCACTGAACGCATAAAGCAATCGTCAGAAAAAGGAGTGATGCCAATTACGTTGTGTTTATTCAGATAACAAACGTACCAGTGGTTGTCACCCGCATGGCAAGAGTGTGAAATGGGTAAGAAATGCAGTTGCAAAACATTGCTGTGCAACAAGGCACATCTACCAACTGATTACTTGCAAATAGCTTCTAATTTGTCGGAAGCCTCCCTCTCGCTTGTGGCGGCGCCCGTTATCTTATCCTCTGGCTGGGCTCGGCAAACGTGTAACCTTGGAGGGCAAGCGCGCTTCCCTTTATTGCGAGTGCACGCTCGCGATAAAGATAGGACGATGCAGTTTCAAGACTGAACAGGGAAACGTTACTTTCGCTTTTGAGTTTGAAAAACAGTAGAAAGAAAACTGCAACAACAGCTGCTCACAACGCATACATCACAGCATAGCACCAGCAGTGCTCATTTGCCTGATTTCAACTGAATAGAAATTGGCTGTAGCTCCGGGTTGGTGAACCCGGCCTGTACTTTGTGTAAAGATGGCCAGCCACATCATTCTCACCACCAAACAATGGTGTACATCTGTGAGTTTGTTTTTGTTCATAGGTGGTGATGCGGGTGCACGTTATCAGTAAAACTAAGCGCCCTGAACGTATAAAACGTTACAGATGGCTGGCATTATGCTCAGTTTATCATATAATAAATGTTCGAGCCCAGCTTAACAAAGCGAAAATTTCGTTGAAGCGAGAACAAGCCTGGCAAATGGTTTGCTGTGGTGAGGACTTTGCAAATTGCTATGGCTATCTGATGGGAAATTGGAAATATTTCGTTGAAGCGGAAATTTCGTTGCAGAGGAGCTCATTGTAGTGTGGTTCGACTGTAATTCAGAAACAGTCAAGAGTGGCTGAGCTGTATGCGTTGTGAGATGCAGTTGATTTTCAGTGCAAAGCAGCTATTGCCCAGTTATCCAAGCCACTCTCTTCACCCCCTTTTCAGTGACAGCTGCGATGCCTGTTATGGTGGCAAGGACTTTTCTGGCCTTTGATAAGTTTAAAGATTCTAGGCAGAGCTGGCGCCCTGCATTTGGCCCCTAAAGATAAGCAGGCATTCACGTAGCTCAGAGGCTGGGCCACGGTGTAAGATATAGTTTTAGGTGAGGACACACCTGGCGAAACAAACGTTTCTTCTTCGTTTTAATAAAGTCGCAAAACAGACACCGCTGAGACCCCTGACGGCAGCGCCCTCCACCGCGAGAGAAAAGAAGCTGCTCGAGCGCCAGCTACTCGGAGGCGTTCGGATCTTTTCGGCTCCTCGTCGGGCTTTCTCGGCAGCTTTCGTAAGCGGTCGTCTGCTGGCCACGGCTTGGCCGACTCCGGCGGTGGAGCAGACGATAATTTGCCGTGCGACATTTCGTGCTTGTCGCTTTGCGAGTAGTTGCTCTTCCACCCTGTTTTCTGCAGGTGCTTCGGGACGGCAGCGTTTAAACAAGTTATGTAGCGTTAAACTGACGGGCCTTCTCGGCAGCTTTCGTAAGCAGTCGTCTGCTCGCCGCGGCTTGGCCGGCTCCGGCGGAGGAGCAGACGATAATTTGCCGTGCCTCATTTCGCCCTTTTCGCATTGCGTGTAGTTGCTTTTTGAACCTGTTTTCTGCAGGCGCTTCTGGAAAGGAGGCTTTCTTGTTTCTAGAGAATATTGTTTTGTTGGTTCCTGCTTCGACGCGTAAACAATATGTTTTATATATGTTCATGTGGATAACAACTTTAACTTATTTGTAACTCAGCGGCCTCATCAACATGACCGCTCCCCATCGCTTCCGTTGCGCACTTCACGATTTCTCGTTCATTTCCACCGAGAACGCCCTGGAAAGTACGGTACTAGAACACGACCATCAACAGGTTCATCAATGCTGGGTGCTCCCGTTGTGATCGCGACTTCTGTCCGTTTTCGCCCACGCCCTTGCGCTGGAAGCGTGTGCAAAACAACGTTGCGTTAAGCGCTAATTATGCGGTGGCCGACGATTCCTCCTAGTTCTAGGAAACAGCAAAAACACCATTACACAGTCAATCACTCGGTTTCGCGCGCAATATAGATCTACACGTGATCGCAACGAGAACAGGCTCGGTAAGAAAGCAGACGATTCCGAATGGCCACCCCGCAATCTTGATTCAAACGGTGCGCGTGCTGACGATTTTGCTTTGCCACTGCCGGTCATCGGTGATTGTTCGGCGGAGCGATGCAAACAGATGTGAAGCGGCCAATTTGAGTCCCAAAGCTCGGAAACAGCCAGAATAACACCGCTTACACACATGTTGCTGGCTTCAATGCGAATGGATAGTCGCCGGTAGCGCCGTCTGGTGGAGCGGCGTGAAGACTAGAAGCTTGTGAAGTTCGGAGTTCTGCCACCAGATGACCTTCCCATCGAAGGCCCACTTGCGGCGCCCGCGGCGGCACCAACTCTATTTAACAGCTTTTTGGAGCGCTGTGTCCACACCTAAAACTATATCTTACACCGTGGGCTGGGCAAAGTGACACAGCAGAGGCGCACAAGTGTTCACACAAAAACTGTACTGTTTACTTTGCAATTTTTGCCTCAGCATTGTTTGGCAGGTGTGGTAAACCACCACTGAACAGAGGCAGCGAGCCCAAAGCAGGCGGTGCAACAACCTTTGTCCATTGTTGGGGTCGTAGGCAACCACAATAGGCGAAAAATCATTCAGATTTGCTACATTTTATCCGCTAAAGTCTGTGAAAATATCTCATGAAAGTTTTCTGTAGTGTGGGGATTTTTAAATTTGAGGAAGTCGTGCATGGGTACGTTTCCCAGAACATTTTACACTCTAATTTTTATAATTAGATGCATCAGCTGTAATTAACAAGTCCAGAAATAAATTTGCCCAAGCGGAGCAGCCTTTAAAACAACAACAGTGTACGGAATGTTGCACTAGAATAACTGGCACAAGCTCATGAAACACCTAACGCATCCTGCGGGCTGGCCACACGAGGCAACAGGATGGTTGTTGTTAGTGGTGCTCGACCGTGCTACGTTTAACAATTAAGAGGGACAGCACCCACGAGAAAAAAAAAGCATATGCAAGTGCCATCAGCAACACAGTCGCACAATCTGAAGGTGACCGATCAGTATAAAGAAGGAACTCAGGTAATTGGCTCACTCTGGATTATCCTCAGTGACGTGTCTTTTGATGAAGGACAGCACCTGGTCGCAGAAGTTCAGGCAAACGGCATCAGACCACAGGCGCTGCACACAAAAGAATGCAAAGCGCCCATCCGATTACGTAGCCGGCAATACACATGTCAATATAAATTGAGACACCTTCCTGACATAAGAACTTTTTGTTCACAGCCTCAATGAGAGTGAGTGGTCTATGACCCCTGGCATCCCAAATAATCTTAAATGCTACACAAAAATATCTTTAAGTGAACCGGAAACGGCCACTATATGTCCTGCTCTGCTTTACGATGCAGCCGTCGACACCTGTAGCTTTCGTGTGCGAACGTTACAAGCTGGCTTGAAATGCAACCTGGACAGTTTTGCAGATAAGCGTAATCTCGACTCGCTTTATATCCTCTACGGAGCATCGAGTGCTTGCTTTGCCACATGAGCTGATGTTCCACAGATGTGCTTAAAATAAACTTTGATCGGATCACAGCCCAGTGGTGATTTTCAGGTTTCATAAGCATATAATGACAGAGCCCATGAAATGGTTCCTTTCGACCCACTTGGGGGCGAGATAGGTGAGCTTATGCAGAAAAACTGCCACCCCCGTCCGGTTGGAGAAAAGCAGACAACACAGGCAAAGACGTGCCACTCCCCATGGTTGTAGCAATGCGTCATCAAGAGCGTCGAGACCAGGCCTGTTTTTCTGGCCCCCGAGAGCCATTGCTAGCCTACAAGTGTGCACGTACCGTCGCTCTCACCATTGCATTCATACTGTTCACAAGGGTTCGTCCCTCATCGCATCCACGGCAGCTTCTTCACCACTAGTGAAGGTTTTCCTTATTTTCAAGCGAAGCCCTTTTAACAGCAGAGTTGTTTAGGCTCTTGGTACGCCATCAATCAACAGAAATAATACAAAGAAAATGCCGAGCGCATGGAAGCGTGTGTCTTGTGCTGTTCCTTGTAAAAGGCACGCACCCACATGGAGGATTAGCCGCCAATGAACAGAAATGTGCACGCCATCTGCTGTCTGCTAGTGATGTCACATGCCACACTAGTAATGCAGAGACTTCACTAGTTCGTACTGCCACCAAGTGGATCTCTCTGTTTAAAATGCAAGTGGCTCGGCCTGCTTAGCTGCGTGGGCTTCTCTTTCTTCCTTCTCGTTCTTCTATGTGCACTTCGCTTTTAAAGGAAGCTCCTTCAACAAGGAACCGCCTCTTTCTTGTGACATTTGGTGAGAGAACAAGAAGTAGTGCAGGCCTTCAACGGCAAGGGAGCACTCGACGAAGACTGTAACGGCAGGCAAAATCCACGAGCACTGAAGAGGGCACTGCACAAGTAAAGCACTTATACACTTTACTGTGTGTCTGATTTGGTCTTCTGCTGGCGAGCGCTATATACATATACACAGGGTAAATGGTTCTGAGTGACTTAATATGGCGCTCGTCGAGTTTGGCTTAGTGAGATGAACACAGCTCTGTTGCGACATTAGGCTTGCACCGTTGTGCAAGCTGGCTTTGATTTTTTTTTTTTGCCTCATTCAAACACCTAGAACCTGCGTAGAAACTGTGCAGGGGGATCGTAAAAAAGGGAAACACGACTTTGTATGGCGGCACGATCTGCATGGAGAGACCATCAGCAATGGTTCTAAATACGTTGCATTGCATAAAAGCATTACAAACCAGAGACAGCGTTGCCTCCAAACAGGGACGAAGCATGTGTTGAGTTCAGAGCACTCAGAGGCTCGGAAGAGAAGGCCTGGAGCAGAAGGAAAAAGTTCCCCGTAGGCAGAAAAGCATGGTTTGGAATATGGGAGCGCATGCTGCCTTGTAAACGCAAAGTAGAGGTGTGTCGGTACAAGGCAACGGATCGCTTTGAGCGAAGTACATCATCATCATCATCACCAGCCTATCTACGCCCACTGCAGGGCAAAGGCCTCTCCCAGTCTTCTCCAATTACCTCGGTCCTGTGCCAACCGTGACCAATTTATCCCCGCAAACTTCTTGATCTCATCTGCCCATCTAACTTTCTGCCGCCCCCTGCAGCGCTTGCCTTCTCTAGGGATCCACTCTGTTACCCTTAACGACCAGCGGTTATCTTGCCTTCGCATTACATGCCCTGCCCACGTCCATTTCTTCTTCTTAATTTCTACCAATATGTCTTTAACACCAGTTTGCTCCCTGACCCACTCCGCTCTCTTCTTGTCCCTTAATGTTACACCTAGCATTTTCCGCTCCATTGCCCGCTGAGTCGTTCTCAATTTAAGTTGAACCCTCTTAGTCAGCCTCCAAGTTTCTGCCCCGTAGGTGAGTACCGGTAATATGCAGCTGTCATACACTTTCTTCTTCAGCGACAATGGTAGGCTGCTATTCATTATCTGGGAATGTCTGCCATATGCACCCCACCCCATTCTGATTCTTCTCATTATCTCTGCCTCATGGTTGGGATCTGGGGTCACAACTTGGCCTAAGTAGATATATTCGCTTACCACTTCCACTGCTTCGCCACCTATCTCAAACTGCTGTGCTGTCCCGAGGTTATTGATCATTACTTTAGTTTTCTGCATATTAATTTTCAGGCCCACGGTTCTACTCTGTTCGCCCAGTGCAGAAAGCATGCTTTGCAATTCGTCCCCCGAGTTACTTAGCAACGCAACGTCGTCAGCAAATCCGAGGTTACTGAGGTATTCTCCATTAACCCTTACTCCTACCTGTTCCCAATCCAGCGTTCTGAATACTTCTTGTAAGCATGCTGTGAATAACATTGGAGAGATTGCGTCTCCTTGTCTGACACCCTTCCTTATAGGTATTTTACTGCTCTCTCTATGGAGGATGATGGTAGCTGTAGACCCATTGTAGATATCCTCTAGTATTCTTACGTATTGCTCATCTACCCCCTGGTTCCGTAATGCCTGAATGACTGCTAGGGTTTCGACCGAGTCAAATGCTTTCTCATAATCTATGAAGGCTAAATATAGGGGTTCATTATACTCAGCGCACTTCTCTATCACCTGATTGATCGTGTGAATATGGTCCATTGTTGAGTAACCTTTACGGAACCCTGCTTGTTCTTTAGGTTGACTGAAATCTAAGGTTGCAGAGATTCGGTTAGCGATTACCTTGGTAAATACCTTGTAGACGACTGACAGTAAGCTGATCGGCCTGTAATTTTTCAAGTCCATCATGTCGCCTTTCTTATGGATTAGGATGATGTTCGCGTTCTTCCAAGATTCCGGTACCATTGCGGTCATTAGGCATTGCGTATACAGGTTTGCCAGTTTTTCAAGTACAATTTCTCCGCCATCCTTCAAGAGGTCTGCTGTTATCTGATCCTCACCAGGTGCTTTGCCCCCTTTCATTTCTTTCAAAGCCTTCTTTACTTCTTCGGTCGTTACTGGTAAGATGTCTATCTCCTCTGAACTACTGTCTCGTTCGGCATAATCCTGTATGTCCCGGCTACTGTACAGATCTCTATAGAACTCCTCGGCCACTGTGACTATTTTATCCCTATTTGTGATGACATTGCCTTGCTTATCCTTAAGTGCATACAGCTGATTTTTCCCCACGCCAAGACGTCTCTTCGCTGCTTTCAGGCTACCTCCGTTTTTTACAACGTATTCGATCCTCTCCATATTATACTTCCGTATGTCAGCTGTCTTCCGCTTATTGATTAACTTCGAGAGCTCGGCTAGTTCTATTCTGTCAGCTGCGGTAGAGATTCTCATGGTTTGCCGTTTCCTGATTAGATCTTTCGTCTCCTGTGAAAGTTTACCAGTATCCTGTCTAGCCATAGTGCCCCCGACTTCTACTGCACATTCCGTGATAATGCGTGTAAGGTTGTCGCTGGCTTCCTGTGTCGTAAGCTCGGCTTCCATGTTAAGGGCGGAATATCGGTTCTGCAGCGCGATCCTGAATTCTTCTACTTTATGTCTTACTGTTAGCTCATTTATTGGCTTCTTTCGTACTAGCTTGTTGCGGTCCCTCCTCAAATCTAGCCTAACTCGAGATCTTACCATACGGTGGTCACTACACCTTACCCTTCCGAGCACTTCCACATCCTGCACAAGGCCAGGGTAATCGCATAATATGAAGTCTATTTCATTTTTGTGCTCCCCATTCGGGCTCCTCCAGGTCCACTTCCGACTCTCCCGTTTACAGAAGAAGGTATTCATTATCCGTAGGTTATTCCGTTCTGCAAACTCAACTAGTAGGTCCCCCCTGCTATTTCTACAGCCCAGACCATAGTTCCCAACTGCCTTGTCTCCAGCCTGATTCTTGCCTACTTTAGCATTGAAGTCCCCCATAACTACGGTATACTGTGTTTTTACTTTAGCCATTGCCGATTCCACATCTTCACAGAAGCGTTCCACTACTTGGTCGTCGTGGCTGGATGTGGGCGCGTAGCCCTGCACCACCTTGAGCTTGTACCTCTTATTGAGCCTAATTACAAGACCTGCGGCCCTTTCGTTAATGCTATAGTATTCGTCTATGTTGCCAGCTATGCTTTTATTGACTAGAAATCCCACTCCCAGTTCTCTTCTGTCCTCTAGACCACGGTAACATAGGACGTGTCCATTTTTCAGCACCGTAAAGGCTTCACCCGTCCTCCTAACCTCGCTAAGCCCTATTACATCCCATTTAATGCCCTCTAATTCCTCAAACAACACCTCCAGACTTGCTTCGCTAGATAAGGTTCGCACGTTAAACGTTGCCAGGTTCAGATTCCATTGGCGGCCTGTCCGGCAGCGGACGCTTTCTTTTGCCGCTGCTTGTACGCAGTAGCTTGGGGGGCTGTAGCCAGCAGTAAAGTCGACGGCACTGCATCGTTTGCGAGCGCGCACCTCTTCGACATTCAGTAGTCCACCCCCTCAAAGCACCAAAAAGAACCCTTTCGCGCAACCGCACCCTCAGAAAAATGCTGACCGCATGTAGCATCATTTTCTGCTGGGGATGGCTGCAGAGCACGCATTCATTCGTTTAGGATCACAGGTAACGTTAATTACTGTCACATTTTCTTGTCATCCGTTGCAGTACGTACTCAATAAAACATTTGCACCTCGTTTTTTTTCTTTGCGCAAGCATAAAAAGCGCAGCATAAAATCTAATTCGTGTGAGCCCTCAACGGCTACCGCGGCACGCATTCCTTTCGGTTTAGTGTTTTATACCTTCTTTTGATTGTTATCGACTCAAAACACATGCTTAGAACACGTTGAATCACTGGGGCGAGCGCAAACTTTCGCACGGCTTTCTTCAAATTATCGTCTGCACCCCCGGCCGGCGGAACCAGCGAAGCTGCGGCGAGCAGAAATCTAGCAGACAACTGGTTACGGAAGCTGCCGAGAAGGCCCGACAAGGAGGTGAAGAGATCCGAACACCTCCGAGTGGGCGGCGCTCGGGAAGCTTCTTTTCTCTGCCGCTGGAGGGCACTGCAATCAACGGTCTCAGCGGCGCCAGTTTGGCGACTTTATCAAAACGAAGAGCACACGTTCGTTTTGTAAGCTGTGTCCTCACCTAATAATATATCTTACACCGTGATGAACATGGTGGAAAAAGTCTCGCCTGCATCAGCACCATAATGATTACCCGCTTACCTCATTTGGAATGTCTCTGAACAGGCCGATGAACATGTTGATCTTATTATTATTATACAATTATGTATATATAAAACATTATTATGAGTCATTTTTCTTCCTGAATGAACGCAACCGATTAATCGATTAATGAACCATGTAAAGCAAGCAAATTAATCAGACCAGTTTATAACCGCCGCCCAGCCCTAGTTTTTACGCGGAGTTGCCTCGCAGCATCGCGTATCATTCATGAAAGCTTTCACAAATGCTTTTCCCATCACTGGTGTGAATCCACAACAACAACAACCACAAATCATGGAGGATATTCTTTGCCGGGCACTTAGCACTTGCAATTCAATCTGTCCCCACAACTGGCACATCAAAAGCAGGCCAGATACATAAATAAACATCAGTGCATCAGGGTCATTTTACGTCTGCAGACCTCGTTGCCTGTGTATTGTAGCGTATGACACGCCGTACCTTAACAAACAATTCAAAAACCAGACCCCTGAAAAAAACTGTGGTTGATTCCTCTGTCATAGGAATCAGTAAAACACGAAAGTGAAATGTGCAGTGAAATCTGCAGCTGAGCATGACTTGCTTGTCGGCGGCTGTCTTGTGGGTGTGCTTGGCGAGAGATGTCCTGCTGGCGGGTCGCTTCGGCAAAGGTGTACTGGCGTCATTTCTGTGACAGATATGACGTCAGTGAAATCTTGGGCTATTGCGGCATGAAACACTTTTGTGTTAAAATGTAAAACCCGAAAACGAACACATTAAGTACTAAAGGTTGCTTCCCCGCAAGAAGACCTTGTGTGCAGAGGTGCACCCTTTACAGGCCGCTTGCTTCGTTGTACAGGCGCCACTTCCGTGACAGATATGACGTCAGCGAAATCTTCGTGTATCCGGGAATAAAACACTTTCGCGTTAAAACTTTAAAGGCTGCACGCAGTGGTACAGTAGCCTTTTCTAACCTTGGACTCCCGTGGCATCTCGAGCACGTCAAACTCTTCAACGCAGCGCACGATGCCTGCTTCGTCACGGAAGCCACAGATGACTCGTGGGATGCCCACCAGGAAGCACTGCGCCCACCACCGTAGGAACTTGTACCTGCAGGAGGTGAAAAAGAAAGCAAACCGTTTTCGCATAACATTTGGAAAGCTTGAAAAAACAGGAAGAGATTGTTGAGGTTGTCCAAGGCAAATGAGAATTATTCTGTTTAAGCCATTCAAAGAACACTGAGAGAGACCATAACTTATTTCCTTACAAACAGCAACACGAATCTGCATAGTACAAGTATGAGCACAAAACTGCTCTCTGTGAAACTAGACTTTGTGAGCCTTTTGTTCTCTGTGGAAGCAAGGGCTAAAAACAAACTTAGCATGTGAGAGAGAAACTCTTTATTAAAGAGGAAAATGCAGAGAGGTTTGCCGACATCAGTTCGCCGGCATGCTACTCTGTGGGGAAAGGAGGAGAGGGAAAAATGTAGTAGGTGTAGTGAAGGAGAGGAGAGTAGTAGTAGAGAAAAAAATAAAATATGATCCTTCTTCAGGGTACTGAGTTCAAAGGTTCTTGAGATGGAGGAACGACTACAATTTCGTGGACACACCAATGTCCTGGAGGAATTCGAATAGCGCAGACAAGATTTTGTGCTGAGCGGAGGGAGAGGGCCATGGTCCAAGTACCAATCCGAATGTCAATGGTCCAGGGTGGAGGCAATCAATTTTATGTTGTAAACGGCACCTTGAGTCGGCATAGGCAGAGCATTCCAGTAATATGTGTTCAACAGTTTCAAGTGAGAGTCCATTATTGTCTGCATGTAGTGCGCTGGAATGCGCCTAAAATATAAACATATCTTTCTGGTCACCCATGCCAGGGCTGCAGCCAAGGCCCAAGGGTACCTGGACTGAGGCGAACCCACCCCACCAAGCTCAACGACTACCATTCGCTCTAAAAAATGTTTATTCTCTCTCTCTCTGCCTCACATAACTAAGAGCTAAATGATACACTGGCAGGCATAGTCTTTTTTTTACGAATGTACATCAGCAAGCAAAACATTTCGTCATAGTTTGTGCATAAGGATTGTGCACAATGCAGTATAGAACACACAGCACTGAAAATAAGAATAAGAGGACACCACAGCACTCCTAATAATTTAGTGAGTGAGGAAGCATTAGTGCACAATTGCCAAACGTGTCCTAGTTCTCATTATGATGATGATGATGATGCCCTCAAAGTTTTTTGGACGTACCCACAAGGGGGGATCGGCCAGGGCTAACTTGTTGAATTTCGTGAGGACCTCAAAATACTAATTTATTTTCGGAAAGACAGAGGCCGTAATATTGTCACGATGCCAAAGACGATGCAGTGGTCTTGAAGGAAAACAAGTTTATTGGAGCGAACTTGTGCTCCCCTAACAACTCAAAGAATACACAGGCGGCGAAGCAGCAGTCAGCAAAGTGACGTATACGCAAGCGAGCGTCGGCGATCGAATACCCCGGCGCCTGCTCTGCAGGCTTTTTATCTTTCGGCGCGCGCGGTTCTCGAACCGTCGATTTGCATCTAGAACAATGGGATGTTTACGTTAGATCGGAATGCTCTCCCTATCAGAACAGATAACACGTGACATGCGGCACAGAAAGAAAGAATGGAACACGCGCTTCCCTTGGCACAGAGATAACACAGACCGGCGCAGCCGGGCGGTAAAAGCAAAACACAAATAAACACAATGCATGGTTCGCGGCAATACGAAACTTTTTTATGGTTAAAATCCTAATTACCCATTAATTAGTACCCTTTATTGCCACCATTTTTTCCCTTTGTGTCTTTTTCTTTTTCACTCCGCTGCTACAACTCGGCACATACCCATGTTTGCATCCCCAAGCGGAAAGGACATTTAGCGGGCGTAAACTTTGCTACTCCCCCCGATTTGCTACTTGTGTAACCAGCATGCCCAAATTACTCATCTAGATCTCAGTAGGTGCCTCTTAACACACGCTTCGAAGGCGCATGGCCACAACGCATTCACTAGCAGGTCCGCCATTAGCCAGGTAAAGTCATCAAGCAGTGTTAGTGCTGTTAATAAAGAAAAAGAAAAAAAGCTGCGGTGGTGTTGCGGATGTGTGCTCGACACACATTCCAAACGCTTCGGGTCTGATTCCCATCCAGACCCAAATTTACCCTGTTTTCTCTTAACCTCAACTACTATGTTCGCAGCCGCTCCTGTGATAAATTTGGCGTCAATCTGAGCATTCTTCCACCTGCTTTTTATTCCCTTGAGCTGTCAGCCATTATGCGTCCCATCCAGCAGCCATTTTGTGGGCCAACCCATGCTATTATACGTGTCAGCTCTAGGCCATTACGATGCTGGATTTCTAAGCCACCGAGTTAACTAATGGTTCCGTATTAAAAGCACCGGGGCAAACAGGTTGTCTGTGTATCTTTTTTCCCTTTTTGCCTTGCCCGCTTTCGCATTGTATTCCTGAAAAAATTCATCATCTGCATGCCAGCCGACAGCACACGGAGGTAACAACGACGCCCCATGAACATGTACTGCCATGCTTAGCGTACAGCAATTCACTTTAGTATGACTGACTCACATGATCCCTTCGTGCTTTATAGAGTCATCTATTATAAATGCCTTCTGACACTTCCAAGAGCCATGCAGAAGGAGCGCAGAAATCTAATGGGCCGCCAACAGATGCTTAGTCCCTTCGCTTGTGCACAAACTTGTCAGCGTTTTTTCCTTCCAAACTTTGGCTTCTTAACACATTTTGGTCCACAACGTATCTTTAAATGGATATAAAGTGTTATCAATTATGTCTCTGCTGAAGCACTGAGCAACAATGCCAAAACCAAGGAATTGCAGAGTCTGAGAGACCACTTGCATTGCAAACCATAAAAACGAACATAACAAAACCTAGTAGGCAACTTTTAAATTATACTTGGATTTGGTAGGCAAAGGCGAAGTTCAGAAATTAACGGTTACTACAGGCTGGCATAAGGGTATCTGGTGCATACACATCGCACTCACTGCACAAAAAAACATGAGAGGACCAGCCGAGGAAAGGTACAAAGACGGAGACGCACCTGCGAAATTTTGAGGCCTGGTATTCGACGAGGCACGGAGCGGAGGTCTTGAGCTCGACGTAGCCGGCCGTGGAGCTGCCGTCTGCAAACCTGCACCGTTGGAGTGCTAGGGGGTCGAAGCAGTCCACTTCGGCGCCCATTAGCAGAGAGTGGGATTCGAGGCAGCTGCGAACCACAATGCAGCACTCGTCGTTTTCGTCCAGTACCTCGAGCACGTCGGGCTTGCCATCCGGCTCACCTGTGATGGTAGCGAGTCGGGCAAGAGAGATCTCAGAGAACACTGGACAAGAAAAAGAAACAAGACCAAGGAATTGAAACTGCAAATGCCTGCAGGAGTACACTAAGACTTGCTTCGCATATAGCATCTTAACCACTTCACTCATCAAATTATTACGATAGCAGCACAACCCCACCAAGAGCGCAGTTTCTACTGCAAGCGCAAGAGCAGCCTTACGGGGCTGCAGAAAACCTCCAAACTTATACTCCTTATTGTTAGCCTGGTTATATCATACCACAACCGTGGCCCCGTTTATTTTTTCCTCCCAGCATCGATTAAAGTCAGTTTCGATCAATCCTGAATGTCTTCACTTAGAAATAGCGCACCTTCAAAATGAACAGCCATTGCATGTTGCAGCTAAAAGTGCGGACGCAATGCCAGTGCAACCGCACACCCGCAAGCAGCCAGCCAGCCTAACTTACAGGCGCCCATGAACTGCTCGAACTTGTAGCCCCAGAAGGTCATTCGGTCGCTCCGGGGGTCGGCCTTGTCGTTGAGGCGCTGCAGTCGACAGGCATCTGTCATCACCTGGCACAGGTAGAGGGTGCCGCCATGCCGGCATGCCACCAGCCTCCAGTCCTCCACCTCTTCGTACGGCGTGCATGCTATGCGCGCCAGCAAGCCTCGGTTGACCACAAAGTCCGTCTTCGCAAGCAGGCTGTAGGAGAAAGCAAGTACAGCACTAATCGATCAGATTTAGGGGAAATCCCTAAGGTGGAGTAAGATTCTGCAAAGGAAAGTTTGACATCCCCCTGAATGCAGCCGTGCGGCTACAAAGGAAAACTATACAGCTTTCTCAGAAACTTCGCAGTTGAAGAAAAATTCGTCCTGGTCCAGGATTCGAACCCGGGACCACCGCTTCAACTGCGAAGTTTCTGAGAAAGCTGTATAGCTTTCCTTTGTAGCCGCATGGCTGCATTGGGATGTCAAACTTTCCTTTGCCGAATACAGCACTGTGCACGCTTCAACTGCTTCTTGTGAAAGAAAGACAACTGCTGCACACCGAGTGACACTCCCAACACAAAGCATCTTATAGCAAACATCCCGAGACGTCTTGGTTCCCTGGCACACGGGCATATGTGGTACGTGGTATGTGGCAATGTGGTACCCAGACACTAGCTGAGGTTGTTGAGTATGAGTACCTTGGTGTCACTCTAACCAACAACCTCAGCTGGAATAAGCACATCTCTAATGTTTGTGCGTCCTCTTTCCGTAAACTTGGTTTTTTGAGACACAAACTGAAGCATGCTCTCTACTGTTAAAAAACTAACACACTTGACTGTTATACGACCCTCGTTGGAATATGCCTAAATCGTCTGGGACCCATACACAAAAAGAAATATCGAGGCTCTTGAACTAATCCAACGCAAAGCGGTCTGTTTTATTTACTCCAAGTACCGAAGAACTGATTCCCCCACAAACCTTATGAAAGAAAACAGTATACCCACACTTGAAAAATGTCGGAAAATTCACAGGCTCAAATTTCTTTTTCTTTTGAATAACAACAAGCTGTCAGTAGACCGTGATTGTACCTAAAACCGCTTACTACAAGACAAACCCAGCATCGGCAGACTCGTTCATTAACACCGTATTTCGCCAGAACAAACGTTTTCAAATACTCGTACTTTCCTCGAACCATAAACAACTGGAACTGCCTACCTCAGTCGTTAACCGGCTCTGTAGAAGCACTTGATCGTATTGAACCATGACCCATGATGTACCTTTTTGAATCTTTTTATTGTTCTTGCTGATTGACAGTTGTGTGCAGTGTTATATTCTTGCACCTCCTGCCGGGGCCCTTACATGGGCCTGCAGTATTGTGTAAATAAAAAATAAAATAGCCAGGGAAGCTGTGTCGGTGCCAGAACATCCCCCAAAACTTTCTAAACGCTGCATCCCAAAAACAAAAATAGGAATTGATGTCGGTTTATTAAAGCCAAAAAATGACAAATGTTGTAGGGGCTCAGGATCTTATTCTTTTTGTTTTTTTACTGCGGTGTATAACACCCACCCAAAAAATATTTCTAGCTATGACGCAGTATGGGCATGTGGCAGGTGCAGCTGTTTAAAGGAAGCTCACAAGCCTTCTTGCCTTTATTTTAGTGCTCAGTTATTTCGTGTGTCCTGCTATCCCCACCTAGCTGAGGTTGTCAGAAAAGACAGGACGGATGTGTGTGTTTCAACATGCTGATTAATCATATATATAAAATAAATTTTTGCACACAACAAATAGGTAGAAATATATGGAAGTTTTTGTCAATTTCAATAAAAGAACTGTACAATGGGTGTCTATTATCCAGAGGAAGCAAGGGGTGCAATAAGGATTGTTTCACACTTCTATAGCTCTCCTATATTTGGAGTTAATGTAACTTCAAAGTTCACTGTCGAACTATGAAATGTTGACTTACGTAACTTCTGCAGCAACAGAGATCAATAAAAAGAATTAAAATGTTTTCTCAATAAAAAAGCTAACAAATAGAAATGTTTTCTGTCCGCCGTACCACTTCGCCCGCACGATCAGCCCGCTGCACGTTTCGGGTTTCAAGCAGCGTTGCGCGCGACGCACGCACGCCACGGCACCGACACGAACAGACGCATGCACGCAGCGCGGAAGGGCGGTCGCGTGAGGCGCAAAGTACCGCTTGCCTGTCACGTGAGGGTGAAGTTAGCGCTGGCTTTTCCTTTTTTATTTTTTTTACTAGGCTTCACGATTGTTATGTGACGTTCCCTCTGCTGTACCAGTGGTACAAGTGATCGAATCCGAAACTATGTACCAGTGGTACAAGTGATCGAATCCGAAACTATGCGCGGAAAGGGTGCGCGCCGACCAGGGAACACAAGAGTTGAATATTGGAATATTCCGAAATTCTGTACAGTGTGGGTAACATATCGCGCTCACCTCTGGGGCTGTGGCTGTGCCGGTAGAAAGGTCTTCTCCGGCCGTGGCTCGACCACCGCGTTTGGCGAGCATTGATGCCTGTGACAAGCAAGCCACCGTAGAAGACTGTAAAGCATATCGCTCTTGAGAAAGTCCCTCCGAATCGCCATTTCGTAGCCGATGTTTAAATCCCAGTGGAGTTCGTCCGGTCTGCTCGGCATGCGTAAGTACTTCAGCATCGCCGGTCCGTCGACCCAACGTTTCTGCTCGCCGACCTGTGAGTAGCAACCGATGAGGCGGGGCTTCGAGTAATTTGGGAATTCGCCGGCTGATCGGCTCGCCGTGTCGCGCACGGACAGGGTCGCGACGTAATCACCCGGCACGGCACTCGCGTGCATTTCAAGAGACTGCGCTGACATATCGCCCACGTTCCCGCCAAGCGCCATTTCAAGTTTCTCTCTTTCTCCGTTTCCCATGAAGGCCATGAAGGAATGACACTAGAGACACTAGAGATCCCAATGTGCATGCATGCCGGTTGGTGCTGACAGCTAGCGCCAAATTCTCCCCTGGCGGAAGCGATCTCTAGGAGATGAACGGCATAGAGTTACCATAGCGACCATAGTTACCAGAAGGCATAGAGTTTCTATGCCAGAAGGTGCTTTTTCAAGTTTCAAGACAGAACACAGAACTGACAGAACCACGCCGGTCGTGCACAAAACCATAAACGTTGCACAGAACCACGCCGATCGCGCGCAGTCGGAATGGTCGGAACGTAGTTTCAGGCAGTTCAGCTGTGGTCAAGACGTTGTGTCAGGCTGCTTCTGGCATGCTTCTGTGAGCCAGGTGTCAGAACTCACCGGGGATGTCGTGAGCTACTACTAGATCAAGGCTCTACTGGCTCTACTGCAACTCCTGGAAAGGTCTGTTGTGCCTTCAATCGTTGTGCCTCGCGCCTTGCGGTTGCGAGCACAAGCCGCGAGCAGAACGAACAACTGAAAGTATGTATTTTGCCCCCTTCTCTGACGCAGATAAGCCTCCCCGGGACCCTTCCTGGAAATAAATCTTGTGTGAGAAGTGTGTGTGTGCGTGCGCGGGGGGATGGGAGGGGGGGGGGGGGTGCTCCGTGACCGCAAGTGACGTGTTGAATGACACTTCTGATAAGAAGATGGGAAGCCTGATAGGCAGACCTTTCTTACCATTATTAGTAGGAAAGGAGTTTTTCAAACAAAAAAAAAAGGGGGGGGGGGGATGATGGGCATTGCAGTCTTTCAATGAGACAGAGTTTGTCTCAACAATAACAACAAAAGCTTGTGGAACTTGTGCCTACATAAACTTGGGAACAACATAACATTGAAAAATTCCCCGCATTTCCCCGAGGGGAAGAATGTGAAAGTGCGAATGCACGAGTTGAATTTGCGCGGTTCGGTAATGTTCGCGAAAGAGAGATCACACACACACACACAACTACAAAGAAAGGAAGATGCATTTATTCACAGACACCTATTTGTGTTGTCGTTGTACTTGATTGCTAGAGCGGATCTCAGCTTTGAAATTTCGTGTCAGTACTCCTTTAAGCGGGTGCATTAGCCCTTCTCACGCCCGATTCCTGGCCAATCCCCCACGTGGGTATGTGCCATGTCAGCGGCCAGGCAGCGCGCGCCCATCTCCCCCCGTTGCCAAGGAAGACGAGGAGATTCCTGGCCAATCCCCCACGTGGGTATGCTATGCGGACATCGCCGGTGGACGCAGGTTCAGGGTCGCTTAAGAAGTGCATTTGCACTTAAAACACGCGGTGCGAAGGGATCCGGAAGGGATCGAGCGTACCGGGAAAACTTCTGAAGGGGCTGGGACGAACTCACATACGCACGTTCCCGTGACTCTAAACATGAGCGCGAAAAATTTTGGTCTCTTTAACCTAAAATTAAGCATAGAGCGAGTATATTGTATTTAAATTTCTTTTAAACTTGGACCGTTTCTTGTACAAAATAAATACCCCGGCTTCGAAAATGTATTTTCGAGAATCTCGGTGAAATTTGCACTTTTTTTGCTAAAGTCTTCGAATTCACAGCACACCGAGAATTAGTGTAACTTGTACTCTTATACATTCAGTTCGCTAAGGTTTGGCCCGAGTGCCTAACCAAGTAGAGCTTTCTTTCCATGCTCATAAAGTTGTCTTCTCAGACATTTGCCAGTGCGACAGCTCCTGCAATCCTGCCTTATAATAATTGTTTTTCATATACTATAGGAAGCTACCCTGCTTAACCACTGAACTGGGAGTTTATTGATGGAAAAAGAGCGTCATACATATAATTGCGCAGGAAAGGTACAACAGACGCAAGGGGCAGCCTTTATGCAAAAAGTTCGATTGCCCCTTCAGATACTGAAACACCCAGGAGAAGGGTGATACGCGAGAGGCCTTGATATCTCTCTTGGTTGTTGCGTCTTGAGGCTGCGCAGAATGTGCGGGCCCCAAAAGTCTGAGCGTTGCCGTCCGTGATCCGCCAAATGTCCTCCCACTGCAAATGACTTCATAGCAACGCGATGCTCTCGTAATTTTTTGCTAATGCAGTGGCTGGTCTGGCTGACGTGGCGTTTTCCATATCATAGTGAGATCCTGTACAACACACCAGCATTACATCTGAAATGAGGTTGAATCGCAACTGAGTTGTGGAAGTGAGAGGCAGGTACCAGCACAGTGGATCACTCGTACGGGAATGTCTCTACTTATCTCACAGGGGGGACATAACTCAATCCTAGCTGGATGCTTACCCACAAAGGGTTTGGCCGATCGAATTCCATTCGCCTTTCATTAAACGTCTTATAAAATGTGGGGTGTGCTTGCCTGTCCAGCTGGAATTTGCAGCTCCTTTATTCACTGCGTTGCACATGTGTACAAACCTGGCTGGCACTGAAAAGACAACTTGAATGCCACATTTCAGTGGGGTACGTCATGAACGTATGGCACAACAGCAGGCCGCACTTGTTTGCATTCAAGACAATTCAGACATGTCTGACTGCTTGAATTGACCTCCTTAATCGGGCTCCGACAATTCTTTAGGAAGGACAGCCTTACGCAAGCATTTCCCGTGGTGGAGGACATTTGGCTGGCGTTGATTGCGTACACCCAAGTGCACAACCATGATCAGTGGCAAAGGGATGCTTTGTGTTAGAAAGTTCACGCACTTCTTTTAACAAAACGGTTCCTGTTGAAGACACTGTTTATTACTCCGACGCTGAACTTCTTTTAATCATATAGATTTTCAGCTGTTTGTGCCGTTTCAACAAAAAAAGCTTGTGGTACTTATGCCCGAGAGAAACTTGCGACAGCGAAACATTTATGGTACTCGTGAAGCGATAGCGTGGTAGCTCCTGCAATCTCGCCTAGCATCGAAAAACTAAAAAATGCATGCATGGTCTGTGTGATGGACTCGTTTGGCCTTGTGGGTGTACGACGCGTAAAAACGGTACTCGAGCGGGTAAGAGAAAAGAAAGTATATTCACAGCGCCACCAGAAAAACGAGAGAGCGGAAAAGCGGTACAATTGCGAAGCACAACAGCAACAAGTCACTAGTCCGATACCCCTAACCAGCGTTCAATAGAGGGGGGGAAAAAACGTTCTCACAGCCGCCTCGGCGGTGGATGTTCGGCGACGTCGATGGCGGGTCGTCGCCGGTCCGAGACACGGTCGGGCGCTGGCCGTCTGTCGCCAGCCCTGCCCGAGCGAGACGGAAGAAGATGCACCACGTCCTACGTGGCGGGTGCAGCGCTGGTTCCGCCCTGGGCCGTGATCCCGAGCCTCGGCCAGTCGCACGATCACGCCCCGGTTGTCTGCGGGTCCCACACGGGTTGGCGGGCCTCGACTCACACTCCTCGAACTACCCGAACGGGGTCACAGGAACTGCGGGTCCGCCCCCGGTCCTTGCCCGCTCGTCAGCTCCGAGTCTCCGCTGCCGCCCGAACCGCGTTCCACCTCCAGCCCTCTTCTTCCTTCTTCACGTCTTCGAGCGCCAGCGCGTGGTCCACTTTTTTCCAAGAATTATGGCCAATCCTCACAATCACCCCCCACTTCAAGAGGTTGTTGCGCTCAAACAACCTGCTCGGCCTGTTCGGAGGTTGTCCGTGGGCCTTGATGCGGAGCGTTCAATGTCTTTGACAGCGCGCACACACACAAGCGCGAGGATAGTTTAAATTAACGGGTATAAAAAAAACACACACCCGTTGATAAAGCGAAGGCAGAGATAAATTTAAAGCAAAAATCACACATCACTGCGACCACAGCAAAAAATGCACTATGGTAGTGTTGCGGAAAAACAAAGTCAAGGGCAGTACACGCCACTAGAACGTAAACCAACGTTGAGCAGATAGTCTCATGCGATGACCGGCGCCCGCTGGCATATCCAACGAGATGGGCAATTCTTTTCTGCCACTGCAGGAGTACCCTGCCGATCAGTGCGGTAAAAGGGCCAGTTCGAAGGATAAAAGCTTCGCCGGTTCACGACATACGTTCGGTGAAAAGAATGTCCATACGGCTGTTGCCATCCCGCATCCTCTGTTTGGAGTGCTATAGAAGCTTGTCGGCGTGTTTGTTCAGCTGCAATCCGGGGTTCATACTTCTTCAACATGTTTATGTGGAACAAGCTGGTTCGCGTTCCCAAGTCGATGACGTAGTCGACATCATTTTTTCTTTCAAGCACAGTGAAGGGCCCCTTCCATGTCAGGATGAGCTTGTTCGTGTCGGACGGGAGAAGAAGCAATACTTGGTCTCCAGGGCTGAGTTGACGCCTTTTCGCCCTTCTGTCGTAGTAGCGTTTCTGCACTACCTTGGCTTTGCTAAGCTGTTCGTGTGCAATGCGACAGGTGTCTTCCAGGCGTCGTCTCAGATCGACAACGTAATCCTGATCGATCCCTTCTCCTGTCCATAACTCCTTCAAGATGGCCATAGGACCCCTGACATAGCGGCCGTAGATCAGGTCAAAGGGCGAGAAACCCAGGCTGGCTTGAGGCACTTCGCGGTAAGCGAATAGTAGCGGCGCCAGGTACCTATCCCAGTTTTTAGGGCTCTCCTGGCACATGCGGCGAACCATTTGCTTCAGCGTGCCGTTGAATCGCTCGACAAGCCCGTTGGCCATGGGATGATATGGTGTCGTGGGCAACTGTGCAAATGAGAGGAGCTTGCTCAGCTCCTTCATCAGGCCTGATGTAAATGACTTTCCCCGGTCGCTAACAATTTCTCGTGGAAAACCAACGCGGGAAAACATTTCCATCAACCCTTCGGCAACCTTCTCCGTCTCAATACTCGGTAGGGCAACTGCGTCTGGATAACGTGTTGCAAAGTCTACCATTGTGAGGACGTACCGATTCCCCTTCTGGGAGGTTGGGGAGAGAGGACCGATAATATCGATCGCCACTCGCTGAAACGGGGTCTCGATGACTGGCATACTTCCAAGAGGTACGCGCCCCACCAGATGTTTCGGTACCGTTCTCTGGCACACATCACACGATCTTACAAAGCGCGTGGTATCGGATCGCACGCCTGGCCAATAAAACTCCTCCAGCACCCTATCCGTTGTCCTTTTGATGCCTTGGTGGCCGGAGAGAACCCCTTCATGGGCCATTTTTAGAACGAAGTCCCGGAGACCGCTAGGAACGACTAGTTGTTCCATCTCCTTCTTCGATGGGAGCCGACATCGGCGGAAAAGAATTCCGTGCACGAGGACGAAGACCGTTTCTGCTGTCTTCACGGTAATTTTCCTGCCAACCGAGTCGAAGCAGGACTGAAGCGTGCGGTCTTCTTTCTGCATCGAAGCGAGCTCCGTTGGGCTTATGTTGAGTGGGCTGATGGAAGCCACAGGTAGCTGGTCCACGCGTTTCGCTGCACTTGCGCATTCCTCCTGCTCCTCCTTGACGGATGGTGGTTGCGCAAATTGGCTTGGCCTACGTGAACTGTCGTTCACCTTGTTGGACTTCGACTTCCGCTTGGAAGAGGGATGTCTTTTCGGAGAGACGGAAGTGTGTTGCTGCCCCTTCCAGTTGACGTCCGGCGCTGCGGCATCACGAACGCCAGCGACATTTCCCAATATCACCTCGTAAAGAGGGTTGTCCATGCAGGTCGCTGTCACGTGGCCGGTGAAGAATGGGCAGTCAACATACACTTCGGCTTCAGGTAGGCACAGAGCAGTGCGGTCAAGAAGGTGCACAGTGCTCATTCCTCCTGTAAGCTTCGAATCGGGAACCAAAGAACGGTTCACGATTACAGTGTTACAGCCGGAGTCGCGTAACACGGTTACTCGCCTTCCTTCCAGCCAACCGTTAGCGGTAGGCATCCGATCCTTGGAAGCCTGTAAGGTTTTGTGGCTGAGGGCCAAGTTCCTTTGTTCATAAAGGGTTGCCAGCTTGTCCTCATTACCATCGCGACACTCCGTTGGACGGCTCAGCGAACATGACGCTTTGTTCGCAGAGTCTACGTTAGGGCACGTTTCCGCTTTGTGTCCGGTCTTGCGGCACTTAAAACAGGAAACAGTTTTTTGGCTAGTGGAAGCCCTGGTCTTCGACCAACAGTCGGCTGGCTTGTGCCCTCGCTTGTTACAAAGGAAGCAGTGTGGCTTTCCTTCGACATCCTGGAGGTCAAGCATTCTTGGAGGCAATGGCGGCTTGCCAGACTCATTCTCCTCTCGGCGTTTCCCTAGGTTTGTAAGACCTTGGGCCTCGAGGTAGTTGTCAGCATTCTCGGCTAACTGGTCTAGCGTTTGACAGCCCCTTTCCTTCAAGAAAATGGCCAGCTTATCGTGACACGTGCTCAAAAACTGCTCTGAGACTATTTTGTCACGGAGAGCTTCGTAGGTTCTGCTGGTCTTAGCCAGTTCCTGCCAGTTATCAAAATACCCTAACAAGCGACCAGCGAATTGGCGGCCTGTCTCAGAGTTCTCTGGCTTGGCTCCACGAAACTTGGTGCGGTACCCCTCTTCAGTGTAGCGAAATCGCTGAAGCAGGGTCTGCTTTAGCTTAGCATAATTCAGCGCATCATCTGCAGCCATGCGTCCGACGACACTCAAAGCTTCACCAGTGAGGCACAGGTTCAATGAAAACGCCCACTTGTCCTGCGGCCAATTCTGGCTCGTCGCGACGCGTTCGAAACGCTGGATGTAAGCGTCAAGTTCATCGCGCTCTTCATTGAACGTCGGGATCAGCTTGTGGGGGCTGTCGTACCCATGGGCGACGCTTGTAGCTGCAGACGTGCCTGACTCTGCGCTAGCGTTGGGCTGGTGCTGTCGTACTTGTAACTGGAGTTCAAGGACCGACCGCTCCATTTCTAAGCGAGCTGCCGCTTCGCGATTCGCTTCCCGTTCCGCTGCGCGTTCTTCCCTGAGTCTGACACGCTCTCTGTCAACAAATTCTTTTAACTCAGTACCGGAGAGGCCAAATTTCTCCCCTAGGCTCACCAACTTCTCGAGCTCCATTTTTGTCCGTCACACACACGGTAACAAGGCAAGGCTCTTTAAGGTGGAATTAAGAGCAAAGTCCTGTCGCAGACGCCAGATTGTGATGGACTCGTTTGGCCTTGTGGGTGTACGACGCGTAAAAACGGTACTCGAGCGGGTAAGAGAAAAGAAAGTATATTCACAGCGCCACCAGAAAAACGAGAGAGCGGAAAAGCGGTACAATTGCGAAGCACAACAGCAACAAGTCACTAGTCCGATACCCCTAACCAGCGTTCAATAGAGGGGGGGAAAAAACGTTCTCACAGCCGCCTCGGCGGTGGATGTTCGGCGACGTCGATGGCGGGTCGTCGCCGGTCCGAGACACGGTCGGGCGCTGGCCGTCTGTCGCCAGCCCTGCCCGAGCGAGACGGAAGAAGATGCACCACGTCCTACGTGGCGGGTGCAGCGCTGGTTCCGCCCTGGGCCGTGATCCCGAGCCTCGGCCAGTCGCACGATCACGCCCCGGTTGTCTGCGGGTCCCACACGGGTTGGCGGGCCTCGACTCACACTCCTCGAACTACCCGAACGGGGTCACAGGAACTGCGGGTCCGCCCCCGGTCCTTGCCCGCTCGTCAGCTCCGAGTCTCCGCTGCCGCCCGAACCGCGTTCCACCTCCAGCCCTCTTCTTCCTTCTTCACGTCTTCGAGCGCCAGCGCGTGGTCCACTTTTTTCCAAGAATTATGGCCAATCCTCACAGTCTGCAAGTTGTTCTTCATAACAAAGAAGCTACCGTGCCCAACCATATACAGTAGACTCACGATAATTCAAGCTCGAAGGGGCCCCCAAATTTTGTTTGAATTACGCGAAGTTTGACTTATCTGAAGTTATATATATATATACTGTAGCAAGGATAACGAGCAGCTCTTAACGCCATCAGCTTATCCGGGTATGCGCCACATCAAGAAAGAGTGCCATGCGATCGTGGCCAATCTATGCACGACGGTATGCGCGCACGCTGGTAGCAGTGGGAGAAGAAGTACGGCAGAAGGTGCCTGGCGCATGTGTTCGGCCATCGTCTGTACGCTTGTACCTGCGCTCGCCTTGCTTCTGCTCCTGCCAATAAACAACGTTCGGTCTACTACCGGAGGGTCCACTATATCCCTTACAATATATATATATATATGACTCTGGGCAAGGTGAGAGCACACATTATAATTGCCCATTGATTTTAATCACATTTTTAAAATTCCTAAGCATTTTTAAACCCTAACTGCACAAAATAAACAGAAAGCAGAGGCGTAATGTCCACAAGCCGAATGCCGTGCGCGTCACTTTTGTAACCGCCATGTCGTTTTTCTTTCTTTTTTTGCTGACAGGCCATGGTTTTTTGTTTTTGCGACAGTGGCCCGCATGCTTTTGACTGCTTCGACAAGTGTAGGTAGTAAATCATGTTTAGACGTTTTTTAGGGGCGAAGCTCCTTAGGGCGTGGGTCTGTCCATCCTCGACGTATGTATGTAGCCACCTCTAGTTTAGTTCTTGGATTGTTTACTAGATGGCGTGGCTACCTCTAGTTTAGTTCTTGGGTTGTTTACTAGAGGGCGGTACTTGTATAAGATGAAAAGATGCGCTTGGATTGTTTACTAGATGGCGTGGCTACCTCTAGTTTAGTTCTTGGATTGTTTACTAGATGGCGGGGAGCGTTGTAATAAAATCCGTTCGCTGTTGGCGCGCGCTCGGAGTCGCCCGATGGATAAGGCTGCAGATGTGCGAGCCCGCGAGGCAGAAGCGCTCCGTGAAGCTGCGCGCTGCCGCCGCCAAGATCCTGCCGTACGAGAGCGGGAGGCCGAAGCGTGTTGTCTGGCTGCGCGACGCCGCCGCCAAGATCCCAGCGTTCGAGAACGAGAGGCCCAAGCGTCACGGCAACGGCGCGAGGACCCTGCCGTACGCGAAGCGGCACGGCTGCGGCGCGAAGAGGATCTCCAAAACGTCAGAGAACGGGAAGCGGCGAGAAAGCGCGCGTATCGGCAGGCAGACCCCGATGCAGTGAGAGCTCGTGAGGCGTCTGCAAAACGCATCAGGCGAGCTCAGCCCCAAGGTGCCGACGCGCGGTTTAAGCGAGACTTTCTAGACGTTACGTTCGGACACAGATGTAGTGGGCGAACTTTCACTGAAGAGTCACGGTTTTACCGATGATTTCCCCTCAGGAGCTTCGCCCACTCATCATCATTCACCCCGTGGATATGCTGTGAATTTTTTTAGGCCTGTTCTTTGTTTTGGTTTCTAATTCGCATTGTGAGAATGGTAGGTAAGGCTAGAAAGTTGAGAAACATCACTGCCTCCCTAATTACTTGTGCTTTGTTTCAAGCGTTTGTTTACTAGCAACACCCTTTTCCTTGAAGGCTTGAGGTGCTTATTTATTTTTCATTTTTCGACTGCTATGATTATATAAGCACCCAAATTTTCACATAGTTGCGGAAAAGCAGTAAATATTTTCAAATATGGACACTCAAAAAGTACGAATTAATCGAATGACGGAGTTTGAATTAAGCGTCTTTTAAATGCATTGAAAGGGTAGCGGTCCAACAAAAAATTTGAATTTTGTTTGAATTAATTGAAAGTAGAATTATCAGAGTTTGAATTATCGCGAGCCTACTGTAACTGTTTGCAGAACGCATGTCTAGTGGGCTGAACTGTTTGCATGCTGTTTTCTCCCCACTGTAAATCTTGTGGCAATCTTACTGCTCTTGGCGTTGAGCGTGATTGTCGAAATTTAACCGGTGGTTGTGTTTTTTGCTTTCAGAAGGCACTGCAGCATGAGCAACGAGCATGTCACGCGCAACATCGTGAATGCTGCCTGGCTCGTCGTGCCAATGTTTGCGGATGCAGCGTGCAGCCGAAAGACACAGGCTGCCGTCACCGCTTGTGCCCAAGGTACCGCCCCCCATCCTACCTAAATGCGAGTCTGCATGCATTACTGAATTTGTGATTTTCTCTCCAGGAACGCAGTGTGGCGTTGTGTCACTCGTCAGCACAGGCTCCCAGACACAGGAGGAATTTCCAGGTCAGAATTCAGAATCGTTTCTTCTCGCATCTGCATTTGAGTGGGGAACGGTGGAGGCAACCAAAAGAAAAAATGAATTCCTGTCAAATGCATTTTTGCAAATTATGTTTTGCAAGGTTGCTTTCTTTTGTTGTTAGCATTGTGATATTCTAATGCTATGTGGGTTCTCTCATAAACGTTATTTACATTCCACCTAGCGTGGTGCTTCTATCACATGGCATGTTAAACAAGGGCTGCAAGTATTTTTTTTTATTTTTTTTTTCAAGGGGTGAAAGTACATTTACACATAAGGTGGAAGGCAAGAGGCTACCTACAGCCTGACGAGGCCCTTCCTCCCAAAGTAGCTTGCACCGAAGTCGGGAGCAGCACACATCACAAAATCAAATGAAAAGGAAAAAAAATAGATACAATATTTTTTATACCATGCAAAAAAGGAACAACATAGCTAGCACATTTTTCGAAGCCCGAAAAAAAAAAGAAAATGTCATCGTAAAAGAAATAAAAATATACACACACGTGTACCATACACTAACAATTTTACTGCATTAATTTGCAAATCGGCAGAAAATATTAAAAAAAGCGTGACATGCACACGTTTAATAGAGCCTAACAGCTCAATTAAAAGTGAGAACACGACAAGAGAGACAAGTTTAGCACAGAAAGTTACTCAACTTAAACGTAAAAAACGAGCATTATTAAAGTAAGAAACACAAACGTAACACTCTTTCCACGAAACAAACACTTAAGTTTCCATAAAATACCGACAGAACGCGATACCTTTGTACATATGTGATTTACATGGTCATTCCGTGACAATGTATTATTGAAAATAACACCCAAGAAACGCATTGAGGGGACCACTTCAAGAATGGTTTCCTGAAATAGAAGCACTGGAGCAAAATCTAACTGCTTATTTTTTGCTCTAAATATTACGCATTTTGTCTTTTTGACATTTAGTTCTAGTTTATTTCCTATTAGCCATTTGAATAATTCCTGAAGCCACAAATTTGCATTATTGGTAATGATTTCGAGGTTGGGTCCTGTAAAGAAAACATTAGTATCATCTGCATAAAGAACTATTGATGGGTTACCGGGTATATTAACTACATCATTAGTATACAACAAGAATAGAAGCGGCCCCAAGATAGACCCTTGGGGAACGCCACTCCGTATCGTTCCGAAACTGGATGCAACACCATTTACAATGGGACATTGTTTCCTAGAATCTAAGTAACTACTAACAAGAACAAGTGATAAACCTCTTATCCCATAAAATGGTAACTTGCGGATCAAAATGTCGAGCTTAAGAGAATCGAAGGCCTTCCTTAAATCTAGAAACAAACCAATGGTGAATAGTTTATCTTCTGTGTTGTTTACTATCTGTTCCTTTATACCATGCAGTGCCATTTCAGCAGACTTCCCCTTTTGGAAACCGTATTGTTCTTTCACAATTACTTCTTTTTTATTTAAAAAAATTATCACACGTGTATTTATCACATTTTCAGCCACTTTCGAGAATACTGAGAGGACAGAAATAGGGCGGTAATTCCCAAAATCACTGCAGTTTGTGTACCACTGCCTTTGTGTACCACTGAGACTCTAGCGATTTTGAGCTTTTCAGGGAAAATACCTTCTGTGAGCATCTGATTACATATGTGACTGAAAACAGGTGCAATTATATTTCCTACATATTTAACTGCTTTAATGCTGCCGGTGCCGGTTGAGCATTTATTTTTTAAAAGCTTTATGAATTGGAAAATTTCAGTAGGGGTTGTGGGAGATGAAAACATTGTTGCCGAGTTGTTGTCAACCAGGTATGCTGTAGGGTCTACTTCAGTCGAATAGTCATTTACTGAACCGACTGTAAGGAAGTACTCATTGAATTTATTTTACCGAGCCACACCGGAATGAGAAGTACCGTCCGCTTGCATTTCAAGTGGGACTCTTGTGTGGTTTCGAAACCAACGAATTATAGGTTCTCCAAATTTGCTCTACTGATCGCTTGTCACTAAACATTTTAGCATAGTAATTTTCCTTTGCTTTCTTGAGATCAGCGGTCAACCTATTTCTAGTCTGTTTATACAGGGACAGAGTATTTATACCCTTACTTTTGAGAAACTTGGTGAACAGTTTGTTTTTATCTTTTATTCTTTTGTACATTTCCTTATTTACCCAGGGCTTGGCTTTTTTTATACATAGTGAAGGAAACCTCCGTAGAAGCCTTGAAATAATTGTTCCGAAATTTCTTCAAGAATACATCATATGCCAGGCTAGGATTGTTTTCACCATATACGTCTGACCAATTTTCTCTCATTACCAGGTCTCGAAATACGCCTGAAGTTTCGTCGTTAATTTTTCGATACAAGAAAGAATTTTTATTTTGGTTTGGGAGAAAAACAAAAAAAGGCAGAGGATCACTGATGTCACTTTCCAACACGCCACACTCTATATCAGTGGAAACAAAATCTGTGAAACATAAATCTAAAATACTTTCTTAATCTATAGTTATCGGTGTAGGTACATTAACAACGTTAGTGCAACCATAGCAAGCCATTGTGTTAGCTAGATTTCTAGCAGCATAACTGTCTATATTAAAATCACCTATAACAACAATATTTTCACATATTTCTTGAATGGCATGAAGTGTATTGTCCATATGCAAAATGAAGTTGTTAACGTTACCTGAAGGAGGACGGTAGATTAGCAGAACTATTTGATCTAATGAATCAACAGATATTATTTCATAATCTGCGTCTACAATTGAAAAGTTGTCTAAGAATGCAAAAGGAATATCACGACGAATGCAGAGTGCAACACCACCACCTTTTCGATTTGTTCGATTTATAAATACACTTTGGTATTCATCGAACTGGACAACATCAGAAGCATTCGTGTACCATGTTTCTGTAAACGCTAACATATGGAATTTATGCCCAAGGGATTCGAGGTACATGCAAACATTGTCCGATTTATTTTTTAAGCTTCTTGCATTCAGGCAAAATAGAGAAAAGAGCTTTTCTATCTGGGGAGCAATGCGAGATAGGTTAGTTTTGAATTTCTCGGTAGAGAAGTAAATGTCGACTGGAGGACTGACAGAGCCTTCCATGAAAAGAAAAGAAAAAACAAAAAAAACCAAAACTAGGGCGACGGACACTTATGACTGTTTCTGTTGAGCAGCTGCCAATAGCGCGGCATCTGTGCTGCCCATCACATTTTCATTCACTTTTTTGCAGAGGTCTGCTTCACTAGTGATGCGAAATTTAGGTTCTCCTGGGCGTTTATGCTTTAGAACCTTACCATCTCTGCCATGCGAAAAAATAGCCCATTTCAGTTGCTCTTGTGCGTGTTAGCCACAGGAGGTGTTTGGTTTTAGGTGTCAGGTTGTCGTAGAATCGGAGTTCAAGTATCATATTTTGCAGTTCTCTAAGCTTTGCTTGCCAGTTTTCTTTCGTTCTACGTGAAACAAACCGCACCAGGATGTGTGGCACATGGCCGGGTTTGGACTGCAAATGGTGCATGCCGTCAATTTCGTGCTCAGTCAGCAAAGGAAGGCTCAGATCCCGGGCTAGGTCGTTGATAATTTCTGGCAGACATTCGTCCCTGTTGTGAGGTACGCCATGTACCTCTAGATTCTGCCTACGGTCATACTGCTCGAGATCGTTCACTTGCCTTCGAAGCTCTATCACTTCTCTTTCAGTCGACGCGTTTTCCACACGTGCAAGGCGTATTTTGATGCCTGCGATTTCTTTGTCTTGTTTTGATAAGTTAGCCGGAACGTTGTCACACTTCGCAGACATGTATTCAACTGATTTTTTTTTAATCTGTGACTGTTTCCTTAGATTCAAGTAGAGAATCAATTTTCGCAGCTAGAGGCATCAGTTTGCCCTGTTGCTCGCGTATAGCTGCCATCTCATTTGCAAGGCCCTTTTAATCTGAGCAGGACTGAACAGCAGGACGCGAACCATTTAGCTCTCCAGGAGGCACACAAACTTTGCATTTCCAGCTGTACAGGCTTCCATCTGTCTTCTTTTTTCTTAGGGAACTAGCTGACAGACCTGAGCAGTTTCCTGTGTGATAACAGTTGTCACACGACGAACAGGTAACAAATACGCTGTTTTTCGGAATGGCAGCATTACAAGTTACACATATGTCATAATCGTCAGACATAGTCGAGCCGCGTAATTGCAGTTGGCGGTGGCAGCAGCAGCAGCCATAACGGTCGAAGAGCAAACGAAGACGGAAACCAACTTGTAACAGCAGATGCAAAAGGAGCTGCAGGGCAACAGGCAGCTGGGTGAATGGGAGTGCTGCTGCCGCCACAGCCAAGTGCAAAAAACAGGTCCCGGGGCTCGAGCACTTTCGCCGAAAACTGGTTGCCAGTGACACCCACCGCCGCCGCCAATCGCGGTCGTCCAAGTTCACCACGCTATCTGCACACCGGCACGGTTGTGCTGCAAACGGCTCACAAGCATAGTGGGTGAGCTGATGTGATGGTGTTGTTGCAAAGGCTGCATTTCATTCAATCCACAAATGATCGGGCTCATGCTTTCATCACAGGATAAAGGATTTTTGGTTTTCTAACTTTTGTTGCAAACGTCTAACCTTTGGGTAGCCATTGTGGTAAACTTGAAGTGCTACACTTTTTTTTTTTTTGTCAGTAAAAGTAAAAACTAACCGCTTGCCTGTGCTAAAGGCTTTTGACAGACCTGCAGGGCTTTGCCATGTGTGTATTGCTCTGTGCTTTTGCCATGCGAGATGTTGGGCTGCCAATTCATACTGAACTGGAAACTCTTAGAAAACATCATTTACCTACTTTGTTTCGCTTTCTGTAGTGGGAAAACTTCATCGAAATGTTAGCACTCTTACGTTCTTTGAATTTCATCGATTACCCTTAAAAATAATAAGCTGAGGTAGCAGTATTGCAAGTAATCCTGTCATTCTGTGCGCAGACACAGGTTTACTTCATTTTTCTAGGATACAAGCTACACCATCATAAACTGGTAAGAAAGTTCGGAGCAAAAATTTTTGATAGGATAAAAATGAAAGAAACCAACAGTGGAAACATGTACACAGCTAGGCAGTGTGCTTAAAGGGGTTGCGAAAAAAAAGTGGTCTCCTTTTCTTATTTTGTGTGTTCTTAGCATTCCTCAAACGTACTAAATCCAAAGTATTTCAAAATAATGTTGTTTCTACAGTATATAATAAAGGTTTGAAGTTTGCATTTTTTGGCGCATCTCTTTCGACCATGCGGTGCTTCTGGCTGAGGACGTAACCACGTAACCAGCCAATGGCATCATGCGAAGATGAAACAAACTTTCACCCTGTTTAGCAGTTTATTTTACATTGCAACAATAAAGTAAGCTGCAGCCAGTGCGCAAGCTGGCTGCAGCTTATGTAACTGTGCTTCCTATTGAAAAGAATACAACAATGATTGATGATGCTTATGGTCGAATTCTAATTTTGAAACTCTGTGCATACATACTGTGAGTATAATATATGAGCTCTAACAGTGGTACATGCTCGAACATCACTGACACAATATGTTATTGTGTTATTGTTATTGTTAACACTAAGACGCACAATAGTGAAAAAAAAAATACATGTGGTGCACTTGCTCTGATGAGGTGTGCATAATTATCAGGGATGGACAAATACCAAATTTGAGGTTTGGAGCGAATTCAAAGTGACAAGTAGTGATTTGGTCGAATAATTTCAAATCGTATAGTACAAACAGTACACATCACAAATTATGAAGAAAAAATGAGCAAATCGTGACCTTACTAAGAATCAGAACTCACGTAGGCACAGAATCTTGTGAACCTATTACCAGTTGATTATTTATTCAGAAATTACACACGCAGCTAACCTTTACTGTGTTCGCGAGTTTTCGTGAAGAAGTACTAGTTGCTCCGCATGCTCTGGGAGTAGCAGCTCCCGCTGGCTGCTGACCTTTCCTGCCATCGAGGATCCTAGCTCGTCTGACTCATTCCTTGCATGGCAGGAATTGAAAGGTACTTTCGTGCCACCTTGGCCAGCGCTGGTAAAGCCGGCTGCCGCGACTCCTCCACCACTCTAGAGGGTTTTCAGACCGTGGGAGCCCAGGGGTGTTGAGTGGTAGTCAGTCCCTTGTCAAAGAACAGCGCCGTGTGCACTCTGCTGCCCTACATCTAAATCCAAGTACCGCCAGGCCTCCATCGGTTTCTTTAAAATGGGTACAGGCGTGCCTGGTCGAGTGTGGACCCTTGAAAGGGGAATCCACGCCTGGAAAGCTGCCTTTATTCCTTGGAAAGCGTGCAGATCGCCGTTGTCGCTATCCGAGTCCAACGATGCTCAGCAGCATTGGTTGCACACTCAGTGTGCAACCAAGTGTACAACCCCAGAAGCTGACTTTGTGCTGGTGTGCTACGCTGTGGCTCTGGAAGCCCTGCCATTTCAGACGTATTAGACGTGGTAAACATCCGGCGCAGTTACGTGGATGACTTCATCGTGGCACTACACCAGAAATCATCTCTCTGCCCCTCTTCAAACGACCTACGGCACTGCTGTGTCGTTCAGACAGTAGAAAGAGGTGATTGGTCGCTTAACTTTACGCCACCGGCCTTTCAAGGAGGAAGGGCCGGGAAAAATTGTAACGGAATTTTTTATTCCATTTCCCGACCCCGGGTGACCAGACGGACTGACGGAGTTTGTGCAGCTAGGGTCACCAGTTCTGAATACCCACACAGCAAAAGCTTCCCAAGGTCTCTTTACGACCCCTTTGACTGCACCGAAAGAAATAACTGTAGGCCATTGCTTAGTGTTTACTTCAAGTTAAGGTTGTGGGATTAGTGAAGGTCAAATGCAATTTCAATCTCTGGTAGGAGCCAAAGTTTTTGAGTATGATTGAAGAATGCAGTGGGGCTATTTTCTCGCCAAATTCTGATGATTCCCCAGCCTCGCCGTCTGTCTTGGAGGCAAACACGTGTGGTGCATTGAAGTAAGGAGCCTCTCAAGAGGTTCTATAACACTTGTTGCCTTTAGCGGCTCTGACCTTTAATTTTTTTTTCAGTTTGGGGGGCGGACAGTACTAAATCTGGTGCCACGAAGAAATGCCCTCCTTCTGGACGTGACACAGAGACTGCGGCGAAGGCCGGCCCTTGCAGATGCTCCTGCCACTCGCATTCCAACAACCAAGGGTGGGTTAGATGGCAATGCTGTTGCTCGCAACAACATAAACCATGTGCAGGGCATACCCTGCAACTGCGGTTCATTTTGCTCAGCGCAAGAAATCTGTTGCAAGAAATCTAGTTGAGGGTGAACTGCCTGTGCAAATAAAAATGATAATATGTTCCTGTTTTTCACTAATATCTTCACAGACTTATTTGGGCCATTGCACTTGTACATGTGCAGTCACTCTTATCACGAGTTTGTTCCTAATTATGAACTGAATGACGTTTTTAAGGGCTGGCTTTATCTCGCGCAACACAGGGACTGAACAGGACCACTGAAATATTCTGCATTGTTCTACGTAGCCTGCTACAAGTCTTGGAGGTTAAGCTTCTCCTTCTTAACAAATTAATAGTTAATGTATTTTGGTCAAGGTACTTAATTAAACACTTTACCAAATCTTTCTTCTGCAAAGCTCTGCATGCATATGCTAGTTTGTGCTGCTAGTCACAAAATATGAGCAGATGCTAATGTTAGTGCTGCATTTCTATAAGCCAGGCAAGCTTTTGCCACATTTTGTGCATGAGTAACACCCACTTTTGGCAATCACATTCAGAAGTATGTCACCATATTATTGCCTCCTAATATATTTGTACTTTGCCATATATCCAAGAACCTGTTATGCATTTAGGTAGATGACTTGGCATTTTACAGGGAATTGTTTATAGTAATTCAACTGGAGCTTACCTCTGTTTGGTAAGCATGTAAGACACTGAACTTGCAATGTGATCTACACGTAGAGGATCCACTGTTATGCCTCTTTGACCTTGTCACCCAGAAAATTTTGGAATGGAATCCTATGGACAACCTATCAAACTCAATGTAGCAGGCACCTTGGACCATCTCTATGGTGTGCACTGTGTTCATAAACACTTGATTTTTTTTTTGGACACGGAAATGTTTTGATTGGTCAAGCAAAGTTATTATTCGGAGCATCATTTATCTTCTTTCTACCATAATTGTTGGGCAGGTTTTCCTAATACTGCACCTCATTTTGTCCACTTTCAGTTTTTCCAATGACAGCGAAACAATCTGGCCTGGATCGAAGCATTGTTCGTGCCAGCCTGGTCAACGACCCAACCACCACACGACTTGTGTGAAAGTGTGTGCCAGTAGGGCGCCCCACATCTGCACTGTTTGCAAAAAAGTACTCCGTGATAAAAACAGACTGGATGCCCACATCAGAGTGCACTCTGGCAAGAGGACCCACATATGTACCATTTGTGACAAGAGGTTTGTTCACCAATCGAGCCTTGACGCTCACAAAAGATTGCTGCACTCTGGAGGCAAACTTTACGTGTGTGGCACCTGTGAAAGGAGCTTTGCTGTGAGGAGCCAACTGATTAGGCATGAAAGTTTGCACTCGGGTAAGAGTCCTTACAAGTGTAGCGTCTGTGAGAAGACGTTTACTGAAAAATACAACCTTGTTGTTCACAAAAGATTGCACTCTGGTGAGCGGCCCTACGTGTGTGGCACCTGTCAGGTGAGCTTTACTTGGAGATCCCAACTGGTTAGGCATCAAAGTTTGCACTCGGGTGAGAGGCCTTACAAGTGTGGCGTCTGTGAGAGGATGTTTGCCTTTGAGGACCACCGGGCTAAACATGAAAGGGTGCACGCTGTTAAGAAGCTCTACATGTGTAGCACCTGTCAGAAGAGCTTTGCTAGAAGATCTGACCTGGTTGCTCACGAAAGGATGCACTCTGGCGAGAAGCGCTACGTGTGTGGAATTTGTGAGAAGAGCTTTACTTGGAGGATCCAACTGATTAGGCATGAACGATGGTACTGTGGCAAGAGTGAGAAGAGCTTTGCTGTCAAAGAACAACCTAATTACTCGTGAAAGAGTGCACTATGGCGAGAGGAACAGCTTTACCACAAAGGGCAACCTGGTTGACCATGAAAGACTGCATTCCAGCGAGAGGGCATGGGTACGTATTATCTGTCAAAAGAGGTTTAGTTATTCAGCTTAGTTATTCATGAAAGATTGCATTCTTGCAAAAAGGCCTTCGCTTGTAGCATCCACAGGTGGAGCTTTTGCAAAAAAGCTAGCCCACCTGGTTAGCCACGAAATATCACTCTGGCAACAAGCCACACACATGAATGCCTGTCGGAACTTTTCCCCGTAGAGGCCACCACCTGGTTAAGCATGAAAGATCAACAAGGCCTAGTGTGGAGCTTCTGTCAGAAGAGATTTTTCAGAAAGGCCATTCTGTTAGTCGTGAAAGATTGCACTTTGGGGAAAAACTGAACGTCTGGGACATTTGCCGAAAAACTGTTCTGCAAACCAACTTAATCATCCATGAGCCTTTGCACACTTGAAATGCTGTGTTTGTTGGTTATGTTGGGAAAACTTTCCCTGAAACTGTTTTTGGTACGTACCATGGGAGTTGCACTGTTTTGAAAGTTTCACTGCATAACATCTGTCAACAAAACGGTCCGTTTTGAAGTAAAACTTGATCATCAGAATCACTTTGCGTCATGGTGAAAATGCTCTGGGTTGCGTATATCCGGAAAAGGTTTTCTGGAAAGTTCGTCTGGTATAGTATTCCCTTGGCCGACCACAATATTTAAATCTTCTGCAGTGTTCTCTCTTCTATCTCAAGACTACAACACCTGAGGATGTTTTTAATGTCCTAATGAGTCTAAAAATTCGTTAAGGAAGTGATCGCATTCATCCCGCCAAGGTTAAACATGTTGCCGGTTTCATTTCTTTTGTTCTTGCCCACATTATTAATGCTGTTTCAAAATGGTCTCTTTTTAGATGCTCTGAAATGTGGCAAAGTGGAACCTGTGCTTAGTAAAGCTGATCGAAAATTTACATTCAATTGAATTACCATCCCATATAACAATATTGCCCTTCTTTAGTAAACTCGTAGAGAAACTTCTTGGTATCCGACTCACAAACTATTTTTCAAATTTTAATCTTTTAACACCGCACCAATTTGAATTCAGATCAAACTATTGTCCGAACTTCGGTATTTGTGCTAATTGAAATAATAGATAACATTACATGATCTCTCGACAAAGGCCTTTTCATGGAAGCCCTGTTTATTGACTTCATTGGAGCTTTTGACACTATCAACCATAACATGTTTTTTCTAAACTTAATTTTCTATGTCTTTATAGCCTTATCATTTATTAATGGCTGCCTGTCTAACTGCCCTCAAGTTGCACAATTCGTGCACGTTTTTTCTGACTGTACTATACCAGGGTGTCCCTCGAGGTGCCTTTCCTCATATATGTTAATGACGTGCCTAAATGTCTTAATTTTAAACAATATAGTGCCATTCTGTATGCTGATGACACAGCCATCTTTTCATCAAGCAATAATATTAATGGACTAACCCTGCATATAAGCAATGATCTTAATAATGTTGTCAACTGGTACCAAATGAAGCAATTACACATTAATCCGAAAAAAAAACTAACTTCATGCTTTTCTGCTCTCGGCCCAAAGAAACTGCCACGATACGTACCCCCTATTCTGTTCGGTAACATTGCAATTCCTCCCTTTTAACTTGGTTGCTTACTAGACAAGCACCTAATTTACCCTCCATATTAAACAACTTGCATCTAAAATTGCCTTTGGCATTCGCATCTTGGTCAGAACACGCCCTTATTTTCCACTTCCTGCTCTTCGCTCTTTATGTTACTCATTTATTCATAGCAACCTCATTGTCTATCATCTGGGGTACAATTAGCTACAACACTCCTCTCTTGCGCCTTCACCACCTACAAGATCAAGCACTGTACGTAATTACTTGCGCTCGCAACACCTGTCTTGCGCGATTCGTGGCGGACAATCCCCATGGCGCCACCATCAACGACGCTCACTACGAGAAAGAAGCTGTAGGTCAATGCAGCCTGCACAAGCTCTCTAAAGGCCGCTATGTAAATAATGTAAATAAATCGCTTCACCCCATCTCATCGTTCGTCTCGTCTTTGTCCTGTCTCCACGTAAACATATTCTGCCATTAGTGCGGTGAGTTTGAACTCAAAGTAAACGTGCCTTCAAATTAGTTGCTTTAGTATGAACCACCTGTTTAATAGCAACTGCACGTGGTTTTCACATCGATCAGTCCAACCTCTTACTTCCTCAAGTGAAAACCAACTACAAGAAACAGACAGCTTGTTTCTCAGCCATGTCTTTTTGGAACTGTTACCTCTCAAAGTGAAACCATTACAGATCACACACTCATTTCATCACCAATTGAAAAAAAAAAAAAATTTGTGTTCTTTGTTGTGAACCGCTGCAAGTAACCCTGCTTTCACTTACCATATGGTTGTGCTTTTTTTTTTTTTGCCCTACCATACTTCCAGTTGTAATAATGTTGTTTATACTATTTTTTATTCAAGTAGTATTGCATTTGTCTTCCGTTCTTACCTGACTATCGATGATCATCATTACCATCTTCATCACTGAAGAACCTGACCCCCCCCCCCCCCCTCAGAAAAAAACCCTATCCGCCCCTGGAGGTGCTGTTGATGGCAACATCAAGATGCACGTTGGTTAGAGCTTGCTGTTCACTGTAGCTTCCTGGCAGAATAATGCTCGTTGCTGCGGTTGCCAGCATTATGAATGGGTAAGAAACGAGTTGCGACAAGGAAGCATGGAGAAAATGGCAGGTTGACATGCTTTATGAGCACGATAAGAAATGTTGGTAAAGACACGCACTTAGAACGGGAAGGAATTAAGCAAAAAATTGACATTATACGTGTCACTATATGTGACGGTGATTACTTGCACACAATGGGAAAGGAAAACACGTGTTTAGAACATTATAGGTTCAATTAACGGGAAAAATGGCAAGCCCAAAGATGAACGCTATTGCAAACAAAAGACGGTTCAAAAGGGAAGTCGTGTGTGTAACGATCATGGAGGAGCGCTAGCAGTCAACGTCTCGCAATTCAAAAGGGAGTGCAGGCCAGGTGAGTCCATGAAGTTTCAGTGGACAGGCAAGTGGTGCAACATAACGTCAGTGATTTCCGATCGGAGGCGCCTTATTTGCAGCTCCTGTAGGAACACGTACTTGATTGAGCAAACACGGTGCTGGATTTGTTCCGCTTCCCTGGACGTCCTGTCGAGCACTGTAGAAAAACAATCACTGCATTCTGAATGTTCAGCCAGCTGACAAGTGGATACGTTGCATAGTAAGGTCGGCACGGCTGCCCTCTGGCCCTCTGGCGGCCACTGCAGGACAACAGAAGGGCACCCGATCTTCACATCTGTCTCTTCCTTTCCGTTTTCCCTGCTGTTGCGCATACATACGCGCTCTTGACCAGCTATTCACCTTTGATTCTTCATCCGTGTCTTCACGAAACGACCCTGTCGTCACAACTTCTCTAGTGCCTTATCCCAAGCTTCAATTAATGTCTGCCTTCGCTATGAGCTTACTGATTTACAGAGAATTGCAGCCGAGTGAATCCAACATTGCACCAAAAATGTAACAAGGCGCATGTGCAAAAGTTAGTGGATCCATTTATGATTTAAACCATGGTTTCTCAAAGTGGGTTCCGCGGAACCTAGGGGTTCCGCAGGCCCCTCTTCAGGGTTCCGCGAGCCACTGATAAATTTTCCCTGGTTCCGCAGTCGCAAAGTCTTATATGGTGAACTTGAGGTGTGATCGATCTACGGAACCTCCAATACTCACGCCCGAGTGTCAGTAGGCTCGGCGCTTAACAGAAGCGCGCGAGCTGCGCAATAAATCTCGCCAGCAGCTTGTAGCCAGCCAGACTCCTAAAACGGGCCACGTGGTTAAACTATTGCACTTGAATCTCGGTCTTATAATACCCCCATGCGCATTTCTCCTGTTTGGAGATAGGTGCCGCTAGCGTACGCATTCGCGTAAAGTCGAAGGGGAAAAAAAACGACACCCCCTTGCTTGCTTTTGAATTTATTGCACGTTAATGTAGCATGAACGAAATGAAAACTTGCGGGTGGGGAGAGGGGGGGGGGGTTCCTTGGCACTTGGCGGAACTTAGCAGGGTTCCCTGGGACCAACATGCTTGAGAACCCCTGATTTAAACGACTGATCAGCGCAGTAAGTGAAGGTAAGCTTTGCCAATGTGAAAGCTTCAAATGACCAATTAAAAAGAAAAGCCACTGTCTGGTGCCTGTAGTAGCGAAACAGCACATAAAATGGTTGACGCTGCAAAGAAAATATACGCAAAGTAATTGAAAAAAAAAACGTGTGACTTGATGGGAATCGATCAGAGGGTCTCGGAAATTCTTCATGGAATGACGAAGTGACAACGAGCACCAACCAAACAGGAACATCCCATCCCACGAGAGCGCGCCAGTGAGAAGTCCTGTCCGAAACATTGCAGTCAATGGTACACATGCCCCGAGTTTGGGCACTGTGCACGGACAGGCACAATGACGGTACAAAAGCATAGGGAACATTTGAGGGTGGGCGCTAACCTAATTGGGCCATATCAGTCGATGCTGCGACTGACAGCTTCAAGTAGTTCTGCGTGAGGCAACGAGTTGAATAAATTCTTAACGTAATACAGAACTTCAAGGAAAGAAGGGGTTAGATCTCACCTAAGCACATAGTACAAGGCCTGATGCACTCTACATCACAGCTGCCATATCCCACACTTGACTACGACCTGGAAGGGGCACTTGGTGCTGTGTGTTTCTGGTTTCAAGAAACGGCATAAGAGTCGGAGTCTAGCTGTTCTTCACAGGGCTGGCACGTTAGTCGTACGATCTCACATAATTTGATGGCTTTAGCCTGGACATGGGATTTAACCTGCTGTGCCATGTATAGTAAGCAATTGTTTTGACTGAAAACCAGTACAACTGGTACAGTCAAAAGCTTTATGACAGTAAACACGGGAGCACGTGACAGGCAGGCGCACTCTCACAGCTAATTTGTGCAGTTAGTAAACACACTCCCTGAAAGCGCTTTATCACGCAGTTTGGTTTCCAAGCTGGTGCAGCGGTTGCGTCACGGCACCTGGAAATATGACGATGTGAGGGCAAAGCAGTTTGCATCACTTAACCGGGCAGCGAAAAACAACCGTGTGAATGTGACTGTATTCGCATTGTTTCACTGCTCGACAAAAGCCTCGCACCTGCACATGACTTCACTGGAATCGTTTCCAGGAACCTGACGCAGACAACCGCACAATCAGCCGTTGTCAGAGAGTGCATCTGCCAAAAGTAAGATCTCTAAAAGTGCACCATCCCATCGCTGCATGCACTGAGCAGCACGTGCTCCCGTGTTTGCTGTTATGAAGGTTTCGACTGGAGAACAGGTTACAAATCCTAGTGTGGTTTACATCCTAATTACGGCTCTCACTCACTGAAAGCAAGGGGGGTTTGCTGTGTTCATCAGCAAACCCCCATGTTGCCCCACAACTCGCATATTCCTTCACCAACCTTTCAATTGCCAAAAGTGGTAGAACAGCACAACGATATATGGGAAATAAAAAGACGACATGGCATTGCGCAATCAGCTTTTTGCAACCTTTTTTCTGCTTCTTATTTTATCTACTACGGAACGTTCTACCAATGACTAAGCTGGCAGCCATAGACCTTGATACCCATTTACACGTTGTAACTGTTTCCTAGTAACTGCGTCCAATACGTCACAATGAATGGCTTCGATTCTCAATTTTATGACGTAACATCTGGTGTGCGCCAAGTCTCACTTCTAGGTCTCTTACTCTTCCCGCACCTTTATGCAAATGACTGCATCATCTGTCATCAAGTTAGGTTTCACAACAACTGCAGGCTACAGTCTGACCTAAATAGGCCTGCAGGTGTAACTGTGTAAAACATAAAAAAATGGACGAAGAGGAAAGTTATGAGTATTTCTTTGCACAAGATATATTCTACAACACACACGAAAGAATCTGCCGCTGGGTAACGTCTTCTATTATTTTCAGCATACATCCTAACATCAGGCCAAACCTGGAAGTTGCACGTCGATTTCGTCATATCACACGCTAATCACATTCTAGGTTGTCTATGACAGTATTTTAGCCAAGCTCGTGGTTTTTTGAAGTTAGCACTCTATAGAACTATTAGAGTACGCTGCATCGATTTGAGATTTTAACCACACTAACTGAATTGCAGCTTCTCGAACTACTATAAAACAAAACAGTTCGTTTCATTTAGTGTAACTATCTACATGCAGTCATTGCCACTTTGGGGCTTCTCCAGCGAAGAAATTTTTGTCTTTGCCTTTATCACAACTGGAAGGAACTTACCTTGAACACCGTGGCCACGCACGCCAGGCCCCGACACGCATGACGTGCGGTGGCCAACACAACGGAAACGGTTTTGCCGCCGATCGGGAAGAGAAGCCCAAGGGCCTCAAATCTTCCACACCAGGGGCGAAACAGAGACACGGCACATTAGAAAAAAAAAAAATGCTGTTTATTCGGACAACACAATCGAGGGACATGGATGACGATGACATTTTTACAGTGAGTGAATAAATTACTTGATGATGACTAGGCTGGCTGCTCTCAGTCCACTTCCTCTACTGTGGGTCCCGACTGGAAGGGCGCCGAGCCGGCGTGCTTCTGCGGCCCCCCCTGCTGCTGGTGGAGCTTGCTCATGGCGGGGGAGCAGGCCTGCTGGAGCTCCCGCAGTCGGTGCTCGTACTCGTCCTTTTCGGCCAGGCCGTTGGCGTCAATCCAGGACAGGGTGTCCCGGCACCTGGACAGCACGGCCTCCTTCTCGTCGGGGGACAGGCGGCCCGCGGGGGCCTCCTCGGCCGCCTGCTTCACGCCGTACACGTAGGCCTCGAGCGCGTTCCTGGCGGCCACCCGCTGGCGCTGCGCCTCGTCCTCCTGCTTGAAGCGCTCGGCCTCGGCCAGCATGCGCTCGATCTCCTCCTTCGAGAGCCGGCCCTTGTCGTTGGTGATGCGGATGCTCTGCTGCCGGCCCGTGCTCGAGTCCCGCGCGGACACCTGAAGGATGCCGTTGGCGTCCAGGTCGAAGGTCACCTCGATCTGGGGCACACCCCTCGGGGCTGGCGGGATGCCGTTCAGGTTGAACGTGCCCAGCAGATGGTTGTCCCGGGTCAGGGCCCGCTCGCCCTCGAACACCTGGATGGTGACCGCGGGCTGGTTGTCGGCGTACGTGGTGAACGTCTGCGACGTCTTGCACGGAATGCGCGAGTTGCGCTCCACCAGCCGGGTCATGACCCCGCCCGCGGTCTCGATGCCCAGCGACAGCGGCGCCACGTCCACCAGCAGCACGTCGCGGATGGCGTCGCTCGAGTCGCCGCTCAGCACGGCCGCCTGCACCGCGGCGCCGTAGGCCACCGCCTCGTCTGGGTTGATGCCCATCGAGAGCTCCTTGCCGCCGAAGAAGTCGCGCAGCATCTTCTGCACGCGGGGGATCCGCGTCGAGCCGCCCACGAGCACCACGTCGTGGATCTGCGCCTTGTCCATCTTGGCGTCGCGCAGGGCGCGCTCCACGGGCTCCAGCGTGCTGCGGAACAGGTCCATGCACAGCTCCTCGAAGCGGGCGCGCGTCAGCTTGCTGTAGAAGTCGATGCCCTCGAATAGCGCGTCGATCTCGATGCTCGCCTCGCTCGAGCTGGACAGGGTCCGCTTGGCGCGCTCGCAGGCCGTGCGCAGCCGCCGCAGCGCGCGCGGGTTCGCGCGCAGGTCCTTGCGGTGCTTGCGCTGGAACTCGGCCACGAAGTGCTCCACCATGCGGCTGTCGAAGTCCTCGCCGCCCAGGTGCGTGTCTCCGGCCGTGGCGCGCACCTCGAACATGGAGCCCTCGTCGATGGTGAGCACGGACACGTCGAAGGTGCCGCCGCCCAGGTCGAAGATGAGCACGTTCCTCTCGCCGCGCAGGTTCTTGTCCAGCCCGTAGGCCAGCGCGGCCGCCGTCGGCTCGTTGATGATGCGCAGCACGTTGAGGCCCGCGATGGCGCCGGCGTCCTTGGTGGCCTGTCGCTGCGAGTCGTTGAAGTAGGCCGGCACCGTGATGACCGCGTCGCGCACCTGGGCGCCCAGGTACGCCTCGGCCGTCTCCTTCATCTTGGACAGCACCATGGCCGAGATCTCCTCCGGGTTGAAGCGCTTCCGCTCGCCCTTGAACTCGACGCCGATCTTGGGCTTGCCCGCCTCCTCCTCCACGCGGAAGGGCCAGTGGCGCAGGTCGGCCTGGATCTTGGGGTCGTCGAAGCGGCGTCCGATCAGCCGCTTGGCGTCGAACACCGTGTTCTCCGGGTTCATGGCCGCCTGCGCCTTGGCCGCGTCGCCGACCAGCCGCTCCGTGTCGGTGAAGGCCACGTAGCTGGGCGTGGTGCGGTTGCCCTGGTCGTTGGCGATGATCTCGACGCGGCCGTGCTGGAAGACACCCACGCACGAATACGTGGTGCCCAGGTCGATGCCGATGGCCGGCACGTCACTCTTCGTTCTGCTTGGCATGATTGCTTGGTTGTCGAACTTGCGTTCTGTATGAATAGCTTTCTGTTTGGGTCAGAAAATCTGCTGCGCTCGGCCGCGGCGCGGCATTTATACCGTTCGCGCGCTTTTCTCGACGCGCCCAGAAGCGTCGAGAACGCGACTGGCCAATGGGATTAAAGTGGGTCGGTGACGTCACCGCGCCCGCTTCGCGATTGGGCTCTTTCGGTTCGAAGGAACGAGAAAGCTCTGGCGTCGTCTGCTACGGCGAACAGAAAGAACAAAAGAAAAAAAACAACAACAAAGAAACGAGGAAATTTCGCTCATTTCACCAGTTTTTATTCGGCAGTACGTTTGTTTGCGCTGGTATATTTTTGCATTGCTGATGAACAAATATTTCTATAAGAACAAACTTCAAACGAAGCTTCCGGCAACTTGTCACGCACCAAAAAGATGTGATCAAATCGAACCCTGTCCTGTCCTATGCCCTGTCATGGGGTACATGTGCATAGCAGTCTTTCCAAATTCTCGTTCGCACCAGAGTGTGAACGGGAACTTGAGCAAATGCCTGCGCGAACGGGAAATTTCACCTGCTTGCGATAATCTATGCTCAACAGAAGTTTTGCACATGTGCCGGCTGAGAGGATTCGATTTGATCACATCTTTTTGGTGCGTGACAAGTTGCCGGAAGCCTCGTTTGAAGTTTGTTCTTATAGAAATATTTGTTCATCAGCAATGCAAAAATATACCAGCGCAAACAAACGTACTGCCGAATAAAAACTGGTGAAATGAGCGAAATTTCCTCGTTTCTTTGTTGTTGTTTTTTTTCTTTTGTTCTTTCTGTTCGCCGTAGCAGACGACGCCAGAGCTTTCTCGTTCCTTCGAACCGAAAGAGCCCAATCGCGAAGCGGGCGCGGTGACGTCACCGACCCACTTTAATCCCATTGGCCAGTCGCGTTCTCGACGCTTCTGGGCGCGTCGAGAAAAGCGCGCGAACGGTATAAATGCCGCGCCGCGGCCGAGCGCAGCAGATTTTCTGACCTAAACAGAAAGCTATTCATACAGAACGCAAGTTCGACAACCAAGCAATCATGCCAAGCAGAACGAAGAGTGACGTGCCGGCCATCGGCATCGACCTGGGCACCACGTATTCGTGCGTGGGTGTCTTCCAGCACGGCCGCGTCGAGATCATCGCCAACGACCAGGGCAACCGCACCACGCCCAGCTACGTGGCCTTCACCGACACGGAGCGGCTGGTCGGCGACGCGGCCAAGGCGCAGGCGGCCATGAACCCGGAGAACACGGTGTTCGACGCCAAGCGGCTGATCGGACGCCGCTTCGACGACCCCAAGATCCAGGCCGACCTGCGCCACTGGCCCTTCCGCGTGGAGGAGGAGGCGGGCAAGCCCAAGATCGGCGTCGAGTTCAAGGGCGAGCGGAAGCGCTTCAACCCGGAGGAGATCTCGGCCATGGTGCTGTCCAAGATGAAGGAGACGGCCGAGGCGTACCTGGGCGCCCAGGTGCGCGACGCGGTCATCACGGTGCCGGCCTACTTCAACGACTCGCAGCGACAGGCCACCAAGGACGCCGGCGCCATCGCGGGCCTCAACGTGCTGCGCATCATCAACGAGCCGACGGCGGCCGCGCTGGCCTACGGGCTGGACAAGAACCTGCGCGGCGAGAGGAACGTGCTCATCTTCGACCTGGGCGGCGGCACCTTCGACGTGTCCGTGCTCACCATCGACGAGGGCTCCATGTTCGAGGTGCGCGCCACGGCCGGAGACACGCACCTGGGCGGCGAGGACTTCGACAGCCGCATGGTGGAGCACTTCGTGGCCGAGTTCCAGCGCAAGCACCGCAAGGACCTGCGCGCGAACCCGCGCGCGCTGCGGCGGCTGCGCACGGCCTGCGAGCGCGCCAAGCGGACCCTGTCCAGCTCGAGCGAGGCGAGCATCGAGATCGACGCGCTATTCGAGGGCATCGACTTCTACAGCAAGCTGACGCGCGCCCGCTTCGAGGAGCTGTGCATGGACCTGTTCCGCAGCACGCTGGAGCCCGTGGAGCGCGCCCTGCGCGACGCCAAGATGGACAAGGCGCAGATCCACGACGTGGTGCTCGTGGGCGGCTCGACGCGGATCCCCCGCGTGCAGAAGATGCTGCGCGACTTCTTCGGCGGCAAGGAGCTCTCGATGGGCATCAACCCAGACGAGGCGGTGGCCTACGGCGCCGCGGTGCAGGCGGCCGTGCTGAGCGGCGACTCGAGCGACGCCATCCGCGACGTGCTGCTGGTGGACGTGGCGCCGCTGTCGCTGGGCATCGAGACCGCGGGCGGGGTCATGACCCGGCTGGTGGAGCGCAACTCGCGCATTCCGTGCAAGACGTCGCAGACGTTCACCACGTACGCCGACAACCAGCCCGCGGTCACCATCCAGGTGTTCGAGGGCGAGCGGGCCCTGACCCGGGACAACCATCTGCTGGGCACGTTCAACCTGAACGGCATCCCGCCGGCCCCGAGGGGTGTGCCCCAGATCGAGGTGACCTTCGACCTGGACGCCAACGGCATCCTTCAGGTGTCCGCGCGGGACTCGAGCACGGGCCGGCAGCAGAGCATCCGCATCACCAACGACAAGGGCCGGCTCTCGAAGGAGGAGATCGAGCGCATGCTGGCCGAGGCCGAGCGCTTCAAGCAGGAGGACGAGGCGCAGCGCCAGCGGGTGGCCGCCAGGAACGCGCTCGAGGCCTACGTGTACGGCGTGAAGCAGGCGGCCGAGGAGGCCCCCGCGGGCCGCCTGTCCCCCGACGAGAAGGAGGCCGTGCTGTCCAGGTGCCGGGACACCCTGTCCTGGATTGACGCCAACGGCCTGGCCGAAAAGGACGAGTACGAGCACCGACTGCGGGAGCTCCAGCAGGCCTGCTCCCCCGCCATGAGCAAGCTCCACCAGCAGCAGGGGGGGCCGCAGAAGCACGCCGGCTCGGCGCCCTTCCAGTCGGGACCCACAGTAGAGGAAGTGGACTGAGAGCAGCCAGCCTAGTCATCATCAAGTAATTTATTCACTCACTGTAAAAATGTCATCGTCATCCATGTCCCTCGATTGTGTTGTCCGAATAAACAGCATTTTTTTTTTTTCTAATGTGCCGTGTCTCTGTTTCGCCCCTGGTGTGGAAGATTTGAGGCCCTTGGGCTTCTCTTCCCGATCGGCGGCAAAACCGTTTCCGTTGTGTTGGCCACCGCACGTCATGCGTGTCGGGGCCTGGCGTGCGTGGCCACGGTGTTCAAGGTAAGTTCCTTCCAGTTGTGATAAAGGCAAAGACAAAAATTTCTTCGCTGGAGAAGCCCCAAAGTGGCAATGACTGCATGTAGATAGTTACACTAAATGAAACGAACTGTTTTGTTTTATAGTAGTTCGAGAAGCTGCAATTCAGTTAGTGTGGTTAAAATCTCAAATCGATGCAGCGTACTCTAATAGTTCTATAGAGTGCTAACTTCAAAAAACCACGAGCTTGGCTAAAATACTGTCATAGACAACCTAGAATGTGATTAGCGTGTGATATGACGAAATCGACGTGCAACTTCCAGGTTTGGCCTGATGTTAGGATGTATGCTGAAAATAATAGAAGACGTTACCCAGCGGCAGATTCTTTCGTGTGTGTTGTAGAATGTATCTTGTGCAAAGAAATACTCATAACTTTCCTCTTCGTCCATTTTTTTATGTTTTACACAGTTACACCTGCAGGCCTATTTAGGTCAGACTGTAGCCTGCAGTTGTTGTGAAACCTAACTTGATGACAGATGATGCAGTCATTTGCATAAAGGTGCGGGAAGAGTAAGAGACCTAGAAGTGAGACTTGGCGCACACCAGATGTTACGTCATAAAATTGAGAATCGAAGCCATTCATTGTGACGTATTGGACGCAGTTACTAGGAAACAGTTACAACGTGTAAATGGGTATCAAGGTCTATGGCTGCCAGCTTAGTCATTGGTAGAACGTTCCGTAGTAGATAAAATAAGAAGCAGAAAAAAGGTTGCAAAAAGCTGATTGCGCAATGCCATGTCGTCTTTTTATTTCCCATATATCGTTGTGCTGTTCTACCACTTTTGGCAATTGAAAGGTTGGTGAAGGAATATGCGAGTTGTGGGGCAACATGGGGGTTTGCTGATGAACACAGCAAACCCCCCTTGCTTTCAGTGAGTGAGAGCCGTAATTAGGATGTAAACCACACTAGGATTTGTAACCTGTTCTCCAGTCGAAACCTTCATAACAGCAAACACGGGAGCACGTGCTGCTCAGTGCATGCAGCGATGGGATGGTGCACTTTTAGAGACCTTACTTTTGGCAGATGCACTCTCTGACAACGGCTGATTGTGCGGTTGTCTGCGTCAGGTTCCTGGAAACGATTCCAGTGAAGTCATGTGCAGGTGCGAGGCTTTTGTCGAGCAGTGAAACAATGCGAATACAGTCACATTCACACGGTTGTTTTTCGCTGCCCGGTTAAGTGATGCAAACTGCTTTGCCCTCACATCGTCATATTTCCAGGTGCCGTGACGCAACCGCTGCACCAGCTTGGAAACCAAACTGCGTGATAAAGCGCTTTCAGGGAGTGTGTTTACTAACCGCACAAATTAGCTGTGAGAGTGCGCCTGCCTGTCACGTGCTCCCGTGTTTACTGTCATAAAGCTTTTGACTGTACCAGTTGTACTGGTTTTCAGTCAAAACAATTGCTTACTATACATGGCACAGCAGGTTAAATCCCATGTCCAGGCTAAAGCCATCAAATTATGTGAGATCGTACGACTAACGTGCCAGCCCTGTGAAGAACAGCTAGACTCCGACTCTTATGCCGTTTCTTGAAATTAAAAACACACAACACTCAGGCCGTAGTCAAGAGCGGGACTGCAGCTGTGTTGTACTATGTGCTTAAAGGGCTGGTGAAGTGGTTTTGAAAGTAGATAAATGTTTGTTTTTTACAATTAGTATGCTGGATAGTTTATGACTGTACAAAAATTTTCTTCATATCTCGCTTGGGGACTGAGATATTCGTCGATAAAGCTGACCCGACGCCCCGCCCACCACTCGCGGCTGTGCCGCCGGAAGAGCGAGAAACCGAGAGGCAGCGACCGGAAGTAGCGTCATATTCGGAAGACGGCCAGCGGCGTGCGCCGCCGCTTCGCTGTGTCCCAGTTTTCTCAGCGAAGTTCCGAATTAAGCAGACGTGCAATGTGCCCTTTATTAATCTCAATTGTGTAGAGTTGCTACCGCGTCGATTTTCAACCATAATGCTGTTGTGTGCTTCCCTAAAGCGACTCCTAGATACCAGAGATTTCCTACACGAGCGCCCGTGGCTACTACATTGCCTTCACGAGTAGTCGCAGGGCCGGCCGTGTCGTCGGGTGCTCTGTGCTTCATACGCGAAGAGACTGGCTCGAACAAATATGCAGGTACCCCTAGTTCCTGACCCATCATTATAAGGGGATTAAAAAATTCGTGGGACCGCAGCGCTCAGGGCTTCGCGAACTTCTTGCTCGTTTTGCCGATCGACGTTGTTGGCTGTAGCGGAAACTGAGCTGAGTAGCTAGATTTTAAGAAGAAATCAAGCAATCTGAAAGCATGAAGCTTTTTCTGCGCGCGGAAGCGCTCCGCACACTCGCCGGTCGTGCATTCCCGTACGGCGCACGAAACGGCTCGCACGCACCACGCATGCCGCGGCAGCGACCGCTCTTCGCTGCCGGCCAGAATCAAGGCCGTCGCCAAAAGCAAGTGAACGTGCGAGACAGTGAATAAATAGTGTGGTGAAAAATTGTGCTAGGGATTGTCATCCAAGGTGATTTTGAAACAGGTGATCGAATTTGTATCGCGATACGGAGCGCCGACCGGTCGCGCAGCGCGTCGTCGGCAGCAACCTTCCCGAGCACGAGATGCGGCGAGAGGCCGACGGATGGCGTTACCTGCGCGCAAGAATGAACATAGCACCGATGGCTAGAATGACTATCAACGTGAAAATAAGGTTCGCACGCGAGAAATGGGATGATAGTGCGGTGAAAAACTGTTTTAAGGATAGTCATTCGCGATTGTAGAGGTAGCAGTGACCAAATATCGGTATCGGTGCTAAGCATAAAGTTCCCAACCTCCGAGGCGATCCGTGCAACCGAAGCTGGCTGGAGCTGTTCGGGAAGGTGTTTTTCTAAAGTTCGTCGGCGACAAGTGTGCTGCGTTTTGGTTCCGCTACCTTTCGGGTGACCACAACAGTTCGGTTCTCCTATTCTAAAACTGCGTTTGTGCAGCACTGACACGTTCCGCTGACCGGCCGCGCAGCGACCCGGCACCAGCACCTTCGCGCGACGCAGCGACCGGCCGCTCGCTAGCTGCTGCTTGTACGCATCGCAGGCCGCTGCACACAGCTTGTACCGCCTGCCGGAATGCAAAAACAAAGTCGCACATGCGAAGAAGGGGATGATGGTGTGTCGAAAAAATGTGCCAGGAGTTGTGACTAGCGCTGGTGGTAAAAGCGGCGAACCAATATCGGCACAACTTCCCTGCACCCGAGAAGCATAAGTGGGCCATGAGTCGTCGGGGGAGAACCTCTTTCTCAAGCTCGCCGCGAGCGAACTTGTTGCGCTTATACTTCCCTCAGGCTCTCATATTCTAAGGAAAGATTGTGTGAACCCTCCATTCACCAGAGGTCGATCTTCGGGCCCGTATCTGAACGGGAACAGAATGAGATCGATGAGATCTTCAGGCCGAGCAGTCACGGCAGCGCCGGCATTTCCGAATATGACGTCATCTGCAGCCGGCCAATCCTGAAAGGCAGCCAGCGCTCTGACCGCGCCGCCGGGCAGGCGTCGCTTATTTTGACGAAAAAAGATGGTTTGCGTGTATTTACACACAAAATAAACACGTTTTTTGAATTCAGCGTCAAGAAAACCATAAAGTAATGCCCCCAACAAATTTTTTTTGAAAAGCTCTTCACCAGCCCTTTAAGTGAGATCTAAGCCCTTCTTTCCTTAAGGTTCTGTAGGGGTGCCCAAGTATCTACAAACAGGCGCACTTGAAGACAACTTATGTTAAGAATTTATTCAACTCATTGCCTCACGCAGAACTACTTCAAGCTGTCAGCCGCAGCATCGACTGATATGGCCCAATTTAGGTTAGCGCCCACCCTCAAATGTTCCCTATGCTTCTGTACCGTCATTGCGCTGTGTTCAAGCTATGAATTCATACTGACCCATGTTCAGCATGCCCTTTGCATTGCCCATTTGTGCACAGTGCCCAAACTCAGGGCATGTGTACCAGTGACTGCAATGCTTCAGACAGTATTTCTCACTGGCGCTCTCGTGGGATGGGATGTTCCTGTTCGGTTGGTGTTCGTTGTCACTTCATCATCCCATGAAGAATTTCGGAGACCCTCGGATCGATTCCCATCAAGTCACACGTTTTTTTCCAATTACTTTGTGTGTATTTTCTTTGCAGCGTCAACCATTTATGTGCTGTTCCGCTACTACAGGCACCAGGCAGTGTCTTTTCTTTTTAATTGGTCAGTTGAAGCTTGCACATCGGCAAAGCTTATCTTCGCTTACTGCACTGCTCAGTCAGTTAAATCATAAATGGATCCACTAACTTTTGCACATGCGCCTTATTACATTTTTGGTGCAATGTTGGACTCACTCGGCCACCATTCTTTATAAATCAGCAAGCTCATAGCTTAAGGCAGACACTAGTTGAAGCTTGGGATAAGGCACTAGAGAAGTTGGAATGACAGGGTTGTTTCGTGAAGACACGGATGAAGAATCAAAAGTTAACAGCTGATCAAGATCGCGTATGCATGCGCGACAGCAGGGAAAACAGAAAGGAAGAGACAGACGTGAAGATCGGGTGCCCTCCTGTTGTCCTGCGGTAGTCACCAGATGGCCAGAGGGCAGCCTTGCCGACCTGATGTCATCTGTCGTCTTACCATGCAACGTATCCACTTGTCAGCTGGCCGACATTGGAGTGTAGTAATGGTTTTTCTGCAGTGCTCGATAAGACGTCGAGGGGAGCGGAACAAATCGAGCACTGTGTTTGCTCAATCGTGTTCCTGTTCCTACAGGAGCTGCAGATAAGACGCCTCCAATCGGATGCTGCACCACTTGCCTGTTCACTGAACCTTCATGAACTCACTTGGCCTGCACTACCTTTTGAAATGGGAGACGTTGACTGTTAGCGCTCCTCCATGATTGTTACACACGCGACTTCCCTTTTAAACCGTCTTTTGTTTGCAATAACTTTCATCTTTGAACTTTGCTTCATTTGCTTTTTGCTTTCTCTAGTTTTTAGTCTTTTACTCGTCTTGTGTGTGTGCATGCGTGCATTTCTGTACGTGTCTGCTCCAAGATGAGTGGGGGAAGTCGATGCCAGTTCACCGCTGCATTTAAGCTGAAGACGATTGAGTCGCCGAGCAGAATGGGAATATGGCGACGCCACGCTAGTTTGGCATTTCGGAGAAAAGTGTGCGGTACTGGCAAAACCAGAAAGCTAAGCTGTGCGTGTGAAACCCCCGGAACAGATCATTCCAAGGACATCTAGCGCTGCACCCCGAGTTGGAGAACAAAGTGACAGACTTCGTTCGGGAACTTCGCTCAGGATCACTGTCGGTTACAGCGGAGGCCATCCGCAGACCGGCTCCACTAACTGTACAATAAGTGGAAAGCCGGCGACAACAAAGACACCTACGGGCTGGCTGCAGAGACCATCCCTCGCGACCGTGTCAAGCTGGATGTCCTTATGGCAGTCGCTGCCCGACGACATGGTTGCGCGAGCGTTTAGGAAGTGCCCTATTAGCAACGCACTCGATGGCACTGAAGATGACAGTGAGAAGCAGTCATCCTCGGACGACTCTGACAGCTCAGACGAGTGACTTCGGCAGGCATAATGAGTGGCAGTGACGGATGGGCATCAAAAGTAAATATAGCCATTGTGTGTGTGCTTCTCTGCCGAATTATTTCTTTTGTCACCTTTTCCCACATCAAGGTAGGGGGTCGACCTATATTCAGGTTTATACGGTAGGGCTGTTCGTTTTCGGGTTTGATATTATAACACAAAAGTGTTTTATGCCGGGATAAACCAAGTTTTAACTGACATCACATCCGTCACGGAAATGACGCCAGTACACGTTTGCCGAAGCGACCCGCCAGCAGGACGTCGCTCGTCAAGCACACCCACAAGACAGGCGCCGACCCGCAAAGATTTCGCTGTGGTAAAACACTTTCGTGTTTTATTGACTCTGATGACGGGGGAATCAACCACAGTTTTTTGTTACTATGCACAACTTTGCGATTGACAAGCAGATGCACGAGAGGAAAGCTTCTCCGATAAGACACTGTCAGCACAGGCCCTTTCCAGTACCCCCCATGATAAACAAGCTGTAGTTTTAAAACGAAGCTTTCTCTAAAATATTGCATGCATGAAAATTTTTGCAACCGTGCAATTCTCATGATATACCAAGTGCACTTTCCAGGAGAATTTAACTAGTGTGAACAGTTATGTGGATAATCAAGTTGTACTCCAAAACAAAGATTTTTTTTTTGACATATGTGCAATGAAGCTTTTCGAAAGAGCGCAACTCCCACGGTATGCACCAAGTGCACTTTCAGGGAAAATCTTTCCCAACATAGGAAACACATCATTTCAAGTGTGCAAAGGCTCGTAGATCTTGTGTTGCAAAACAGATTTTTGACAAATGTCACAGACATTAGGTTTTTGCTCGGTGTAATCGTTCCCGACTAACAGAATGGCCTTTATGAAAAAGCTCTTCTGACAGAAGCTCCACACTAGCCCTTATTGCCAGTGTATAATCTTTCATGCTTAACCACATGCGTTCACGCATGTGTCTTGTTGCCAGAGTGCATTATTTCATGGCTAACCAGGTGGGCTTTTTTACCAAAGCTCTTCCCACAGCTGCTGCAAAGGCATTTGTGAAAGAATGCAATCTTTCATGAATAACAAGGTTGCTGCTACAAGCAAACCCCTTTTGGCAGATATAAATGCACACACCCTCTTGCCGGGGTGATGTCCTTGGTGCCTAACCAGGTTCCGCCTTGCAGTGAAGCTCTTCTCGCAGATGCCACACACGTAGGGCCTATCACCAGAGAGGCTCTTTCATCATCATCATCATTGTCATTTATTGTACCCTTAAAGGCCCCTTGCAGGGAATTGCATAAGGGGTGGGGGCAAAACAATAGTACACACATAAGAAGAATACACAGTAATACAGACAACATTTTGGACATACATACGAATAAAGAAAGTAAAGACGTACAGGCATGAGAAGTTTTTGCGTTAGTAAAGATCACTGCAGTTGACAACCTCAAAAAAAGAGAAGAAAATAGAAAGAGAGAGGGAGGGAGAGAAAGGAGCTGTTCTAAGAAGCTATCCGTTTCCTAGTCCGCCGCACAAAGCAAAAAAGAGCGATGAACTCACTGGGGGCATGAACTGTCTGACATTTGAAACGCGTACCAGCGCCCTACGAACCAGGAGCCAGCAGGGCGCCGACCTGTCAGCCTGCGTACTCACACGGTCACAAGCCTTTGGCGTCGATGGCCCATCTAATCTTCCCCTAAGAAGATCCATGCTACAATGGGCGAAGCACCCAGAGTGGTGTTCCCCACTCCTTGCGCTGAGTGCCCCAAAATCTCCCCGAGAGGACAAGGCAGTGCAAGAATGATGTCCGCAGACAGAACAAATAACGCAGCCCCTGTCTCTGAACAATGCGAGGCGGCAGACCAAGAAGCTGACCTTGCCGGAACTTCCACCTTCGAAAAAGAGACAAACTGGAGGAAGCGCCTTTCCGTTGAGTCAAGGTATCTACAGCGACACCCAGGGAGCCACAATGGCTTGCAAGGGACTCTCCAGTCTGTGTAAACACATGGGCTGCGTTCCGCACAGAAGGGTTTCGTGGAAGGCCAGCAGCGGCGAAAAGTTGTCAGGTGACGCTGCAATGTAAGCCGTGTCATCTCTGAAGAAGAAGCCGAGCCGGCTTCGAAACGTCGGGTCAGGTTTTGTACTATTGGTTGGGGTGTAATTATATTTAACAGACATGTAAAGAAGCAAACGAGAAGCAAAAACAATTGGAAAGGACGCTAAAATTACACGTAAACAAAGAAACGAGAAACACAATATCACAGGTTAATTTAGGATATAGGAGCTAGTTAGTAAGTTGCGGAATGTTGAAGGGTTTTGCTTGGCAACGACGGATTCTGGGAGGGAGTACCATTGTTCTATTGCTACGGGAAGGGAAGATTTGTTGAAAGCGTTAGTGCAACCATGAACTGTTTGAATGCTCAAAGAATTGAAGCCGCGACGTGATGAGTGCACGGGTGGAAATAAAAGTGTAAAACAAAGGTCACGGAAGTTATAATACAATTTATTGAATAGGTTTTGCAGCGAAATTTTGCGTCTTGATGCTAAGAGGGGCAGTCCAGTAGATGCTTTTAAGTTGGTAACACTCATAGTGTTGTCATATTTGGATGAGATGAAACGGGTGGTGTGGTTTTGAACAGTTTCTAATATGTCAACCAGGTACGTTTTGTGCGGGTTCTAAATGAAGGAGGCATATTCCAATTTGGTGCGGATGAAAATTTCACATGCTATTTTGTGGATAGATGGAGGGGACAGGTATTTTCAGGGACTTTGACGAGTCGGCTGTTAGTTTTAGAATGTGGTTCGACCAGTTTAGTTTGTTAGTGATAGTAACGTCAAGGTAGCGGTAGCTATCGACCTCAGATAGATTAACTGTGTCTAAAGTGTATGGGAATGTAGTTATGGAGCACTTCCAGGTAAGATGCATGAACTTACATTTCCTAACATTTAGATTCATCATCCAGCGTGAGCACCATTAGCCTATTGAGGTGAAGTCGTTTTGGAAAATGGATTGGCCGTCGCTGGTTGTGACAAGACGGTAAATTACACAATCATCGACGAAAAGATGGATTGAAGATAAAATGCCAGTTGGGAGGTCGTTTATAAGTATAAGGAAAAGAAGTTGACTGAGTACAGATCCCTGAGGAACACCGGATATTACTTTCATAGTTTCTAAGCAGCTATCTCCAACACAAGTGAAGTGAACACGATCTGTTAGGAAACAGGTAATCCATGACAGGATTAGCGGGTCGAGATGAAGACACGAAAGTTTTGACACTCATCAATTATGGGGGACGCAGTTAAAGGCCTTTGAAAAATCTAAGTAAACTACGTCTGTCTGAAATGAAGAATCTAAGTTTAGGTGAAGGTTTATTGTGAATTCGAAATTCATGGGTAATGAGGTTGCCTTTTTAGTAGTAAAGATCTTCTCACAGACGCTACCTCTTATCAGAGTGCACACTTCTACGACTAACCAGGTCGCTCTATGTAAAAAAACGCTCCTCGCAGACTCAGCACTGGTGAGGGCTCTCACCAGAGTGCGATCTTCCATGCCTAATCAGTTGGCTGCTCCACGTAAAGCTCTTGTCACAGATGCCACACACGTAGCGCTTCTCACCAGAGTGAATCCTTCCGTGAGCAACTAGGTCTGCTTTTCTGTCAAAGCTCTTCTCACAGGTGCCACACGCGTACGGCTCTTTGGCGGAGTGCACCCTTTCGTGTTTGACCAGGCAGCCCTTAGTGGTGAACCTCTCCTCACAGACGCTGCACCTGTAAGGTTTCTCACCAACGTGAGACCTTCCGTGCTTCACCAGTTGGGCTCTCCAAGTGAAGCTCATCTGACAGGTGCCACACACATAGGGCCTCTCGCCAGAGTGCATCCTTTCATGAGCAACCAGGTTAGATTTTCTAGCAAACCTCTTCGCACAGGTGCTACACACGTACGGCTTTTCGGCAGAGTGCACCCTTTCGTGTGTGACCACGTCATTCTGAGTGCTAAACCTCTCTTCACACACCCTACACTTGTAAGACCTCTCACCCAAGTGCAACCTTCCATGCTTAACCAGTTGGGCTCTCCAAGTAAAGCTCATCTGACAAGTGCCACACACGTAGGGCCGCTCACCAGAGTGCATTCTTTTGTGAACAACAAGGCTGTATTTTTCACTAAACGTCTTCTCACAGACGCTGCACTGGTAAGGCCTCTCGCCAGAGTGCAAACTTTCATGCCTAATGAGTTGGCTCCTCCAAGCAAAGCGTTTCCCACAGGTGCTGCACACGTGGGGCAGGTTGCCAGAGTGAAATCTTTGATGAGCATTGAGGTTGGATTTGTGAGTGAAGGTCTTGTCACAAATGGTGCACACGTAGGGCCTCGTGACAGAGTGCCCTCGCAAGTGGGCGCCCAGACTGTGTTCTCCATAGAACGCTATTTTGCAAACAGGGCAGATGTGGGGCGCCTTATTACTGGCACGCACTTTCACACAGGTGCTGCGGTTTAGGGGCTGCGGACAGGACTCGCAGGAACAATGCTTCGCTCTAAACTGGACTGCTTTGCTGCCATTGGAGAAGCTGAAAGTAGACAAAATGAGACACAAGTTTAGTTGCACAAGAATAATGGTGGACAGGAGGTATAAATGATACTGTTCTTGACCAAGCAAAACACTTCTGTGTACAAAAAATGTGGTGTTCATGTACACAGTGCACACCACAGCGAGGTCCAAGGTACCTGCTAAACTGAGTTGGATAGCTTTTGCCATAGCATTCCTTGCCAAAATGTCCTGTATGAGTGACAAGGTTAAAAAAGCGTGGCAGTGGATCCCCTATGTAAAGATCACATTGCAAATCAAGTGTTTTAGATGTTTACCAAACAGAGGTAAACTCCAATTGAGCCATTAAAAACACTTGCCTGTAAAATGCAATTAATCTACCTAAATGCATACAGCTTCTTAAATATATGGCCACATACAAATATATTAGGAGCCAATATATTGGTAAAATGTTCTTTGAAGGGAGATTCCAAATTGGGTGTTAACTCATGCACAAAACGTAACGAAAGCTTGTCTAGCTTATAGAAATGGCAGCACTAACATTAGCATCTGCTCATCCTTCGTGACTAGCAGCATAAACTAGCATACACATGCAGAACTTGGCACAAGACAACTTCGGTAAAGTTGTAAAGTAAAGTAGTTTGGTAAAGTACCTCGACCAAAATACATTTAACTGTTAGTCTGCTCAGAAGGAGAAGCTTAGTCTCTCAGACTCGCAGCAGGATACCTAGAACAATGCAGAATATTTGGGTAGTCAAGGTGTTGAGCGAGATAAAGCCAGGCCTTTAAAAACGACACTCAATTCATAATTAGGTAGAAACTTGTGATAAGAGTGACCGCATATGTACAAGTGCAATGGCCCAAATAAGTCTGTCAAGATATTAGTGAAGAAAAGGAACATAACATTTTTATTTGCACAGGCGGTTCACCATCAACTAAGCTTCTTGCAACAGACTTCTTGTGCTGAGCAAAATGAACCCCAGTTTCAGGGTATGTCCTCCACATGGTTCATGTTCTACGAGCAACAGCATCGCCATTTAACCCACCCTTGGTTGTTGGAATGCGAGTGGCAGGAGCATCTGCAAGGGCCGGCCTTCGCCGCAGTCTCTGTGTGAAGTCCCGAAGGAGGGCATTTCTTCGTGGCACCAAATTGAGTACTGTCCACCTCCCAAACTGAAAAAAAAATTAAAGGTCAGAGCCGCTAAAGGCAACAAGTGTTATAGAACCTTTCGAGAGGCTCCTTACTTCAATGCACCACACGTGTTTGCCTCCAAGACAGACGGCGAGGCTGGGGAATCATCAGAATTTGGGGAGAAAATACAGTGGAATCTCGTTGATACGATTCGACATATTACGTTTTTCGGCACAATACGTTTTATTATTTCGTCACCGGCCGTCGTCCCTTAGAAGTAATGCATTTTTGTGCGTTTATTACGATCACATTTTTGCCGAAAATTGGATAATACGATCGCGAAAGCGAATCTCGACCGAGATTTTCAGCAATCTTACGTTTATTCTTTGGTATACTCGCTCAAACCGTATTCCAACAAGCCAAGACCTGCACGTTGCGGAGACGCCCAGGGAGTGAAAGCGCTGGTTTTTCTGCAAGAACATGACTACAACGCACGGCTGTTCCGTGCAAGGCTGACGATAAGTTAGGCGATGCACCCCTCCATGAAGAAAATCGTATCATATTCAAAGAAGAAGGCGTTCAATGCTCGCAGCAGGGGCAACTTCCCATCCCGACTTCTCCATGGACTGTGCTTCCCGCGCAGTGCTTTGTTCTCTTTTTGACTTGTTGCTATGCACTGCCATGTTTCCAGGCTTGTGACAACGTCAAAGAAATTCTAAGCGCAAGTGGAAATTGCACGCCAATTCAAAGGGAACCCAAAGAGGAAGCGTGTGGGTTGCAGAATATTCATCGAATGCCATTAAATCGAACGCCACTTCATAGAAGCCGCTTGATTGAACACTGTTTCATTGAACGCCGTTTAATAGAAGGACATTTCATCGAATTTGGTCGTACACAATAGAGCAAAGCCTTTAGGGCGCATGGACAGCAATAAATGAGATTGTTAATATTTTGCGCGCTTCTATCTTCATGCCAATCGTTTTGGTACGACCATTTTAATGCGTAAGAAACCGCTGATTTGTTTCATTGAAGCATGGGACCAAGCACTTTGGCATGTAGCTAAGCTTTCATGAGTTCGCTAGATACTGGCATCTACATAAGTGTCTCAGCCTCAGCAAGCAACGCCAATTTTTCCGCCTCCGTCCGACAATTCTGCAGTTTGACCTTCCTGGCATACCATAGAATTTGACCGAACGTCAATAGACTACAGTTACTGCGCGTATTGCTAAAATCTTGCTGGCTGGCAGGCGTTTGAAGAGCTGAAGAAGGAGTTTCCGCCAGCCGTCTCGGAGCTGGTATGCTGGTTTGAAAATAATTACGTATGGGAAAGCCACCCCAGCTGCCCGGTGAACTGGCGATCCGTGTGCCACCTCGGTTTCTGCCTGCCTTCTGGTTTGTTCAGCACTCAGCAGAACAAGGGTTACCGTGAAAAAATATATCTGCAGAAAGTTGACACTGCAGGTCTTCAAAGGCTGTTGAAATCTGACATCCCGGCATCGGGCGGTTCCTCTGCCGCCTGCAACACGAAGAAAAAGCTACGGACAGCCGGCTGACAGCACTTTTGCGTAGCCAGCAGCCGCCTAAGCAGAGGAAGGCTGTGCTAGACGAGAAGAGGCCCTCGGGCGCATCTCGAACCACCGGAGAAACATGCAAGTAAAGGATGTTTTGAGGGAAAATGCTGAGTAATAAAAGCAGTTACTGCGTTTTCGTACATTGTCATGCCATTAAGCATTACAGTTACAGATACAGCTCATGTCGTCCTTGCAAAATAAACTTTTTGATTTATGCCAGTCGGTCGATAAATTTTAGTGCGTCCTGAAAATGTCTATCTACTGGCGATTTGTGCGATCAATTACTTTGTATAAACACAGTTACAGAAAACCGAAAGAAAGGCAATAACCAACTTCAGTAATCACAACAGAAAAGGCACCATCACCCGGGGCAACTTCAACTCATTGCATGCTGCCTATATAATCGTCACGGGAGGCGGCAGTGACAAAGACTCGTGCTTAAAAAGTGAGCTGTTTTTTACACGACGCTAAATTATAAAGCTTTCATGCTTCTCTTTGTGACGAGAAAACTTGAACTTTTCTAGCAGCAGTAGTAATCGTGACCACAGCTTCCGAACAGCATTCGATAAAACGTGCGACGTCAATTCGATGAAACAACGTTCGATGAAACGGTTTCTATGAAACGGACATGCCTTCGATGAAACGGCGTTCGATGAACTGTCAATCGACCAGATTTAGGGAAAATCCCCAAGGTGGAGTAAGTTTCTATGAACGAAAGCTTGGCTGCATTCAGGTGGATGTCAAACTTTCCTTCATAGATGATCGAATCGTCACGTACCCGAATTGTGTAGATTTGGCAAGCCAACTCGCTTTGCCATTGTCAATGTTCAACACTATTGTCAGTCAGCAAGAGTAACTTCTAAAGAAGCTACAAGTTTTTGAATGTGGTGTAAAACAAACGTGATGTGCGGAGCATGAGTAAAATGAAAAAATCTTGCTTACATGGTTCAAGGAAGTTATAGAGCGACAGGAGTGAACTTCGACGGGTCACTCCTACGCGAAACAGTTGACAACATCGCGCTCTCCTTGGGTTTTCAAAACTTTCCAGCATCCGGAGGCTGCCTTCACCAGTTTACGGCACGATACGGATTGTCGTACAAGGCAATGTCTGCCAAAGCAACAAATACCGGCAGCTTCTTGTTGTACGTTTTAGAATAATTTACTCCTAGGCATTTGAAAGAAGAGAGGGTAGCACAAATTGAGCAGATACCTCAATGTTGCTCCATAAAAGTGAATTGCTGAAAGAGCATGCATATTTTCCTTCTTTGTAAACCCATTTGGATAATACGATTTTCAGATATTATATTTCATTTTTCGGTTCCCGTATCAACAAGATTAGTAAAGAGATGCTGTGGATGTCATTTCTGAATAATACTCAACTGGTAATAGGTTCACAAAATTCTGTGCCTACGTGAGTTCCGACTCTTAGTAAGGTCACAATTTGCTCATTTTTTCTTCATAATTTGTGATGTATACTGTTTGTACTATTAGATCTGAAATTATTCGATCAAATCACTATTTACTTTGAATTCGCTTCGAACCTCAAATTCACTATTTGACCATCCCTAAATATTATGTACACCTCCTCACAGCAGGCGCAACATAGGTATTTTTTTTTCACTGTTGTGGGTCTTAGTGTTTACTTCTATTGTGTTAGTCTATGTTATTATGTTTGAGCGTGTACCACTGTTATAGCTGATATAGGTATTATATTCGTAGTATGTGCTACGCTATGCATAAATTTTCAACATTAAAAGACCATATGCTACATCATTCATTCTTGCATTCTTTTCAACAGGAAGTAGTTACACAAGCCGCAGCCAGCTGGCACAGTGGCTGCAGCTTAGTTTATTGTTGCAATATCAAATAAACTGTGAAACAAGTTGACGCTTTTAAACAGCGAAACTGTTTAGCAAATCGTAGTTTTTCATGTCCGCAGTTAAAAGTACCAAGAAATTGCCGAGCGCAGGCCTTGCAGGGACAGCCCTGCAGTTAGCAAAACCAAGAAAATGTACAGGGACCGGGCGGCCGTTGTATGGCACCACCGTCGCTTCAGCGAACAGCGCCACCCGTGGCGAACCGCTCGTCAGTGGAATGCGAGTGGCGGTCAGCGCAGCATAACTGTGCATGGCTTTCTGTCGTTTTTCTGCGGTGCGGCTTGCAAAGCGTACGTAACCCCACGTGCATTTTTCAGACCGGTAAATCTTGAGCGTGGATGGGACATTTACGAGGCATGCCATGTGTGTGATTTACGCCCATACTCAGTATTTACAAATAGCAGACGACGCTCAATGCGCCAAGCTGGAAGTTAAAGTTCGTTGCTTCATGCAATTTTTTTATGCCTGCTTGCAGTTTCGCGTATCGAGGAGTATACTGCAGCTAAATGCTCCCACAAAGCCGGTGTGTGCAACCGATCTAGGAATGCTGCGGCGCTGGCCTTGGGCAGTTGATGACGAAACAGCGTCGATGTCGTGCACAAGCGAAAGACAAAGTTGGGGGGTGTCTTCTAAGATTTACCTCGAAACAGAAATTGTGATGGACGACGCTTCCGTTACTTGATTACCTACGGCTGAAACGTGTTTAATTTCACAGAAATGCTCTTACTACAGTCATCGGGAATCATTGATAGAATAAATACCGCATGATAGTAGAACGTTATTGCTTGTCGTGGAGAAGCATTGCTTTAGAACAATTGCAATGGTTGCTGGCTAGTTGGTAAATGGTTTTTCAAAAACCAATTCCTGCGTGGCTGAAGGACTTAAGACAGGAGGTTGCCCGAAACCTGTACTCAGTTTTACCAGTTTTACAACTGAATGCTGCGGTCGGTTTACAAGCTGCCACCTACGCTTGAAAAATCATGCACACCTTCGTCTAACGACGATGAGGGTTTATCGCAATGCTCTATCGTATGGGTTTCCTTGGTTGCCTTCTGGATTTAAACGTTGACTAGTTGAGCGTCGAATTCGACCAGCACGCAGTTTGGTCTTTTGATCGCAGCGTCTTTGACTTTGACCATTTCCCATTCGATTCCGCAGAAAGAAAGCTTTGCGTTCAACCATCATAATCATTAGACGGAGGGCTAGATAATTTTGCTGTTTAATTTTGAACTTTTATGCCCCCCTCTCCAAATCTTAGCTTTGTCCAGCGTGTCGGAAATGTGTCTGTGCTGGAGGACTCGGGCTGATGAACCCGTATTTGAGGCAACTAATCGCGCCTGTTTGGTGTCTTCACCAGGCATTACACGATTTTTTTAGGTACTCTGTAAAGAATACTTAAGCATTAAAAAACACCGGCTGACGTTAACGCTGCCACATTTTTTAACTATCGGTGCCAGCCTTTATTCTACGCAGGGGGTAAAACGGGAATGGGAGGAGGGATGGTTTGTAGCTTGGGCTGTTGAGTTGGTGAATAACTTTGGCTCTTGATAAAATGACCACCACAAATGTGGGATTTACAGTTCGGCTTTCAGGCTCCCATGCTGTCACAGTGTCGCTCACCAAAACCGAAGGCACAAGGCTCACTGTTACAGAAAGTGTGAACTACCGCAACATTTCTACGGCTACACGGTCATCCATCTCGTATGCAGGTGCCTTTCTATATAAAGCACACGTATCGAGGTATTCCAGCGCTAAGGCTGGCGTGGAAACCATAGTCACTGAAACCAGTGAAGATAATTTAAAGAGGTAGAAATGAATAATAATATTGCTAATAGTTTTATTCCGACTCAGATCGCGCGCAGCCAGGCGGAGAGCGCTGCAAAAAGCGCTCGTGTCAATGTAGCCCATTCCCAATCTTGCAAGCATCCAATACGTTTGCGTAGCCGTTAGTGCATTTAAGAAGAAAATAATACTACTAATAGTAGTTTTATTCGTACTCAGAACGGGTGTAGCCAAGCGCAGATCGCTGCAAAAAGCGCTTATGCCATTGCAGCCGATACCCAACTTTAGAAGCGTCCGACAAATTTACGTAGTCATTACTGCATCTAAGAACCCAACACATCTGTCTAGACTTTGTTTCACCACACATATACGCTCACAACACCACCAAAACATTCAGAGCACCAAAGCAAACACGACAAAAACAACGAGAGGCTGTGTAGTCCTATGCACCGGCTCATTCCACTGACGAGGGGAGCGCCGAGTGGTGGCGCCACCCGTCCAGCTGCCCGGTCCCTATAGCGTTCGTACGTGAATGTCTCACGACGACCGCCCAGCCTCCCCTGAGCACATTTGTCAAGCCAAGAAAACCCACTTAGAAGGATTGGCCAAGGTTGCGGCGAGCGCCCGGCAGTTAAAAAACCAAGAAAGGGCTGAGTTCTCGTCTGTGCATGCCTCGCGTCGACTTCCCAGCATCCCCAACGCACATTTGTCAAGCCAAGCATGCTGAGATTAGTTAAGATTGGTAAAAAAAAATTAGCAGTGGCTTATCTTGGCTATTCCAAGGTATACGTAGCGTAAGCTAAGGTTCAGCTGGTTATTCTTAGGTTTCCTGGTTGTCTAGCTGAGCCTGATTATGGTTACTGCTGCTAAAACGATCTCCAATCCAATCCAGTACAGTCCAGTTCAATCCAATCCGATCCAGTCAAGTCCAGTCACTGCTCCTCGCGCATGCGCAGCACGGCTCTCCAGGAGCCACGCGAAACGGCTATGAAGCGGCTCCGGTGCAGCGTCAGACTTGGCTACTGCGCAACGGAGGCGCACAGCTAGGCACACGCTGGCACCAGTGCGTCTGCCGCGGCTATGACGTCACTCTTCTGGAATGCGCAGACCGGCGAATGTGTTGGATTTCAATCCAACACAATCCAATTTAATCCAATCAAATCCAAGCCAATCCGATCCGATCCAAACCAATCCAATGCTCCTCGTGCTTGCGCAGAACGGCCCTTCACGGCCCACACGAAACTGTTCTACCTCGGCCAGTGTAGCTTACGCTATAAAAAGAAAAGAAAAAAAAACTTCAGCGGTTGCCGTAATCGTGGGAACACTTGCTTGGAATGAGAAAGTCATGTCATAGCATACGCCCCTCCAAGGTGATGTCCAATGATTATCACTTCTAAAGAAATGAAGGAAGCTCACACTAATGTTAGGGTGGCTAGAATGGCTAATGCACAAGAATTGAAAGTAGCGAAGCTGTACGCAGTCTTCACGACCATCTGAACATGACACAACATTGGCTGGTTACGTTCTCAGAAGAAAGCACCGCATGGTCGGCACAGATGTGCCGAAAAATGCAAATTTAAAACCGTTATTGTAAACTGTAGAAACAACATTTTCCCGAAATACTTCGGATTTAGTACCTATATTTGAGGAATGCTAACAACACATAAAATAAAAAAAGACGACTTCATATTCTTTTCACGATGCCTTTAAGCACACTGCCTAGCTCTGTACATGTTTCCACTGTTGGTTTCTTTCCCTTTTATCCCATCAAAAATTTTTACTTCGAACTTTCTCACGAGTTTACGATGGCACAGTTGGTGCCCTAGAAAAATGAGGCGCGCCTGTGTCTGTGCACGAAAATGCATGGAACGACAGAATTAATTGCAATATTGCTACCTCACCTTATTATTTTTAAGGGTAATTGACAAAACTCAATGAACATAAGAGAGCTAACATTTTTACGAAGCTTTTCCACACAGAAAGAGAAACAAAGTATATGATGTTTTCCAAGTTTCCGGCTCAAATGAATTGGCAGCCCAAAACCCTCACATAGCAAAAGCACACAGCAATATACAGATGGCAAAGCCTTGTAGGCCTGTTGAAAGCCTTTAGTACTGGCAAGCAGTAGGCTGTTACTTTTACTGACAACGAAAAAAAATTGTGTGGCAACCCAAAGGTTAGACGTACGTTTGCAACAAAATTTAGAAAAACCAAGAATCCTTTATTTTTTGGTGAAAGCATGAGCCCGATCCTTTGTGGACTGAATGAAATGAAGCCTTTGCAACGCCATCACATCAGCTTACCCATTAGCATGCATGTGGTTGGGGTTTACTGACAGACCTTGTTTTAACATGCCATGTGATAGAAGCACCACACTTTGTGGAACATAAATGACGTTCATCAAGGAATATCCGCACTGCATCAGAATATCATCACAAATGCGAACAGAAGAAAGGAACCTTGCAAAACATAATTTGCGAAAATGCACTTGACAGGAATTCGTTTCTTTTTTTTTTTTGGTTGCCTCCACCGTTTCCCACTCGAATGCAGATGCGAGAAGAAACGATCCTGAATTCTGACCTGGAAATTCCTCCTGTGTCTGGGAGCCTGTGCTGACGAGTGACACCAGGGCACACTGCGTTCCTGGAGAGAAAATCCAAATTCAGTAATGCGTGCGGACTGGCATTTAGGTAGGATGGGGGGGGCGGTACCTTTGGCGCAAGCGGTGACGGCAGCCTGCGTCTTTCGGCTGCACGCTGCATCCGTAGACATTGGCACGACGAGCCGTGCAGCACTGACCCTGTCGCACGTGACATGCTCGCTGCTCATGCTGCAGTGCCTTCTGAAAGCAAAAGACACAACCACCAGTTCAATTTCGACAATCACGCTCAACACCAAGAGCAGTAAGATTGTCACAAGATTTATGTCGAGGGAGAAAATAACGTAAAAACGGTTAAGACAACCAGACGTGCGCTCTGCAAACAGGTATATGGTTAAGCAAGGTAGCTTCTTTGTCATGAAAAACAACTTGCAGACCATGCATGCATTTTTCAGTCTTCCTGCACTAGGTGAGATTGCAGGAGCTACCACGCTATCGCTTCATGTGTACCATAAATGTTTCACTGTTGCAAGTTTCTCTCAGGCTTAAGTACTACAATCTTTTTTTTGTTGAAACGGCACAAACACCTGAAAATCCAACTGATTAGAGTGATTAGAGGAAGTTCAGCTTTGGAGTAATAAAGTGCCTTTCACAGACACTGTTTTGTTAAAAGAAGTCCATAAGCTTTTTAGAACCATTCATATGCTACTATTCATTGTTATTGTGTACTTGGGTGTACACAAGCAACGCTGGCAGTGATCTGCCAATTGTCCTCCACCAAGTGCAGTGCTTGGTGGAGCCTGATTAAGGAGGTCAATTCAGGTAGTCAGACATGTCTAAATTGTCTTGAATGCAGACCTGTGTGGATTGCGGTTGTGCCGTATATTCATGACCTACCCCACTGCCTCAATTAGGTGGCAAGAAAATGCGGCATTCAAGTTGTCTTTTCAGCGCCAGCCAAGCTTGTATGCATGTGCAACGTGGTGAATAAAGGAGCTGCAAATGTCAGCTGCACAGGCAAGCACACCCCACATTTTATAAGACGTTTAATGAAAGGCGAATGGAATTCGATTGGCCAAACCTCATTAAACCTCATTTCAGATGTAGTGTTACTGTGTTGTACAGGACCCCACTATCACGTGGCAAATGCCACGTCGGCCAGACCAGCCACTGCATTAGAGAGAAATTGCGAGAGCGTCGTGCTGCTGTAAAGTCAATGGCAGGGGCAGGACATCTGGTGGATCGCTTACGGCCATGTTTCAACTTTCAGGGTATGCACATTCTGCGCAGCTTCAAGACGCAACAAGCGAGATATTCGAGGCCTCTTGCGTGTCAAACTGACAATGCACGAGCACCTTTTCTCGGGGTATTCTCGCAATGAAAAAAGGGAATCTGAACTTGCAATCAAACTCCGCACAAAAAAGCTGCCTTTTGTGTCTGTTTTACCTTTTCCGTGCAATTATACGTTTGATGCTCTTTGTTTGTTAAAAAACTCCCACTTCACTGGTTAAGCAGGGTAGCTCCCTAATTATGAATAAGAAATCATATGGCTAGGATTGCAGAAGCTAGCACACTATCACTCTGCGTGTGTTATCAGTGTTTTGCTGTTCCCAAGTTTCTGTAGGCGTAAGTTCCACAAGCTTTTATTGTTGTTGCTGAAACGGCACAAACACACAAAACTCCATCTCATTAAAAAGACAGCATTGTCGGATTAAGAAAAACTCTGTTTAACACATATCTCACATCTTCCCCCCCTCCTCCCCCTCCCTCAAAAAAAAAAAAGAAAAAAAAAAAACGAAGGCCCATCAACTTTTTTATTTATTAGAAAAACTCTCATCACTACCAATAAAAGTTACATAGGCCAGCTGCCTATCTGGCTTTATGTCTTCTTATCCCAAACCCCCCTTCCCCTGCTCACGCACACATCTCACAGATGTATTTTCAGGGAGGATCACAGGGAGGCTAATCTGCGCCAGGGGAAGGGGTAAAATACCCCTTCAGTTGTATCATAGCCTCCTTTATACTTTCTGTTGTATACAAGAGCAGAACGAACTTCTAGAGTTCGTTCACACATGCCTCCCTCCCCACAGGCATACCGCAAGGCGCTAGACACGAGGAACACGACGATTGAAGACAGACCTTTGAGGGAGCAGTTGTAGAGCCTTGTTCTAAACGTAGCTCACGACATCCCCGGGGAGTTCTGACACGCAGACAAAAGGACAGAACAGGGAGGAAACTACAGCTGCTGGTTCCCAGTAGTAGCCGGACGCAGTTTTGACCACGATCGAATGTTTTGACACGTTGGTTTTGTGAATTCGCGGTTGGAGCAGTTGCGGTTCTGCGAAGCAGCAATCAGGTGGGTTACCAGAGTTACTTGGTCTCTTTTTTTTGCCTGCTCAAAGCAGCTCTGAGCAGCTCCAAGCAGCTCCGTATTTTATTTGCCCATAGAACATCTATGGCGGGAGCCGCGGGAGCAGCTTGGGGCTGCTTGGAACTGCTCAGAGCTGCTCTGAGCAGGCAAAAAAAAGAGACCTACTCTATGCCGGTCTCCTCCTAGCGGTCGCTTCTGCCAACGGAGGATTCGGCGCTGGCTGCCAGCATCGTTTTTAGATTCCCTGTTCTGTGGCCATATGTTTGTGTCGTGTAGAGTAGAAAGCACCGCGCCATAGAGGAAGGTCTGTCTTCAATCGTCGTGTCTTAATTGCGCCTTGCGGTATGCTTGTGTGAACATACAACTGAAGGGGTGTATTTCGCTTCCTTCCCTGGCGCACATCAGCCTCCCCGGGATCCTTAGTGAAAAGACATCTTCTGTGAGATGTGTGCTTGTACGTGCGCGGGGGAGGGGGGGTCGCGTGGTGCGCGACTCCGACGTCCAACCAACTTCCACATGGCGTGTGCCAAGAAATAAGCACGCGATGGAGTTCACTGCTGGCCATAATAAGGTTATTTCGCACTTGAGACACTCAGGTGCGAACGAGAACTTGAGACAACTGCTGTGCACATGTGCCGCCTGAAAGGGCATAGGACAGGGTTCGATTTGATCACATCTTTTTGGTGTGTAACAAGTAGCAAGAAGCCTCGCTTGAAGTTTGTTCTTGTAGAAATATTTGTTCATTAGCGATTCAAAAACATACCACCGCAAACAAACGTGATACCAATCAAAAACTGGTGAAATGAGCGAAATTTCCTCGTTTCTTTGTTTTTTGTTCCTTGTGTTCGCCGTAGCAGACGACGCCAGAGCTTTCTCGTGCATTCGAACCGAAAGAGACCAATCGCGAAGCGGGCGCGGTGACGTCACCGACTCAACTGTAATCCCATTGGCCAGCGGCGTTCTCGACGCTTCTGGGCGCGTCGAGAAAAGCGCGCGAACGGTATAAATGCCGCGCCGCGGCCGAGCGCAGCAGATTTTCTGATCCAAAACAGAAAGCTATTCATACAGAACGCAAGTTCGACAACCAAGCAATCATGCCAAGCAGAACGAAGAGTGACGTGCCGGCCATCGGCATCGACCTGGGCACCACGTATTCGTGCGTGGGTGTCTTCCAGCACGGCCGCGTCGAGATCATCGCCAACGACCAGGGCAACCGCACCACGCCCAGCTACGTGGCCTTCACCGACACGGAGCGGCTGGTCGGCGACGCGGCCAAGGCGCAGGCGGCCATGAACCCGGAGAACACGGTGTTCGACGCCAAGCGGCTGATCGGACGCCGCTTCGACGACCCCAAGATCCAGGCCGACCTGCGCCACTGGCCCTTCCGCGTGGAGGAGGAGGCGGGCAAGCCCAAGATCGGCGTCGAGTTCAAGGGCGAGCGGAAGCGCTTCAACCCGGAGGAGATCTCGGCCATGGTGCTGGCCAAGATGAAGGAGACGGCCGAGGCGTACCTGGGCGCGCAGGTGCGCGACGCGGTCATCACGGTGCCGGCCTACTTCAACGACTCGCAGCGGCAGGCCACCAAGGACGCCGGCGCCATCGCGGGCCTCAACGTGCTGCGCATCATCAACGAGCCGACGGCGGCCGCGCTGGCCTACGGGCTGGACAAGAACCTGCGCGGCGAGAGGAACGTGCTCATCTTTGACCTGGGCGGCGGCACCTTCGACGTGTCCGTGCTCACCATCGACGAGGGCTCCATGTTCGAGGTGCGCGCCACGGCCGGCGACACGCACCTGGGCGGCGAGGACTTCGACAGCCGCATGGTGGAGCACTTCGTGGCCGAGTTCCAGCGCAAGCACCGCAAGGACCTGCGCGCCAACCCGCGCGCGCTTCGGCGGCTGCGCACGGCCTGCGAGCGCGCCAAGCGGACCCTGTCCAGCTCGAGCGAGGCGAGCATCGAGATCGACGCGCTGTTCGAGGGCATCGACTTCTACAGCAAGCTGACGCGCGCCCGCTTCGAGGAGCTGTGCATGGACCTGTTCCGCAGCACGCTGGAGCCCGTGGAGCGCGCCCTGCGCGACGCCAAGATGGACAAGGCGCAGATCCACGACGTGGTGCTCGTGGGCGGCTCGACGCGGATCCCGCGCGTGCAGAAGATGCTGCGCGACTTCTTCGGCGGTAAGGAGCTCTCGATGGGCATCAACCCGGACGAGGCGGTGGCCTACGGCGCCGCGGTGCAAGCGGCCGTGCTGAGCGGCGACTCGAGCGACGCCATCCGCGACGTGCTGCTGGTGGACGTGGCGCCGCTGTCGCTGGGCATCGAGACCGCGGGCGGGGTCATGACCCGGCTGGTAGAGCGCAACTCGCGCATCCCGTGCAAGACGTCGCAGACGTTCACCACGTACGCCGACAACCAGCCCGCGGTCACCATCCAGGTGTTCGAGGGTGAGCGGGCCCTGACCCGGGACAACCATCTGCTGGGCACGTTCAACCTGAACGGCATCCCGCCGGCCCCGAGGGGCGTGCCCCAGATCGAGGTGACCTTCGACCTGGACGCCAATGGCATCCTGCAGGTGTCCGCGCGGGACTCGAGCACGGGCCGGCAGCAGAGCATCCGCATCACCAACGACAAGGGCCGGCTCTCTAAGGAGGAGATCGAGCGCATGCTGGCCGAGGCCGAGCGCTTCAAGCAGGAGGACGAGGCGCAGCGCCAGCGGGTGGCCGCCAGGAACGCGCTCGAGGCCTACGTGTACGGCGTGAAGCAGGCAGCTGAGGAGGCCCCCGCGGGCCGCCTGTCCCCTGACGAGAAGGAGGCCGTGCTGTCCAGGTGCCGGGACACCCTGTCCTGGATTGACGCCAACGGCCTGGCCGAGAAGGACGAGTACGAGCACCGGCTGCGGGAGCTCCAGCAGGCCTGCTCGCCCGCCATGAGCAAGCTCCACCAGCAGCAGGGGGGGCCGCAGAAGCACGCCGGCTCGGCGCCCTTCCAGTCGGGACCCACAGTAGAGGAAGTGGACTGAGAGCAGCCAGCCTAGTCATCATCAAGTAATTTATTCACTCACTGTAAAAATGTCATCGTCATCCATGTCCCTCGATTGTGTTGTCCGAATAAACAGCATTTTTTTTTTCTAATGTGCCCTGTCTGTTTCGCCTCTGGCGTGGGATATTTGAGGCCGTTGGGCTTCTCTTCCCGATCGGCGGCAAAAATCGTTTCCATTGTGTTGGCCACTGAGCGTAATGCGTGCCGAGGAACAGTGTTCAAGGTAAGTTATTAAACAATGCTGGTTGTATTGTGGCCATGGGTATAAGTGCGATCGGCCCTTGCAAATTATGCAAAACTGCTTAATGTTCTGCTGATTAATCTGCTATGAAAATATTCGTGTCCAAGGGAAGTATCTGTGCATGAGAAAACACAGGATTGACAAGAGATCAGTGTCCGGATGAATAAGAAGGCACTAAGACAAGTGCAGCAGATTTTTGGGTTGGTTGGAGCCACTATGATAGGTCTTATAATATATAGTTTGTCACAAAAATAAGCTGCACGAATTCAAACTGTATGCTCAAGTTACAACAGCAAATGTTTTTTGACACCACCGTCTTGAAGCGGTTCAACTAGCATGATGGATAGAAAAAGGACAGTTACTGGGCAGGTGGGCTGGAAATGAATTCAAAGCTCACTAATAGGAGAAGTTTAAGCTCGAAGTGGTGAACCGCAAAGCGGTGTTGTACAGACGTGCAGAATGTCTTCAGCTACGGGATGCAATATTAAATATGGAACGAGCTTTCTGAAGCTGTTGGTGCTGGCTGAAACCATGAGCAGGAAATCAGAAGTGGAATTGGTATGAACTACAGTGCACTCGGCGCACAGTCCTACATTTAGAGGACAGTGCTGTCACTAGCTCTGTCACTTGAAAGAACAGTATGCGACAAGCAACGTGTACTCGCTGTGGTGACTGACCTATAACGCCCGAAAGGTGGGGAATAAGACAAGAATGATAGGCCGTGATAATCTTGAATTAGGGAGCAAAAGTTGGGGTGGGAAACAAATTAAGAAAGAAAACTGGTTGAGGGTGGGAAAGTGCCAGCAGGATAACAGGGTGGTTACCATAGATGTGGATGAGGTAGTAAGGATACACAAATAATTCCCTAGAGCGATTTGAGAGCGGGAAATTTACGGCCAAGGAATAGATTTGGACCCCACCTGATGTGAGCAGTTGGAAGTCTACGACGGGAAAGGCCTCCATCCTGCAATAATGATGAATTGAGCGGAAAATCGCTCGCAAATTTGGGTGATAGAAAAATGTCAATTCTCTTTGCCATTGTTAGCAACCCATTTTGCAGTGAGAGAAACTCCTTAATTTTCATTGTGTAAAGCTTGTTGCTGAGCTAGTTTCCTAAACAATGCGAGACATAAACGACATATAGGTTATTTTTGTATTGCCTCTTCTAACTCTGCTTAGTGCCTCAAACCTTTTTTTCTTATTTCAATGCATCTGGAAAATACCTGTTAATGTTTTATTTTTTATTGGTATTATCAACTGCCTATCCGAAAAAACACCACATGAAGGACCACTCCTAAAATGTACGTGAAATGTAATAACAGATAAACGGATCCATTGAGATTCGCTGAATTGACTGACGATAGTTGTGAGCAGGGTGAATTGGTGCATGCACTGGCTGATTAATAAAGCAGTGCAAGAACAAAACACGGAAAGCTCTTGGTGTCACATCGCATTCTCTTTCCGGATCCCATCTTTGCACCGTTCTAGCAATTCTGCCAAGTTGAAGGTTGGTGAAGGAACTTGCGAGGCATGGGACAAAAAGGGAGGTTTGGCCAATAAGGATGTGGAAAAATGCTGCTGAGTTGATGAATACTTATAACATCATAATGGTGAAAAAAACCTTCACCATGGTTGCAAATACGGTGAGGCCACCATGCTGAGAGAAATTCGACGCACATTCTTCTCCACAATGGTGGAAACATTATCAGCTCGCAGGGAAAAATCCACGTGCCTTCACACATGCAATAAAAATTGAGTGCACACGCATTTTTCCTTGCGAGCTGATAATGTTTGCACCGTTGTGGTGAAAAATGTGCGTCAAATTTCTCTCAGCATGGTGTCCTCACCATATTTGCAACCATGGTGAGGGTTTTTTCACCATTTTGATGTTATACACAAGCAGGCGGAATGACCTCGTTACTGCTAAACAAACAGTTGAGTTGCTACCTGCGCATGCTTGTTTATCTCTCTGCTAGTAAGCTTTTAAATCGGGAGTAGTGCATCGTGCTGTGTGGCTTCGTCTGTTCCTGCTTTCCCTAAGAGCACTCCAAAAAAGTCGCAATCATTACCCTGAGTCTGTCAAGGTTTAGGTCACTCAAGCCATGGATACAACCCCCAGCACTAAAAGGCAAATTTTTTTATTCTCTTTTGGCACATGTTAGGATGGGTGGCCTGGCCAGTCTTTTGTAGCCATGAACTTATTCCCCTCCCTTCAGCCCACCTATCTTCCCCCTTCTTGATGAGGGTTAAAAAAAAACTATGTCAACAACAACAACATCCAAACAGACAATTGTAGAGTAGAATGTTGACTGAAATCAGAAAAGCAAAGCAGAGGGCAGAGGGGTTGCTTGAAACCTGCAGCACATGATAATGTCCAAGATAAATATGTGATTGGCCTGCTTTCCCTGTAACACGGTTTCCATATGTTTTCAAGCACTTCACCGATTCTACTGGTTTTTGATGCTATAGAAGAAACTTCGCACCAAAAGAAGTGCTTTTTTCTTGCTATAATTAGCTTTACATTATTATTTGATGCTCATTCATTGGTGTGTGTGAGAGTAACATTTGTCATGGCTTGCTAACTCACACAGAAGCTGAGCAGTGGGCAAAAAACGAGCCTGTGCCATCTGCAGTATAGCGGTTTCACTGATATTAACGATCTCGTTTATGTAAACAAAGAAAAGAAACTGACCTAAAGCGTTACCTTGTGGAACACCAGAGTTTACTGACTTTGTTGCCTAACTACCGTAAAGTACCAGTCGAGTGCAAGTGCCCCCAACCATAATCTAAATAATTCGAGTTTTTGCATACTACCGAACAAGCAGTCCCCTCTCGAATACTTTCTGACGACCAAAACTACCGGAACCGAAACCACCCAGGAACTCCTGGCTGCGCTCTAGACTAATTCAAAATACAATCAAAGCAATTCCGCACGAGCTCGTTATTGTTATTCTGGTCTGACAGTGCAGACGTGACTTTGTGACCACAGTGGTTCGTGACATGTACACTCAAGCCTCGTTATTATAACGTAACGAATATAACGAAATAATGGATGTAACGAAGTAAATGAAATCCCCCTTGAAATCTCCATAGAGAAACAAGCATTCGAAACCTCGTTGTAATGAAGTAAAAGTGACATGTCAATGGATATAATGAACTAATATTAATATCCCTCCAGCCTAAAAGAAACCCGACCACGGTGCGTGAAGTGCTTCGCAGAGTTCGACACTCGTTCTGCGCGAATGTTTTAAAATTTCTGCGTCGACCTCACGGCCAAGCGACGATGCTATTCGCTGATGTCACCGGACAAAGCGACACAAGTGATCACTAGGACGCCGTGGTCTCCCATGCACACACGTTCAACGTACCAACGTCGTCGGAGGAACTCGATACGGTTGACTTCCTACGTCGTTTCTTCGGTGCCCATAGCAACGACGAAAACGGCAGCAGTGCGGTGGCCACCACTGAAAAGGAAGTCTTTCACTTGACATGTCCGAAACAAAAGGAACATCGCGTGCTTTTTACCAGCTATGTCTAGTGGAAGTGTGCGCATTGAGCAAGCAAAATATTTCTGTTCTGTTCGATTTCCATCGCATGTGTGGTCACGTAGCGGTACGAAGGGCCGCGACGCGGTTTACTTCTTTGCATGCTTATCGTTGTGCACCTAACTGGGCATACAATACATTGTGGTAAACTGTTATAATGGGTATAACGAAACAATTACGAGTCCCCTTCAACTCTGTTATTAACGAGGTTTGGGTGTATTCTTATACACTTAAGAAAATTGAAGTCGTGAATTGGCATCGCCATGCTGAAAAAAAAATGTGCACGCCACATTTTGTCATTTCCGTTTAAATCGTAAGAGGATAAGCGAGTGGAACGAAAAGTACGAGAGTTTGCTGCAGCTGACCTTTGGCAAGGCCAAGCCTCGACGAAAGTTGAGCAACAGTGAGCCAAAGTTAACCATAGAAGTGGATGGCGCTCTTTTTGAGCTTCTGGAACCAGAAAGAAGCGCACATCGTGCTGTGTGTAACAGGCTTCTGTCTGAAGAAGCTGTTAAAGTAGCGCACAGTTTTCAGCTTGGCGATTTCGTTGCGTAGAGCCAGTACCTCACGCGATGGAAACAGAGCTTTGGCGTTACACTGGGCCTTGCCACCAACGAAAGCCTGAAAAGACAAAAAGATTTCTCGGAGGAGTTCTGATCTGCCGGGAACACCCTCCAAAGAAGCCACAAGTACACCAGTTCAATACCTCATTACTTGAGATATTGATGATGATCAGAAGTAATGACCTATAATGACGATATGATAGAATGGATTATCAAGCTAAAATGACCAACAATGTGGCTGGCAAGGACATTGCTAACACTGGTTGTGCCAAGACGGGCTTCATGGTTGCATTTTCCAATGCACTACCTTATTTTTTTCTTTTAAGGGGGGGGGGGGGGGGGGGGGGTTAACACTATTGTGCCGGCATACTGAATTTAGAGACAGTTCCAAACAAGGGCCCCTACCCCAAAATTCTACTGTCAAAGGGGGCACTTGCTGGGTATTTTACAGTATATTCAACAAACTGTGGTCAATGTCACAGATGAGCTTTATGAAGAAACTTTTCCACGAATGCCAATGATCTAACCTGTGAAGAAGGAACTTATGATTGCCATAATGAAATGCTTCCATCAAGTCATGCAAAATGTCTAGAATGATATTACAACTTTTGAAATACATAATAGGAGTTATTTTTAGTTGAGTAGCACCAGCACCTTTGATTTATTTTCGTGAAATGCATGTACAGCCGAATGTATGATAATTATGAGTACATGAATTATTAGGGGTTCACAAAATCTTTTTCGTAGAGGTGTGGGAATATAAAAATTTCAAAATGCAACTTGAATATGAATATAACTGACTGCGAATCAAATATTTTTGAATATGAATGTTTTTCTTTACTGTAGAATTTCTAAAGCAGCTAGAGAAAAAAGAAAGAGGTAGTCAGAACCTAACATGTGCGAGTGTTTATGTATACAGTAGAGTCCACTTATAACGATACCGTTTATAACAATGTATCAGATATAACGATGAACAGCTATGGCACCGTCAACTTTTATATTCTTTCTATGGTAAAATAAACCGCTTATTACAATGCTCCAGTGCCACAATATCGGATATAACGATTGAATGCTGTGATATTGTGCACCAAAAGTGCAACAGTGACGACTCTAATGACGCGGTTGCGCAGCCTACTCAGGCAGTGTCTTCGTAGGAGGCCCAATGCATGACACAGTCCCTCGGGGACTTTGTTTCCGAAGGGGACATTTACCTCAGCTTGGTGAAGCACATATAGATGCTCTTGGAAAAGATTTGCGCTACCTTTACACGCGGCAAACAAAGGTGACCGACTGTGGCTTCTTTTCCGCAAATTAGTAGTAACGTACTACATTGCTGGCATGCGAATTAAATGTTCTGAGCTTTGTTCCGTCTTTTTATTTCGCAACCCGCTTATAACAATTATTGGTTATGATTTCCTTGGCACTTGGATATTGTTATAAGTGGACTAGACTGTACTGATGAAAAATTGCTACAGAGAATTAAAAATTTGCAGCTAAGATAACATGTTAAAGGAGGAGAATGAAGATTTGGCATGCATCGCCATGAAAAAATACCAGTTCCACAACATGCTATGAATACAGGAAGTGTATTTGACTGGTCCCTTGAGACGTGGAAAAAAAAGGCTGGGCGTGCTAGTGGCCGCTATGATCATCGTATTACTGCAAGCCAAGAAGTCATGAACGCTTAATACGTACCTCATGCCACCATGTTGATAGGAAAGTCCGGCTTATCACTTTTACACAATTAGTGTTCCACTTCAGCTAATTGCTATCATACACCAGGGATAAATGGAAGGTTTAGCGCAAAAAAGACGAGGACGGTGGCAAACGTACGACTGCTGGGAATACTGGGTGGCAAAACGTGCTGGGAATACTCACCTAGAACCTCCAAGGAACTGTTGCCTTTTGATTCCGCTCATTCTAAAACTGTAAAGCGTGCCATCGCCACTATGTGCCTTCAGTCTGCCCTGTACAATTCGTGTGAGCATGCTATGGGAAGCAGTTTTGACCATCAAATGGCCAGGCTTCAAGCTGCTGGCTTTCCGGGCTCAACCCTTACCGCCGTGGCGGAGGGTTTGCTAAAGAAAACAAAAGGTGCCCCTCAAAGGGCTAATGCTGAGCACTTGCAAAATGAGCCAAGGCCTGCGGTCATACCGTACTCGCACCGAGTTGCACACAACCTTAAGAAGGTCGCTTCCAAGTACAGCATACCGGTTGTGTTTTCAGCGCCCTTGAAACTTGCCACGCTGTGCTCAAGAATAGCGCCAGAGATGAAACGAAAAACATGCGAGAAGAAGCATGTCACGACGTTTTTTAAGTGTACGATTGGTGTTGTGTACGAGATCCCTCTGATTTGTGGTAAAGTGTATATCGGCCAAACCGGCCGATGCATTAATGACCGCCTCAGAGAACATGCCTTGTTGATAAAAAATGGAACTGGTTCGCACTTGCCACAACATTGTAAAGAGTGTGATTCTGTAAACCCAATTTGGACAAAACAAAAATAATCGAAAGGAGCAGAGATGCTACCGCACGTGAGGTTGCCGAGGCTTTTTTCATAAAAAGAAAAGGGCCCATGTGTGTAAGTGTACCGTCGCTTTCTATTTATGATAAGGAAAGTGCATTTCTACATACTTTTTTCTGATGTTCGCCAGATGACCGTGATGTGTGTAATTTTTTCCCTTTCCTTTCTTTTTCTTCACTGCATGCCTGCTATTTTTATGTTTGTGCTTTTCAAAATAAACTCAGTTGTTAGTAGCGCCTGTCACGTTTGCCACCGTCCTCATCTTTTTTGCACCAAACCTTCCATTTAAGTATGTACCAACTCGCCCAACAGCACGTTCTGTTAACATACACCAGGGATAGCACGCACATTTCCCGCGCAGTTTACAAGTTTTGGGCCTTTTTGCACAGCTTCGGCGCCACGCGGAAAAGCCAAGACTAAACGGCATGCCGTCCGATGAAACTTGAAAGTTGACATGTTGTGTGGCAGAGCCAAATGCCATTGCTCTATTACTCGTAAATATGAAATAGCCAATAACTTCAACTACCTTGAACTAGAAAACTGCACTGCAAATAGAATAGCAAACACTATTCCAGCTTTTTAAATACGTCAGTGG
>NW_027526445.1:168687095-168799595 GCF_048455015.1 Haemaphysalis longicornis
ATTGCATTTCTTTCCAAAAGGTTGGACACGTCGGCGCTTATCTCAACCGCTTTGCTCACGCATATGCAGTAAGCAGCGGCCGTCCATCAACGTTTGTTTCCAAGAAGAAGTTGGTGGCCCCCAAGGAGAACACACGGGAACAACGCGCATTTTCGCAGGTGTATTTGCACACAGGAACAACGTCCGCCGCATCGTCTCTCGTATACCGGGCTCGACAGCGGCGGAGGACTGAAGTGCCCGCGAGCGCCGCTCAGTTTTTAGGGGCAAAGCCCGTTAGGGGCTGGGGCTGTCGCCGTCGTAATCGTCGTCTCATGTAGTCACGGCACTAAAACACCGGGAAACTCGTTTACGCCACGCGCTAGAGCGGCGCGTACTAAAAAAATTACGCCCACCTCCCCTCGCGGGAACCCTCTGGTGTGATGCGACGCTGAAGGGTGGTTCATAGGCGTCGCATCAAGCAAACGTCGGCTACGGCAAGAGAGTAAGCGCAAGCGGAAGCACGGACGACCGTCGACTGAAAGACCGGCCGGGGCGCGGCACTGCGCTTCTATGCGCAGCGCGCGCGAAGGAGAAGAGACCGTGGAGAGAGAGAGAGTACTGCCCATGCGCACAGTGCGCAGCCACGCGCAGCGCGACCGCAGATGTTGGGAGAGAGTGTTCGCTATCGGAAAGAGGGGAGGAGGCGAGCGGAGGAGAGACGCAGCTGTGCGGACGCGGACGACGCACGCACGCAGGACAGGGCCGCCGGCAAGAGATACTCCTCTCAGCGTCGCATCTGAAAACCACCGGGACACTGGTTTACGCATCGCGCTGGATCGATTCGTAACGCATTCTAAAAACACCGGGACACTCGTTTACGCCTCGCACTAGAGATCTTCGTACTTCAAAGACAAGAGACTTTTTCTCCAAAGCTGTACACCTCTACCCCCCCAACGGTTTCATCTCCGTTGGCAAAAACGCCACGCCGCCAAGAATACACTTATACGCTGCATGCTTCACCCCTTCCCAGGTTTCACGTTATAGAGGAGATGGTCCAGAATTTTTGGGGCCAAGCTCGTTTCTTAAGCGGCAACTATACGCACGCGCCCGCGCGCTCGTTTCCACACTTGTTCTCGTGTCTACGCGCCCAAGTTCGTGACGAGGGTGAGGGAAGCACCCACGGGGAGGCGACGGAGGCGCGCGAGCGTGCGCTGCCCCGCGCTTGCCGGTACCGCCTTGTCGACATGGCGCAACCGTACGTACAGCGCCCAACACTGTTACACTGTCATCGTAACACACATAAACTTCGGCTTTTCATCTTACAGCAGAGTAATATTACCTTTAATGCCAGCTTCGAAGTAAAACACAGGAGCATCGCTGCTTCGCAAGGCACACACGACGGCGGAGAGCCATGATTGCCTTCGGGTTACTGGCTGACGAAGTTTGATCGCGTACGTTATTTTGCCGATACTGTATTTTGCTGGTGTGACACGGAGGAAGCGCATACACCGGATAAACCTTTGCGGCTAACGAAGAAACTACGCCGACTTATCACAACGGGGAGATGGAGATAACTTTGCGGCAGCGGCCGCCGCCACCGGCCGCCCGGCTTGGCCCAGCCATAGCCTCCAGCCCAGCCTTAGCCGGTGTTGGCCCAGCACGGGAAACCGAAGCGCGCAGAGCGGCGGCTTTGATTGGTCCGGCCGTCGCAAGGTGGCGCACGGGCGCGTGAGCGCGTGAACGCGCGCGCGCAAGTGCGTGCGCATGGTTACTGCTTTATGCTGGCGCTGCAGAACTGCGATGGTGCTCCTTTTAAATGCAGAGCATTTCTTAGCCTCGCCTCTTCCTGCGTCGGACGGTGTCAACAGCTCCGCGTCCGCAGCAGGTGCGCCTCTACTTCCCTCCTCTCTCTCAACAGCAGCTGGCGCGCACATGCGTCGTAGTCAGCCCGTTTGCTCCGTCGCGGTCTCGGCGTAACAGGTGCGTGATAGCAGCGCGGTGGGGCGTGGAAGGGCGCGCGCTGCTTGCGCATGCGCGCTCTCCCCCCCGTACAGCTCTCCCTCTACTGCGTGCGCTGCATATATAGCGGCTAGCGGTCACTCGTGTTTCAGTCACTGCGTTGCTCCTTCCTTCCTTGGTTGACGCTCGTGCCCACGTTTACTCGTGTCTGCTACTCCAGCATCACGGAAGAAGCGATGGAAGCAACACTGCCTTCAATCAGTACTGAGGCCCCAATGCTCTGCATTTACTCGTGTTCCCCTCGCGGGAAGGCGCGGGAATTTTTTTGGTGTCCTTTAACTAAAGCTCGCCGGAACTCTTCACAACTAGGTCTACCGCTTTCGGCGTTGAAGCCGGAGCCCCTAACTCGATGCCCGTCTTCCCTTCGTTCCTCCCCTCCTCCCTTACAGTCTGCACACTTATTTTGAGGGCGTACGGTTTCGAGGCGGGGCTGTTCGCAGGGCTTAAGCGTGAGGACATGAAAGACCCGGCGCCGACATCGCTGAGGATATCAAGTCGCGCAAATGTAAAAAAAGCCCGTACGCATTTTGCCCACAGCGGCGACGAAAATATTCGTAGTACCACTAAGAATGGGCCCGGCGGCACAGGAAGCGGCGGGGATTTGTAAAAAAGGCAAGCGCTACTCCCCTCCACTCGGGAACTCCGCGTTTGAAAATAAACGCTCCGCGCTGGCGGCTTTTTTTGCTTTGTCCGCGGGGGCATGCAACCTGTCCGGGTGTACAACCTGCCGAGGACACCGGCCTGAGGTCTTGCGCTGGGACTAATCGGTTTCACAGTGAGAGTCATTTTCCAATTGAGCCTTCCGGCTAACATTGTAGCCTGCACAGCGTGTACATAATCACCATCACTATCATCATCACCTCTGTTGCGATTTCCGGCATAGTGATTCGTCGTTACCCTGCTCGGTCATGATACCAAGTTTCGTGCCGTGCGGGAAAGTTACATGTGCGACGGTGGAGCCAGCTCATCAAAAAAGTTTTGACACGTCGGAGCTTTTCTAGCGCGCCGAGTCTCAAGCCGATGATTCACACCGGCGACTGTTGCGACAACCGGCCGAATCCGGTTCTCAGCTGCGGAATGCATAAGGGACCTGTGGAGGGTGTTGCAATCGACGGCGTCCGTTGAACTCCTCTCCCGCCTTTTTTCTGGCGCAACTTCCGTCGGCTTCAATCAAGGGACCGGTAGAGGGTGTTTTGGTGTGTTTGAAATTCTAGTGCCGTGCGGAATACACACTTCTGGTTATAAATAGGCGCATATCACGAGCGCATCACGCATCGGATGGTACAGCACTGAGTACGTCGTTCTCAGCTGTAAGCACGCTAGAGTGCTGCTTCCGGCATCTTCCCTGTTCTCTTCTCGCCAGGCATTAAAGAACTTAGTGTCACTCCTGGATTCGAATTGTCCCAACGGAGGCAAATCTACTTCAAGCCGCTCGTTCCCGACGCAACCACGACAAGGCAAGGGCGGTTCTGGGACGCATTCGCCAAAGTAAGACAACCGTGTAGTTTTCAATCTCACTGGTGTTACCGTTCTTACCAATCATCTTCGCCTTGCGGTCATATGAACAACGCGAGAAGCAGCTGGACTGCTTGGAATAATCTGTGCAGCGCAGTTGTGTCGTGCATGTTCCTCGTATTGCCCTTCAAAAGCGCTGTTTTCGCAAAACATTTTTTTTGTAAATTGACTAAAAACAGCTTATTCGTGGTATTGTGTTTACTGCAGTGAACCAGAATATAGTCCACTTCACTATAACACGTTCCTGTTCACTGTAACGTCGCACTATATGCTATTTAACTTACCGCCATTATTTTCTCAAGACCTCTTCTTGAGACTGCAAAACAGAGGCTGTGGTATTATCGGTAGTAGAAAAATCCTTAAGCCATGCTTTGGTCTGCGAGCGAGCAGTCCCTGGCTAATTGCAATTTTCGGATCACGCGAACACGCACCCATGAGCCTTATTAGTTATCCTAGCCACTCGCGGAAGCTGAATTTTCATGAACACGCGCGTCTTTGCCATTTATCGGGGTTATTCTGATTTCAAAATATCATGCAAATAAAAGTCGCCGTCACTGCCCTGGTCCGTATACGGTGGGACCTGTCTAGTTGGGTTCTCCACCGTACGGCTGCGCGAGCAAGCTGAAGCACCTGGGGAGAGGGAGAAAGAGAGAGTAGGTTCGCCTTGGGGGGCTTCTACGAAATAATATTTTCGAAATAGCGAAATCGATTGCAGATCTACCTCAGGTTGCACGTTACGTAACCAGGATATTTTTTTGCTGGGTTTGCGTCAGAATAGATTGCAGTTTTATTACGTTAGGCTATTTTAAATTTTTTCAGGCCTAGGTAAGTTGGGTTTAGATTAGATAAGGTTAAATATAAGTTATATTCAGGTTAGGTTAGGCTAAGTTGGAATAAGTTAGGTTGAGAGAGAGAGAGAGAGAGAGAGCGATCTTTAATGAAGTCTGGCGATGTTAGCTGGGCTAAAATGCCTAACTTGCTACGCCAGTTGATGACGGGATGAAGATGATGGCGATGATGTTCAAGTTGATGCGTACAGATACGGCGAGTTATTTACAGCGACTGGTCTAGGTAAACGTTTTAAGTATAGGTTAGGTCAAGTTGGGTTTTAATTAGGCAGAGGCTAAGCCAGGTTTTGGTGTAGGTTAAGTTAGGTGAGATTTAAACTATGTCAGGGTGAGGTCCCGTTATGTTAAATACACGTTAGGTTAGTTTATTCAGATTATGTTTGGTTAGGTAAGTGATAATGCACTTCAGATACGCAAGGTGGGAAAATACCTGCAAAATGTCCACCCGTTTCGAGTGGCAAAGAACGGGTTCCTTTAGCATTATTTCTTTTTCATATCGTAATTCTCGGCTGTGTACACTAATCTTACCCCATCCGGTCCATATCAGGGGTTTCCCCCGGCGAGGAGAGTGACCCTTTTCGTCCTCCTCGAGTATCGATCGAGTTTCGTCTGGCACTGTCCAGACGGCAACACATCGCTCTCCCGCTCAAAGGAAGGGGTGAAAGGGGGGCCCGGGAGATCCCCAACCAAGGCACGCGACTCGGATCCTCTGACAGCTCCCTCAACTCTTCCGTCCCCGTGCCATAGGAAATGAAAAAGTGGGGAGCCTGCCAAGCGCGGAGAAACAAGCTCCTCTGAAGTCTTTTAACCTGTTTCCTAGTGCCTTTTTTTGTTTCTGTGTAAATATACGTTTTGCCCTAGGGGATGCATCACTGGCGAAAACGCTGCCTGATTCGGTGGGCGCTGTGGCGTGTTCGATGTTCGCAGCCTTTTTTTCGCTGCTTAATTCCCCATTCCCACTTGCACCGGCACTTTCTCTTCTACGTTTTTTTTTCTTTCTCCTCCTTATCCTCAAATGCACGTGTTCTCCCTTCCTTGAGCTCTGACTCTGCCATTCACCCCCATGTTCCTATTTGTGTGCCGTTCCTTGTTTGTTTACTTCTGGGTTGTTTCGTTTACTTGTTTTTACCTATTTGTCTCCATGTGTGTTCCTCAACTGTGGAGTACCGGAGGTGACTCGTTCGTTTCCTTCATTTCCTCTGCGTTCACGGCAGACGGCTTCTTTCCTTCGCGTATCTGTTTATCCTCTATTTTGTCGTCTGATTTCCTTTTTTTTATCATCTGAGTAGCAGCCCGGTAGTCTGCGCTTCGTTTCTCTCCCACCTCCTGCCTTGTTGCATGGCGGGTGAGCTTCGAAGGGTGCATATGCTTGGGCGTGTTCTGGTTGGTATCAGCCCTCCCTTTCATTCGCGGCGCTCTCCGTAAAAAGGGTATTCGCTCTTCATTACATCATTCCACAGGGCCTAACTCGATCAGATGTCCCCACGTGTAACCATTCTTAAGTAAGCCGACAAGCCAATCCTGTTGATCCACCTGCCACCTCCCGTAGCCGAACGATGATGCGGGAGTGCTCATTAGTCACGTGGTTGCTAGAGGCGGTTGGGAAATTGGGCACCGGAAATCTCAGGTAATTTATAGACCTTAGGTGGACAAGTATAAAGAGCCGTAAATCTCGATGGCTATAAACTTTGAGCTGCAGGCCCGTTAGCGAGCACTTCCATGTCCTCTCCTCCAGCGGTATTCACACGACGGAGCCTTTCAGCGGAGAAATCCGAGGGGGATCGTGAAGGCACCGCAGGATGACTTCCGCTCGACCAGCGCCTTCGCTCCCGTGGAGGATGCGACTGTCAGACGGATATCAGCGTTTGCAGTCGCCTATCTCTAAAGCAGAGCTGCCGTAGCACCGCCGATTCCTCGACGGCGGCATTTTCGGCTAAAGCCCCTACGTACTGATCTTGTCAGCCGGCCAAAAATTGAGTGATTGATTGTGGAGTTTAACGAGCCGACGCAGCGCACGTGATCAGGCGCGCCGTAGTGGAGGCCTCCGGATTATTTTCGATCACCTGGGGATCTATAACGTGCGCCATAATCTCGTACACACGGGCGTTTTTGCTTTTCTCCTCCACCAGAAAAGCGACCGCCACGGCCGGGAATCAAACCCGCGTCCTGGTGCTCAACAGCACTTCGCCTTAGCCACTGAGCTGCCGCGGCGGGTCAGCCGCCCAAAAATTGGCCGTGGACATGATGCAGGCGCTGCTCGCGACGCGCGAGGTAGCGGATGGGGAGACGCACGCTAGAAACAGATGACCGGTCCGCCTAGAGGCCCCCATATAGATGTTAGTTTTAACACTGAAGCGAGTATTCGATTGCCCCTCTCGTGAGCGGCGCAGATGACGATTTTTAATGCAATTCGCCACCACATCATTACTTTTTTCCTGTTATCTGCAGGTTTGTTTGCGCCTTGGGGAGTGACAAGCTGTCGCTCGAGCTACCTGCGCGCAGCTGCGCCACTTCGCGGCCACGACCGCCGCTCGCACAGCGACCGTGCTGGTGGTATACGCGACTCTTTCAGTGAGCCTGTCGTCTGCGCGGCGCATTTTAAGTGCGATGCACTTCTTAAGCGACCCTGAACCTGCGTCCACCGGCGATGTCCGCATAGCATACCCACGTGGGGGATTGGCCCGGAATCTCCTCGTCTTCCTTGGCAACGGGGGGAGATGGGCGCGCGCTGCCTGGCCGCTGACATGGCACATACCCACGTGGGGGATTGGCCAGGAATCGGGCGTGAGAAGGGCTAATGCACCCGCCTAAAGGAGTACTGACACGAAATTTCAAAGCTGAGATCCGCTCTAGCAATCAAGTACAACGACAACACAAATAGGTGTCTGTGAATAAATGCATCTTTCTTTCTTTGTAGTTGTGTGTGTGTGTGTGATCTCTCTTTCGCGAACATTACCGAACAGCGCAAATTCAACTCGTGCATTCGCACTTTCACATTCTTCCCCTCGGGGAAATGCGGGGAATTTTTTTGCGTACAGTGTAATAAAAAGCAATAAAACTATATTGCCTGTAACCGCCATGGAGGTTAACCGCTGTAGAGCTAGGGCCGCGGCCAGCTGCTCTACGAGAAGACGATATCCCGCGTCCCCCGCCACCGAGGATCGGATGGTTTGTAGCTCGAAAGCAAAAGCTCCGACCGCCAATCGGAGAGGCGAGACGGCGAGACCCTGTGACGAAGGGGTCACGTGATGCACGCTCCTAGGAGCCGCACGGCGGATTTCTACGTCGGAGGAATACCCCTTCACTGGGAGGCGAAGTTGTCTTCGCGAGTTTACGAAACGAGGACATTTAGCTGTATTAATGAGGATTGGATTGGATTGAAAAAATTAGTAGTGGCTTAGCTCTGCTATGCCAGGATATGCGTAGCGTGAGCTAAGGTTCAGCAATCGAGTCCAATCCAGTCTTATCCAGTCCAGTCCAATCCAGTCCAGTCCAGTCCAATTCAATCTAATCCAGTCCACTCCAGTCCAATTCAATCTAATCCAGTCCACTCCAGTCACTGCTCCTCGGGCATGCTCAGCACGGCTCTTCACGAGCCACGCGAAACGGCTATCAAGCGGCTCCGGTGCAGCGTCAGACTTGGCTACTGCACAATTGAGGCGCACACCTGGGCACGCGCCGGTGCCAGTGCGTCTGCCGCGGCTATGACACAACACAATCCAACACAATCCACTTTAATCCAATCCTATTCAATTCAAATCCAATAAAATCCAATCTGATCAAAGCCAAGCCAAGCCAAGCCAAGCCAATTCAATCCAATGTCCCTCGCGCTTGCGCAGAACGGCCCTTCACTGCACACGTGAAACTGCTCAACCTCGGCCAGTGTAGCTTACGCTACAAAAACTTTTATTGGGCCGGCGGTTAAAGCCATACACTAACCCTGGTATTCTGAATCCTTCCTCCACTCAAGCCTCCAGTGGAGGAGTTCATTGAAATCGATTTCCCCATGCATAAGCATGGTGGAATCCTTCCACCAGCTGAGTGGAGGGAGCAAATGGAGTGGAGGAGGGAGTCGGAATACGGCCCTAAGACTTCAGACTTTGCCGGAGTCACCCTCACCGTCGCCGCCAGGCCCGAGCCTCGCTTCCCGTCATCGGGTCGCTCGGGCTCCTGCCTGGTCAGCGCTACGAGGACTCGCTGGACGGCCTGGATTTGGAGGTCTTGGTCTTCGGATCGCTTCGCCCCCTCTAAGGCAGGAGGCAGTCTTCCTGTCGTGGATTCTTCCTGGATGTTGAGACAGTCCCAGACGATGTGATCGAGGGTCGCGGTGGCTGTACGACACACCCTGCACGTGTCGTCTGGGTGCGTCTCCGGGTACATCTTGTGCATTAGGGAGGGGCTCATGATCGTTCTTGTCTGGAGCTGCCTGTACATGACTGCCTGCTCTCTGCACAGCCCTTTGCAGGGCGGCGGGAGCGTACGTCTGACGAGTCGATATGCCCGGGCGATTTCGTTGTAGCTCGTCATTTTGTCTCTCGTGCTGTGCCACGGTCATTCCCCGCTTGGCCCGGCGCGGCCTGTTAGTTCGTGCGCCCGGGCGTGTGCGGTTTCGTTGTGGCTCGCACTGATGTTCGACACCTCTCCTACGTGGGCCGGGAACCACTTGATTTTCTTCTTTTCCAAGATTGTTGTCGCTCCTCAGGGTTTTCTCCGCATCGCGGGAGACCCTTCCTCGGGCGAAGTTCCTGACCGCTTCCCTTGAGTAACTGAGCACGGTGGTGCACCCTAGGTCTTTAGGGGCCAGTGCTACGGCCACTTCCTCAGCTTCTTCTGGTTTGTCGCTTTTCGCACTGGCCGCCGCCCTGACGTTGCCTTCAGCGACGACCATGGTTACGGTGAAACCGCTCCCGTTCTCGTACTCCGCTGCGTCTACGTAGCGGGCTCCCGCGTCTCCAGCGTGTAGTTCCGCCAGTGCCTTGGCCCTCGCTTTTCGTCTGCCTTCGTTGTACTCGGGGTGCATGTTGCGCGGGATCGCGTCCACCCGGATCATGCGCCTGACCTCGTTCGGGATCGGCATCTTGACTCCCTGTTGCTCGTGGTATCGAAGCCCCAGCCTTTCCAGTACTCTCCTTCCAGTCTTAGTTGTTACCAGTCTCTCCAGCTGCGCCGTTCTCTCAGCTTCAATGACTTCTTCCAGGGTGTTGTGGATGCCTAGGCTGAGCAGTCTTCCGGTGCTTGTAGACTCGGGTACCCCGATGGCCGCCTTGTATGCCTTTCGGGTGGTCGCCTCCAACTTGCTCTTCTCGCCATTCTTCCAGCTGTGGAAGGCGGCCACGTACGTGATGTGGCTCATTACGAAGGAGTGCACGAGTCTTGTGAGGTTCAGGAGAAAGAGAGAGAGAACAAATATTTTTTTTTATCTAGCGGGCGCTGATGTGTGGGCCTCGCCCCGTGGAATGAATGAGGAAATGCTTTCGCTTACCTGAGCTTTTTCCGGGGAATTTAAGACAAGAAATTGCTCGTCTTGCGCTTGGCCTCAAACTGCATTTAGCGGTGAAGCCGGAAACCTAACCCTACTAAGTGCGGACAGACAATTGTAGTGCCTGTGAGATCGAACAAAGATGCATGCTGACGGCAGTTTGTGTATCGCCGAAACTGGCAACGAACTCATTAGAGCAGTGCGCCACGCATATGTTCGGACGGGCCGATCTCGGACAGCCACATCGCCTCCTCCAACGTCCGAGCGTGGCACGCGGTCTTGCTTCTTTGTGCGGTAGCCGCCTACGCGACGATCTCTATTTCCCTCGCCTTCACCACGCTACCATGCATCGCACACCCGGTTTTAAATGCAGAGCTCTTCACTAACTCACGATGTCACCCGCGTTGACGTCCGTAGTCGTAGTCCGCACCCCTCCCCCTACACTACATAAAAAAAAATACTATCCGGCGCCTGGTTTCGATCCCTCGACTCTGCGGGCGGAACGCAATGTACATGGTGCTCTACCCACTGCGCCACAAAGCCGACACAGAATGGGAGGCTACGAACGCGCCTTATATCCTTGACTCATTCAAACTACGTCAAGAAGATGCTGATACAACGCATTCACTACCGCCAACTCCCCAAACACTAAACGTTAAAGCAATACACCCACCTCCCATGCGACGCATTTACTCGAGTCCCCCTCGCGGGGAGATGGGCCCAATTACGATGGCAGTGCAACGCCGGCACGTGCGGGGAGAAAAGAACAAAGAGAACAGAACTCCCGCTGGCGCAGTTTCAGGCAGGGGGCGCGCGAGCACTGCGAAGGCGGGAAATTTGAATTGCATGGGGTGGTAGCAGTAAGCGGATAACGGCGGTACAGGCCACTATGGCGAATCACTGCTCTGCATTTCCGACAGCTTTCACATTGAGTGGAACAGCTTCTAATTTTTTTCCTGGTCCGTTATAGCCTATGAGGCCAATCACTGCGCATGATACAGGTTCGTTGCTCAAGTGTCTACCGCAATTCCCCTATGCCCCACCTTCTCCCCCTTCCTCGACCACCTCAACAAACTTAACAAAACACACAGAAAGCCGGGCGTTTCTTCAAGCTTGTTCGAAGCTAACCGGGGGGTCAACGAAACGTGGCCACGGCAAGTGCCGACCGGAAGTTAAGGAACGCAGTGAAAGCTCCCACGACTACTTCCGTCGCTTCTGTGAAAATCCGACTACCAGAACGCAAGGTTCCCGATCGTCGCGTGCAACGGCCTCGTTTTTCTTTCCTTGTAAACGTGTTTTTTTATGTAAGCACGCAAAATTATGCACCCACTACGGTATCTATTGTGTTCAGACATTGTGTGGTCATATCAACGCATATCAGCGCAACTGCATCTTCACTGATTAATCAGCCTCCCCCTCAACCCCTCCTCCGTTTCCCCTTTCAGGCTTCGTTCTTTAACCAGTGAAGGATTAGGGAGTGGACGTGGGGAGGGACTCCGTAGGGAAGTACCGAACCCCAATATGAAAGTTGCTGCAATCTGGAAAACCCTGTATAAACCAAGCGTGAACGCTACGGAACAAAACAGTCCCCAAGAAGTGCGCACTGCGGGAAAGACGAAGAAAAGAACTGAGAAAAGCCGCAAGAACCAGGAGGTGCGTCCTGCACGCCTGCCTCAGCACGCACTCACGGTGTCTCGTCTGTGGGTGGTCTAGATCAAAGTGGGGATCCAATAAGGAGCGAGGGGCGCGTTGCCTGGCAACCGCTGCGGCCAACGGGGAGGGGCGTCACATAACGGTGCCACCGCTGGCTTCTCTTTCGAACCGGCGGGTGCTTGCGCGCCCGAAGTCGACGGTTGCTGCCGCGCGCTCCATGTTGCTCGCTTTCCCGTCGTTGATGTGGAGCGAGGACTCAAGGCGGTGGTCATGCAGTGTAGGAGATCGGTGCCGGCAGTTCTACTCCGAGGCTGAGCAGATCGCGTGAGTGAACTTACTTAGGACTCGGACCACGTGGGCGTCGCTGGTCGGGATTTTAATCTCGTGGAGCGGGCGTAACGTTTGAGAAACAGCCTCACCGCGGACGCGTGCAGTCGCCGAATACGTTGATATCGAAGTGCGGAATATAAAATTATTGCTTGTAACTAGGATTCTGCGTTTTCGGAGTTTATTTTTGAGCAAATTCGGAGGGCGTTTTTCGGAGTTTATTATTTTTTTTTTTTTTTTGCAAATTCGGAGTTTTTCAGAGCGTCCTTTCAGACCACAGAGAATTCGGGGTTTTTCGGATTATTAGGGTCCTAGAGTATTGATCTTTAAGAAATGCTAGGCACAAAAATAAAATAAATCAAGCAGGACAAAAATTTTTATTTAGTCTTATCAAAAAGTGGCCTACATTCACAATATCTGCAATGTATGCCCATATGTCCGTTACTATTTGGGGCGCAGTGGTCGTCGAGGGTGAGAGTTGCAAACTTGGCCGGCCGCTTCACGGACAGGTCGCCAACGAGCTGGTGTGGGACGCTCCGGAACACCTCCGCGACCAAGCACACCAGGCCCGGAAGTCGTGGCCAGGACTTAGCAACCCGGCGGTCCGAGCAGGAGCATGGGGCCGCTGACGCACCACAAACGTCGGCCTCGCAGCAGCAGAAACCCTGGGTCGAGCCGGAACGTGACGACGCGGCAGAGCCTTGCGATCACTCGTGCCCGAGCCGCACCCAGACGGAAGCTCGCCTTGGTCACCGATGGCGACGGTCTCGTAGCGGACGGCACGTCGACCGGACGTCTGACGTGGGAATGCCCAGTCCAACCGTGCCCTGTCTGTGCCGCCTTGCACTTCCCGGGTTCGCAGCGCTTGCTCGCACAACGCCCTCGTCTTCTTCTTCTCCGTGGTGTCATTTTTTCCAGCGGCCGCTTGGTGTCTGGCGCGAGTGAAATCTTCTTCCACTATTTTCCCCGTGCCCCCTCCGAGCCACTCATCACATCACCCCCACCTTAAGAAAGTTGTTAGGGGACCAAACAGCTATTCTACTAATCCCTAGGCAGGGCAAAAAAACGGCACTGATAACAATGCAATCACGCACAGCGTGCAGTCACTTAACAATAAATCACGATGAACGACGTTATGTCGCTGTCAAGTTACACACGCGCCCGCACAACACGACACTGCTGGACGCCTGGTCACTTGCGGGAAACCTTGTGTCGTCGGCTTCTCTGGTAGGTGCACGGAGTATGCCACCAGAAACAAGGTTGCGTATCCAGGTGTCGAAGTCTAGATCGTGTATTTTGCCTGCTTGCATCACCTCCTGGGTTGTCGGGAAGTTGATAGTAGCACCGTGTCCCGTCCACTTCGTTCGTCCTTGTTCCTTTGCGCTTACTCAAACGTTCAATCTTTAGCGAAATGAGGCTAGATAAGGGCGAATGAAATTCTAGAACAAGGACATATTCGGGTAAAGGCCCGAAGTGGAGTGGCGGGGAAGGTGAAAAGTGGTTCGAGCATTTTTGTGGGGAGAGATCTTGTTTTTCATGATAAGGGTCCAAAGCGACTCCCTTTGTGAAGCTTGGGAACGTAATTGGAACGAACAAAAGTAGAAACTTGAAAACAAAATAGGAAAAGTTGTTCGAGGATGCCAGGGAAAGATAAAGGCTAGCCTGGTTTTCACAGGCAGCGGTCCCTGAATTCGGAGTTTTTCGGATAAATCCTAATTCGCAAAATTTTTACGGGCGAGTGTTTTTCGGATTTTATCGGGTTTATCCGAAAACGCAAAACCCTACTTATAACGCACAGGCTGACACCCGTAGAAAATGTCAGGCACCCACCAGGCACATACAAAATTGTCTTTAGTGGATCTACAGCGAATAAACCATCGTTACTATAAAATCGATTTACTGGAAATATTGCTTGATTCAAAGTGGTCATATGTATCTCTCTTGTCCATTCCGGACCCCGTAAATTCGGAGCAACCCATTGGCCACACGAAGCATTCATTAGCTCACGGAGCTGCCGGCAGACGTATGGGCGTCCGCCTCACATGACCAACTGAAACGCGTGGCTGTACCGTTTCAGCTACGCTGCTGGCTCAGACGCAGCGGCGCAGGATCCCATCTTAAACGCAATGCAGGGATTACAACAGGATGACCTCCCGAGTGACCTTGGAAAACGGTTGCGACTGCTGGACACAAACAAGTGCTTTACTCAGAGGTTCGCAGCTGAGGTATATTTGGAAAGTAATTTAAGGCGTAATGAATACTTTTACAACATTACCGTTATATGTAATTCATTACACCACGAAATTACCTCACCATAAAAGTAATTCATTAAGCTAACCAGTGTCGCAAAAGGTGAGAAAGAATTCTGTATTTTATTGGAGCGCTTTCATTACTGCCACGTATGCTGCTTTGTGTGATGAAGACTCACGTCAAACGCAACTTCGCCTTATGGCAGCACTGGCATTCGTGCACTTGGCCTGGACCAAAGAAAGTGGTCAATTAAACCTTTAATGTGTTTACCTTGGGATGAGTGCGACGGAAGAGGACCAGCATGAGAGGTGAGCACGAAAGCGAAGGGAGGCATTTACTTGGCAAATGTCCACAAAGACTATCGTCTTTCGACGATATTTGGAACGAAAGGAGCAGATACGCAGCCAATTTTTTCCTTGGATTTTAAGCTGACTGTTTGGCTTCAGTTCAGGTGACTACGACCGTTTTTTTTTTTTATCGGCACCCTAAACGGGGGCAAGCCAGGGAGTCGGGGACCCCTTTCACAGCTCCATCTCCTATCCTAACCCCATTCCCAAAGGGAATCTCCACTTTGCTTTCCCGCCGTGCGCGCGTGTGTCGGCAGCCCCCTACCAAAGGATTAGAAACATTCCCTGGATAAGAAAGTCATTGAGATCCGACGCTGGTGTTTCACTAAACAAAGAGCGTCAGAGTATGTCAATTGTATAACGGTAGCGACCTTGCTGTGCGAATGTTCATAGACCCTTGAGTAGAGTGAAGATTTACCGCTCAAAGATTTACCGCTCTGTCTGTCTAGGATGTCGTGCGAGGATCGTACAGTCATGGAAGAGTTGAGCGCACCCGCAGGACGCGCAATGTGTTGCCAAGGGGCTACTTGTCGATACAAGGTGCTTCAGTCCCTCTTTACCAGTCCGCCCAAAACATTTTTCTATGAAAGAAGATGAAGAAAAGAAGAACTGCGCCAGGCTGCAATCTGATCACCACTGCATCTCTGATAAGGGAAGATGATACCCAGCTCAGCCTGGTGACCCGAGCAAGGACAGAAGGCATGCCGGACTAGGGAGGCCTTCCACGGGGCGAGGCCCATTCATCAGCCTCTGTGCGAGAAATAAAATATTTATTCTCTCTCTCTCTCTTTCTCTCTCTCTCCGATAAGGCAAGAACAAAAAGTAAGACATTTGAAAAAGTCGGAAACTCCCTTTTTTATTACAGGTCTCATAATTAAACCAGAAGACGCGGTTTCGGGTATAACTGTTCGGCGGGTTTGTTCCTAAGCAACGCTAAGCCCCGGAATTTTACATAACATCCATCCATACATACATACATACATACATACATGCATGCATGCATACATACATACATACATGCATGTATGCATGCATACATACATACATACATCCATGCATGCATACATACATATATGCATGCATGCATGCATGCATACATACATACACACATGCATGCATGCATCCATACATACATACATGCATGCATACATACATACATATATATACATGCATGCATGCATGCATACATACATACATACATACATACATACATACATACATACATACATACATGCATGCATACATACATACATATATATATGCATGCATGCATGCATACATACATGCATGCATGCATGCATACATACACACATACATACATACATACATACATGCATGCATGCATGCATGCATACATACATACATACATACATACATACATACATACATGCATGCATGCATGCATACATACATACATACATACATACATACATACATACATACATACATACATACATGCATGCATACATACATACATATATATATGCATGCATGCATGCATACATACACACATACATACATACATACATACATGCATGCATGCATGCATGCATACATACATACATACATACATACATACATACATACATACATACATGCATGCATGCATACATACATACATACATACGTACATCCATGCATACATACATACATATATGCATGCATGCATGCATGCATACATACATACATGCATGCATGCATACATACATACATACATACATACATACATACATACATACATACATACATACATACATACATGCATGCATACATACATACATGCATGCATACATACATACATACATACATACATGCATGCATACATACATACATACATACATATATATATATATATGCATGCATGCATGCATACATACATACATACATACATACATGCATGCATGCATGCATGCATGCATGCATACATACATACATACATACATACATACATGCATACATGCATACATGCATACATGCATGCATGCATACATACATGCACGCATGCATACATACATACATACATACATACATACATACATACATACATACATGCATGCATGCATGCATGCATACATACATACATCCATGCATACATACATACATGCATGCATACATACATATATGCATGAATGCATGCATGCATACATACATACATACATACATACATACATACATACATACATGCATGCATGCATGCATGCATGCATACATACATACATACATACATACATACATACATACATACATACATACATACATACATACATACATACATACATACATACATACATACATACATAAATACGTTTATCCATCCATACATTCATCCATCCATAAATGCCTACATACATAAATTATATCGCAGACATTTGTCTTCAGTGCAACAGTCCCATAAGGCTTGAGCGTGCAACACGGGAGTTAAAAAAGAGCTCGGGGTTGAGCTCGGTTGTCGCCGCAATGGAAAAAAAACAAGCCTTTCCCGCACAGGGACGAACTCGTTGTGGCTGAGACTCGGGGCACTAAGCACGCATGCGCGCCCACCGGAGTACCACAAGGTTGCGCGCTCTTTGCTGTCCTGTTTCCCCAGGCCAGTTTCACGTGTTCGACATGTGGTGACGTGAACCCTGTGTTCGGTCGCTCCGCTGGGCTGCGCCCCTCGGCCCCGTCCTTCAAGACAGACTCCCTTCTCCCCTCTTCGTCTTTTCGTCTTTTCAGTATCCTTTGCTTTCAGTGAGATTATTTTCTGGCTCCTCTCCTTCAACCACCACACGTATTCTTTCACTTTTGTTTGTATCCTCTTGAGTGACATGTGTGTTCTGGTAGGCCTTCATACGATGCGGTGCTGTGTTTACTTGACGGCGGTGTGCAGCATTGGAGGGGATAAGGGGATCTCCCTCCTCGTATTTTTATCTTTTCCGACCCTGAGTCGCGTGTGCCCTTTGCCCTTCGAGAACGAGTAGACCCCTCCGGTCAGCCCTGAAAGTGGGGTCCCGGTCTTCCAAGAGGTACATCGCCGACCTACCATTTTCAACAGAAAGCGGATTCTTTTTATTTGGCAGTTCAAGATTCGGGATTTTTCGCGCCGCTTTTCTTGGAACCAAAAAGTAAATATGAAGACGCGACAAAAGCAAATAATCAATGAAGCAAAGTGCGTTTGTGGAAAGAAACGGTGCATCCCCGTCGGAGAGATGGGCACCACCTGCTGTCGGGTCGGAGCCCTCGGCCCGAGGGGCAAAAGAAGCATATCCATAGTCTTTCGAGATAAAAATAAAGTAGGCAAAAGGCATACGAGAAACATTACGTCACCAGTCAGAAAAGTCTGTACTGACTCGACAGCGTATATATAGCACAAATTTGCTAGGGTGTCCGGTTGTCGTTGCATTCTTTGTTGGTCATTTATGCTTTATTTGTTTTATTTTTATCTTTTACAGAATGCCTGTTGCCTTCTTCAAGCCGAAAAGGAGTCGGAGAGAGAAGGAGACAGACGCGGATATGGACGCCTGCTGTTCCGGATGGCGGTAACGGCAAGCGTGCCGGACGTCGTTTGCAACACGGACCGCACGTGTTGTTATAATTACAGAAGTCATGATCTCTGGGCTGAGTGTCGGGGCACGTGCCGCCGTCTGAGGTGTACGTTACCGGATAGGTTCAGTGACTTGTACTTGCCTCCGTGTGAGGACCTTGTTGGCACCGCAATGACTAAGGAGTGTTTACCGCCCTGAGTAGCAGGAACTGCGCTAGTGAAGGGAACTAGAGGTACATATTCCGACATTTAAAGCAAAAATGTGTCTTCTGCCTACTAATTGCAACGTCAAAGGCTTGTTCCTTAAAACAATGAATAAATTCTAAAGAGTGAAACTTGTGGTTCCACATGTTTTGAACTGATATGACATAACAAATATAGTTCCACAAGTATTAAAATTAATATTTTTTATTGCCTTTTCTTGCCTACAATCTTTAATTACCTTGTTCAGCTGCAGCTCGTTGAGATCTCAATGCTTAGGGTTGAAATTTGAAATAATTTTATTTTCTTTACCTGAGGTCCTAAGTGATGTTGAAATAAAATGCCTCATCTGGAGCACTGTTGAAGCAACGTTTTTGCACCGTCTGGAGCAGCCACGGTCCAATGGCCGATCGTAAGCAGCCAAATCCTGTTCAAATGACAGATCGAGGGCGTCGTCGCTCCGGAGATTTCTCCGTGGAGCAAGAAATTTTGCCCTGCTGAAATCGGCGGAGTCGTCCGGAACTCGCGCGTAGGGGGGGGAGAGCACGTTTGTTTGTCGCGGAGTCGTCACCGTCTGCTCGCTCCCTACTCTCCTCTTCGAATTGCCATGGCGTCCCCTCTGCCAAATACGCGCGACGGCCGCAGCCACAACGGGAAGATAGATGCTGCACGCCGTATGGCGTTCATGCTTGCTACTTAGCGAAACCGAGTGCGACAACTGAAACTCGGAATCAAGTGTTGAGGAGCCCACCTCGAACAACTGGGTGGACATGGCGTATAAACGCGCCTTCGGCGTTGGTTTTCTCTCTCTTTTTTTTTTCGCCTGCCTGCGGAAAGGTCGACGAACCTTTCGTCACGGGTGCCGTTGGACGCCGTAGAGGCTACAAAAGTCCCTTCATGGGTATTTTTGCCGATGAAGGGACTTAAGTTCAGGCCCAACATACAGCGCCGTGTCAGAGCGAAAAAATAATAAAGCAGCCGTTTTTCTTTCCTTTCTTCTCTCGCGTCTGTGACTTGTGCCAGTACATCTAGGCCAAAAAACCTAAAAAAAAAAAACAAGAACGACAATAGGATTACAAAACTAAACAAAGACTTCCCAGTGGGGTTTCCCTCGTTCCTTGAAATCGGTTTCTGTGCCGTCTGGGGTTGTCTTACGAAAAAGGCTACCGAGAGCGCCGGCGATTTGTTTACGGCTATCTCAAACTCAACGCCCGGCCGTGGCAGCACGCGCACAACAATGCGAAGGGTGGCTTCCCCCCAATCATTGTGGCTCGCATCTGCTTTCGATGCCGTGTGGAAAAATGTGCTACCTACTAGAGGGTACGGGTCTTTGTGCGTATGCAGAGAAACGCGTTTTATTGCCGCATAAATCAGGCGCGGCGCGTGCTTGCTGCCACCTTTTCCACAGCCCGGCAGAGTCCTTTGCTCACTTACCCGCGAGCTGCCTTAAAAATCTCGGTCTGAAGGCGGGGAACGCCGAAAAAAACGGTCACTGCAGTTCAATTGTCACAGTTCGAATCTCCGAGAGGTACGAGGTCCGGTGTAGGCGACCAGTGGCGAAAAAGTCGGACATCTGCAGAGTTCTGGTGTGAAAAAAAAAAAAAAAAAACGGAAACGAAAAACAAAATTGTCGCCGGAGATTTATATTTGGGACATCCCATATGTCGTCGCATTTATACCTGAATCATATTCGTTCTGTTTTTTTGAACGCGTGGGCGGAGTTGACCAGGTATGGGCGCTTTAAATCAGCGCGACAGTTGCTGCCGCCGGTTTCGCCGCCCCTTTTTTTTTTTTTTTTTTAATGCGATAGATTGCCCTACGTCATAACAGGGAGGTTTATAAGTACAACATTGCACCAGTTGCACGCAGAAAGCCAAGAAGAGACTGGTACTGGGGTCTCCATATCCAACGCTTAAGATCGGGGGGTCTCCCAGGTTGGAGCCCTGTGCCTCGGAGGTGTTGGATTCTAAAGTTTTGTTTAAATGCGTAGCATTCTTTGCCGAGTGCGCTCACAGCCATGACCGCGTAACGCCAGGAATTTCTACAAAAATGCAGATATCGCGGAAGTTCCTCCTGTAATCGTGATAATAAATGGAGATAACTGGTCGAACGCAATTTTGAAAAACAAAAAAGAAAGATGAAAAATTACTGAAACTGCGAACCGTGGAATTTTTTATAATACCACAGCTACAGCCGCTTTCTGCTGGGCATTTGCTGTCAAGTTGGCTCTGACGCAAGGCGTTCGGGTTGAGCCACAACTCTTGCTGCAAATCAAAAATGCGGAAAAGCCTAGTCATGAACAGCGTCACTGTAAAAATGTTTTCAATCGCAACGTTAGGAACACACCAGAAATTGTGTGCGAGCCGCACAATGACGTCTCGCGAGGACAATAAGGTGACGAGGAGTGCGAAGAGCATCACAGTATAGGCATCTAGTCGAAGTCCCCGTTCTTAAATCCAATCAATTTTTGGTTGGGATTGCAAACATGGTGCGCATGCGTTTCTCGCGTTTAAAGAAAACACTACTCTCTACCCCACCATGCTGCTTCGAACACCTTGGAACAGATATTTTTGGCGACATGGTAAATATTCTGGTTATTCTCCGCAGGATTGATGCGGAGCTGTGAAACCGAAAAGATCTGAAACCATACTGCCGGCTTTGAAGAGGAGAAATGTTGGCGGAGTCCTGGTACAACTCGTGATCCGGTGAGCACACCGGCAGCTACATGACACATAACGGAAACCTTCTGAGGCTGCTTCAGTGGGAGTTATAAAACACTGCAATGTCGGCTTCACTTTCTTGGAAGGAAACGGTTAATAATACTCAACAAAGCTCCTTACTCTAAGCAACTAAGCAATAGCGATTGCCTCTCCCGTGGGTACGCTCGTGAAGGCCGTTCTGAACTCCCGACACGTCGCTGTAGCTGTCACATGAGCGACTTCCTTGATTGACACCATGTGTAATGATGACACTGCCGATAGACCCCGTCGGGACGATGTCCCTCCTCCCTTCTCCTGGTTTTGTTGTCCCCCTCCTCGGGCTGAAGTGATGGGCAGCCTCCGCAGACGCCAGCGAGTCGCAACCCTTTTGTAGGCGCCTCACCGGTGGCTTTTTACGCGCGATCGGGGAAGGCTTTCCTGTCCTCCTGACCTTCGGGGACGGACAGTGGGGGGGAGCGGAGGTCAAAACCCTAATTGGCATGTGCGCAACGGTGGGGAGGCGGCTTTGCTTGCGCCCTGCTCGCGCATGCTTCAACGAGTTTGTCGAGAGCTGCGACTGCGAGCGGTCGCACGAAGACTCGCTGCCGTGGCGGTTTCTGCAGGCGCCAGGACCCCACGCACCTTTAAGCCAACCCTGCGGCGGTTTGGCACCTTTTTGGCCTCCGGGCCCCCACCAGGGATCGTGCCGCGATACCCCCCTTTGTGCGCTGCGGCGCCTCTTAATTGTAATCCAGTTTTAGATGCGACTGCATCTCATTCACTCGCCTTGTCCCTCCATACGGCGTTGTTGTCCGTCCACACCCCTCCCCCATGCTCCTCGCCGCGCGAGCTGCGCTCTCCGCCACTCACCCCCTCTCCTCTCCTATAGCGAGCACTCTCTCGCGAGGGGCATTGCATTGGATTCGATTGGAATTGATTGGCTTGGCTTGGCTTGGATTGGATTGGATTGTTTTTGGATTGGATTGGATTAAAGTGGATTGTGTTGGATTGTGTTGCGTCATAGCCACGCCACGTTGCGTCATAGCCGCGGCAGGGGGTTCACGGCACGTTTCACGCGATGGGAGAATCAACCTAACGGAAACAACAACGGAACCCCCTATGCGTCGCATCTACACAGGGGTTCCCGCGAGGGGAGGTGGGAGAAATGTTTTTCGTTTTGTCTTATGTATGCTTTATCGTCGGTGTAAATAAGTGTAAATAGACTCCTTTTTTCTCATCATCTACTGGCCTCGTCTCGTCTTCGAGTCCTTCACCACCCTCCACGACGACGCCAACTACCCTCAACAACGAACCTAACTTTACTCCATGGAAAAGTGTAATGAAATCGCAGCAACCCACCTCGTGTGTCTGCAGGTCTCCAACCGATAGTGCCGTCAAAAGACACTTCAATGACTTGTATTTCTCAGGTGACCGGTAGCCTACTTTTCCAGGAGTAAGCACGCCTGTTCTATCTGTAACACTTTGTTGTCTGTATTTCGACGGGCGTAATGATGTCGATGACGATAATCTCATTGAAATGCCCAAATGAATCAGCTATATGTTGAATGCTACCGGTATTAAAATCTATTGCGGACAGAGCATTTGAGTGTGCATTTACTCTTTTTTTTTTGTCAAGTGTGCAAGCTGACGGAAAGTAACAATGAAGGTGTCAACTGCCAGCGACATCAAACCGTCTTCCTTACAGACGTGACTGCAGACCCTCAGTTTGAGGTATAGGTGCCCTGGATCGCCCCCTTACGCAGCTGATAGAGCGAGCTCACTGGCATGAATGTTCTCGTGTGGGACGTACCTTTCTACTAAATCTCAATGCGCAAGTTCCACAGAGCACCGGCAGCATGTCCAGGAGCTCTGTAAATCACACTGAATCATTTCCTTCCTTTTGTGCCAGCTGCAATATCCCTATGCCATCCTGGCAGCTAACCTACCCACTGATACTTCTGAGCTGCCTTGTGTTGTAGTGATTGAGATGACTGAGCTACATGAGCCCCACGAAGTGATAAATGCGTGTGCCGCATCCATCAGGGCCTGCCACTTACAAACTGCCTTTGTCTGAAATGAAAAAAAAAAAAAAAAACATGGCGGGGTTTATATTAACGGCGAAGCTGTTTAGAAAATCGTTATAATTTGGCATCCGCAGCTAAAAATACTAAGGAAATGCCGAGCGTACGTGAGTGCATGCGTCGCAGCGATCACGAGGCAGTTAAAGAAACAATGATATGCTGAAACCTTGTGTGCGCGTGCCTGGCGGCGACCACCCACCTTCCCCGCCCCACGCTTGTCTAGCCAAGCATACCCACTTAGGGAGATTGGTCAAGATTGAAAAAAAAAACCCTCCAGTGTTCGCCCTTAACCCTGGCTACGCTTGGTCGGAAAAAAAAAAACTCCAGCGTTCATGGTACTCATGGCAACACTTGCTCGGAACGAGAAAGACACGTAATAGCGTGCGCCCCTCCGAGGTGATGTCTAATGATTATAACGTCCAAAAAATGAAGTAAGCTCGCACTTACAGCAACAATGATGGAGGAAAGGTTGTTGCTGCAGCGAAGAAGCAGCAAATAGGCTGCAATCATGAACTTAAACCGTCGCGATGGCCGTGAAGGTTGCGTCCAGCTTCGCCGCTTTCAAGTCTTACGCGTTAGTGAGCTTCCTTCATTTTTTCTACAACCTATGCCTCCTGATCATGTGCAACTGTCGCAGTGCGTGTCCGAGCCTTATTCCTAATGAAGTGACGATTCCTGCTTCTGCTACCTTCAGATTACTGTCATTCGAGACGATGTACTCCGTTTCTCTACTTCTGGCCTCGTTGAATGATAGCTTTGTGGCCCCATGCATAAGCAGGATTCACATCCCATTACACGCTTTTGTCTCCACCGGCTTACATGACCACAACTTGACGCACACGTCTGCCGATAATCCGAAAACGTAAGAAACCTTCTTATCACCCGGTCTACGTTCTTACACCCGCTACCCAGCTGACGTGCGCGCTAGCATGGTTCCCAGAGTTCTGGGAGACTCTAGAAAGTGGTTGCTGGTTTCTTCGCTGGTTTCGGTCGGTTCTTCGCTTGCTTTGTTCTTCGCTATAGCCGTCAACAAGTCTTTCAAGATAATATCACCACACTCAAACCCCCTGCTAACAGCAAAATTGTACTTGACGAAAAAGTGCGGTTTAAATGCTTTACCTAGCTGAAGTTTCGCAACGTTTCGTTTGGTTTGTCAATAGGCGTGCTTAGAATTGAGGAACATTCATCGCCTCGACTGCTTCTCGACATGGCAACAACGGACTGTGGTCCCCACCTCCTTTCCTTTCCATCTCATGCACTGCAAATCACCAAAAGCTCTGCAAAGTAAAACTGTGGAACATAATGGAGGCCGTGTTTAGGCAAGCGAGGGATTTCTGTAGATCAAAGTGGGTCTTTTGACTTATGCAAGCTGTGGACGGGTTAGGGAGGGATTCCGGCCCTCGTTCATTCCTGCGGTAGCCGATGTCGCCTCGAAAGAAGATTAACGCATGCGTTGAGGGTATCTCCAAATGGGCTCTTTGTAGTCAACCCCTTTCTCCCCCTTCTTACTGCAACTCACAATGGACACTCGAAAATTGCGGGCCACTGAACGGGCGTCCAACCCTTTCAGCGCACCCACTCTGAAAGCATCTGTACGAAGAACCGGGTCCGGTGGCGCGGCCAGTGGCCAGATTGACCGGGCGCCTCAACCCTTTCGTTGACGTATTCGCAGTAGTTTGAGCAGATGGCTAGTGCGTTTCACTGAATAGACGTCGTTGACCCCCAGCGGGTCTCGTTAATGCGCAAGGTCTCTTTTGTCTGCGTCTGTCCACGTAGCACACCCTCCCACCAATTCTTTCTCCTTACTATTATTACGCTACGCTGAGAGGGAAGTGGGGAGAGGGGCCGGAGCGGATAATAGATGCATCACCAATAACGGTGCAGGCACCGCAAAGTAAATGCAGTGTTTTTCATTCGTCCCGCAAGAGAGATGTAAATTAATCTTAAAATAAACTCGCAAGAGAAAAAAGAAACAGTGAGTGCGAACTTTGTACCTGTTTACCGCCTTCTTGGCTGTATATACACTGCCCCGTATCGCGGTAGATATTCTCCGATGAACAAAAACTTGATGTAAAACGAATGCCTTTACGTGTTGTATTTACAAGTTGACATTACCATTTCGACGCGCGTGATCCCTAGCGCCACATGGTTTCAGCACCTTAAAAATGGAGCTTTCTCCTATAGAGACAATGGCAAAGAATGGCATTACAACGCTATTCTTTGACTTTTTTTCGTATATAAATCTTGCCAAGTGGTTTCGTCATTTAAAGTAAGATTAACTTGTGGTGGTCTGCGTTAGTAGTTATAACTTAGTAATTATTTCCATCTCCCCTAGTTACAACACACAAAACTGTTTAGTCATCTGAGGTTGCAATGGCTGATGTTACTGTATATATAGATTATTTGTTATTACGTTCCCGCTTGCATTTTTGTAATACCATGTGCGGTCGATGATGAATAAACCTATGCAAATACTTCAATAGTGGCTGATGAAATCATTTTTGGTATAAAAAAACAGCCGGTTAGCAAAAAAATAACCTGTTTAATTTTTTTGCACGGCCGGACGCTATCCAATATCATCGGACGACATTGTCTAGAGTCTACCTGCAAAAATTGCACCACAAATAGCACTAAAAATAGTCGCCATAAAGTTAAAGACGAATATAAGAAAGGCGAGGGCAATGTTGTGCATGCATGCAAAAAGCATCACTTTTAGGCTACGTAATGAAATGCTTGAGGAGCAGGAATAATTCGTCTGTCTTGAAGTAGTCGCTGCCGATTAAATCCATTAGAAAAGAAATCCGGCGAAGAATAAGTATATAGACGGGAGTTCACTGGGCGAGCATTCTCATGTAACGAATAAAAGAGTACTTTTGTCGTCCAAATAATGGTATAAAAGCAATGCTGCTTCAACGCTTGGCGGTTCGGTTAGCTGAGTGCAGAACACCCCATACGTCCCCAAAGAATGCTCTATTTCTTTTAACCTGACATGTCTTGATCCAACTCACCACTTTTAAAAGAAACATGAAAAGGGCCTTGGTTTTGGGCCACTGCAACAAGTCCGTATGTGAAAATAAGAAATATCACCTTGGCATGATATCCTACGCATCGGACCGACACAATATTCATGTTCCCTCTAACCGCTAATTTCAAAACGTGTCCGTAGACTACCAGGGATACCCTTAACTACAGGACGATGAGGACGTGTCAGAAGCGGCAAACAGCAAGCCTTGCCCTATCTGGTAGATATGCGTCCTTGAGCATCTGTTGCGTGTCAGGCGTCACGTTAAATGCGTCGTGACGTGCCCTGGGTCAGGCGACCGGTGGAAGAGGTCATGATATCAAACAGCGGTGCGGAGTTTATTCCCCACCTTTCAACCCCGCTAGCCCGGTAGAGAGATCGAGCGGACGGGGCAGGTGCGCCTTGGCGCATCTATATTCGCTATTGCATGAAGAGTGGCGGAATAAACGTGAGCTTAGAGTCTCTGCTCAAGATTATTTGACGTGATTCAGGCCCACATGAAACAAACTCCACTGTATCGAATCAGGCACTGCTTGTTCATCAGGCTTGATAATGCTCCATAGGATAAGGGTTCCTAACGGTTCCTAAAAACGTTCCTAAAAAATAAGGTTCCTAACAGGTTCATAACGGTTCATGTTCACGCGCAAAACATAAGGTTTATAAAATTGTGTTAAAAAAGCAGTGAGAATAATGATATTGTGTTAAAATATATGACCTGATGTTTAAGATTTTCTGTAAAACTGTCGGTTAAGGAGCTCAACTGCAACCAACAAATCAGAGGGCACTTAAGCACTCTTTTTCTGTCGAAACCTTCAAAAGCGCAACACTTGAAAAAACGCGACACAAACGAAGGCAACACAGGACGAGCGGTTGTCGTATACCTTCTAATGGCGCAACTACAAATGACGCTCCCAGTTTCTTCCCTGGTTCCCAGAAACTACATGCCGGCAGTGCTCAACCTGGTGCCCGTGTTTGATAGAGGCGCTGTCGTACAAGAGAAATCCTCCCGCGCTATTTGTTTTGTGGTGCCCCCTGCATTGTGGTGAAATATACAATTGTTCAGCGCGAGCAATCGAAGCTTCCAGAAAACCAGCGTGCTGCGCGTGTACGCTTAATTTTCGAGTATGCCACCTCGGTCTGTTACCCGAATGCTAAAATGAGTAAATCTCAGGCAATTCAAAATCCGGCTGTGAGCTTTGTTACTAACTCGTATAGTTGGGATATTATCGTGACAAGTTTAAAACGCTCTGTCACATAAAACTCTAAAACTCCTGTGTTTAATCTTAAAACAAACTTAACAACTACTTAACAACAACTGCGTTTAATCTTAACAACTTTGTTCGTAGCTGTGCACCCTTTTCGTGTGGAAAAAAGGGGTGTTGGCCAACTTCAACCCCCTTGCTTTTTGTTAGGGTGTTGAAAGGTGCGGAAAAAGGGTTCAGCTGTTGATTGATTGAGGACATGCATGCATGTATAAATGCACAGCGAAGTACAAGACATCCCCTCATACCCGTCTACCCATCCCGTAAGAAATGTTCAAAAGCAAAAAAGCAAATTGTTCGCCTGCAATGATCGCTCGTATCCATATACGGTGTGCCTTATAGCCCGAAATTAGCTTTGGCACGTGAAACGTCAAGTTGAGCTTTTAAAATTATAAAGACTGTTTTTGTGTGGTCAAAAGGGTGGTGACAACTGAAACGCCCATGGTTTTCTGTACGCAATACACTTCTTTACAGCCTTTTTGGCCAGAAATGGCGTAAAAATCTTGTTACATGGCTCACAGTTTTAAAAGGCGTTTTCCCTAAAAAAAGGTTGTAAGGATAAAAGAAGGGCGTTCGCGTCAACACCCTAAAAAAAGGGTGTAAGCAGCGCAGCTACACGTGACAATGGTGATGGACTGAGCGCGCAAACAGACATACAGACAAATTCAACGCACACAAGTCACAATAGGACCACACACAAATTAAGCAAGAAAAGCGACAGGATGCATGGGGAGAGCGAGCACATACTTGCTTAGAAATATATGAGCTCTTCTTGCTTTTGTAGCCAGCGCAGGAAAGTCCTTAAATAAAGTCGGCGGGCTTGTCACGGAAACCAAATATTTTAGCGTTAATTTTGAAATTGTGCGTTTTTAATATGAGCATATGCATGTCAGCATGGGTATTTGAAAAATCTTTTAATCGTGAGCTGGTGGTTATGTTCAATATGTCGTAGAATGTTCTTCTATACCAAATGAATATTTCACGCCTTTTTAACACCCACCAAAAATGGTGTGCAGTATTTCACCGTTCTTGTTCGCGCAAGGGTGTAAAGCTACATATAAGGGCGCTGGAAACTAAGCAAACGGATGTGGAAAACCGCCAACAAAGAATTAGGGTGTAAAAGACCTCCAAATTTGGAGCAATATTACACCGGTTTACACGGGGGACTGAACATTTTCTACAAGCGGTGGTATGTTTTGTACCTCACGATATGTATTCGCATAACTTATTACCAGCGGAGCTGTTTATGCTTGAGGTACGGTCGGTGGCATTAGAAGAAAATACCAAGAAAAATAACGGCACCGCCTGGAAGGGGTGCACCACCACTGGTAGGGTATTATAACTGTGAAGCCGGCTTTCGAGCCTGTTCGAGTGTGAGCACAAGGGGCGTATGCGTATGAGCACCTGTGACTAACCATTTTAAAGGTACTTGACAATTAGGGAGTGGAATTTCATGTTTTAACAATCGCACAGCCTACAAAAGTTTCCGCACACATTTACTTTTCATTTCGATGCATCTGCTGGCAGAGTGTTTAGTTCTGAAAAACGCTGAGGTGAGCTGCACTACAGAGAGCAGCCGCGGGGTGGGAGATAGATTGCTAGCTGGGCGAAACGAGAATACGAAGACGGATTAGTCTCTCTCGTCGCCGGTTTTGCTATTGCGTGGGGAAAGTAACCAACCTACTTTTACCCCTATGCAATACCACAATACATACATACATACATACATACATACATACATACATACATACATACATACATACATACATACATACATACATACATACATACGTACGTACGTACATACATACATACATACGTACGTACGTACATACATACATACATACATACATACATACATACATACATACATACATACGTACGTACGTACATACATACATACATACATACATACATACATACATACATACATACATACATACATACATACATACATACATACATACATACATACATACATACATACATACGTACATACATACGTACAGACTGTTTTCGCGGTACAGTATGCCGCGGACAACAACATCTTTATGCGAAGGACAACAACATCTTTAAAACCCGTGCGTTGGCTGTGTCTCTCAGTCGGCGCAAGCGCTCGCCTACGGGGACCGACCCGCTCCGTCCCGAAACCAGCCCCCGAACGCTAGCGCCGCGAAAGAGTCTAGCGGCGGCAAATGTAAACACCGCCACTCACGCCCTCGCCAGTCCAATTCGGGGCGACACGGCAGGCCGCACCTTGCGTGCGCTCTCATCCAGCGGCCGTGGTTGTGCAGACGGGGAAAAGACCCGATAAGACACGAACGAGCCACGCAATATAGAGGAGCAATACGGATTGTGTCCTATTTGCATCTAATAAACGGGACGCCATGTTCTTTCCGCCTCGGCGCACAGGTGACGGAAGGGTGACGCCATGATGGTGCTAACACCACCATAGAAGAATGCCTGGCTCTCGAATGGTGATCAAAACGCTGAAGACCAATATCTTCTTGTTAAAAGAAACGTCATTGAGCAAAGATCATCACACCGTAACCGCAACCTTCAAGCCGAGAAAGCGATACACGAGCAAAAAGAAAGTTGCAGGAACCGTCACTTTGTTTTGAAGGCATCTGCTGAGGGCATTGACAACGCATTGCTGGACCGCGTCGTATGCCAAACTCTTCCGGTTGAAGCCGTGTCACTCCGTGGCCTGTGTTAGCTGTGGCAATCGACAGGAAACTGGGAGATCAAAAAGCTGACGTCACAGCTCGTCTTACGGGCGTGACGTGGCATGACCAGCGATTAAACGGGGTAGAAAACGACAGTTCAAGAAGGAGAAAGTGGACGTGGATATAATGTAATGCGAATATTGTAGGAAGACTACGCTCACCTGAGCCAAGGAAGATGCAGTCAAAGCGTAAACTCAAACAAAACCTAATCACAATGTCACTATTGTAGGACTACGTGCGACAAAGTAATGAAAAGCTTGCTTGGAGAGGTTTGCAGACGAAGATTCTAACAGAGGTGCATTTAATAAACATATTTCCTGTTTTTCGCTGTAGCGAAAAAGGAGCCAAGGTACACAATTATGAAAGCATGTGAACAAGTCAAAGGACGATCCAATTAGAATGGCACGAACATCGCGAACATGGTGTGCGTATTTAATTGCACCCATGTGAAGGACTAAATTCTTTATGTGCCACAAATAACTGTTAGCGTCGTAAATCAATAAATACATCAGCTTTGCGTTTAAAAAGAGGGGGGGATTCCCTGGAATAGATACTTTGCGGCTGAAACATGAACTGACAGAAATCATCGCAACAACGTAAGGTACCGTCATAGACAAATGAAATCCGAACGCCTAAATTAAACGCAAAGGCGCAGCTACAAACATTTCTTCTTATGCAAGCCAAACTGTCGCATCACTCCATAACACCGGCAAATATTGTAAATGTGAGTTTCTAAATATTTCATACCCTCATCATTATGTGACTTCACAAACCGAATTCTTCCATTGTGCGTGTTTTGGTTCCTATTTTCGTGTTCGCTTTTACTTTGTGTATGACGGTACATATACATTGTCCTTCAGTGCACGTATATGAGCACTGTTTCACTGCAGAAAACGCACTCCGAACTGTAGGTAATGACTCAATGAGTATAATGATGTGCGGGCGTGCGCGCGTGTGCGTGTACGTGCGTGCATGTGTGCATGCGTGCGTGTATGTGTGCGCGTGCGTGTGCGTGCGTGCTTGCGTGCGCGCGTGTGTGTGTGCGTGTGCGTGTGCGTGTGCGTGCGTGCGTGTGTGTGTGTGTGTGTGCGTGCGGGCGGGCGTGCGTGCGTGTGTGTGTGCGTGTTCGTGCGTGCATGTGTGTGTATGTGCGTGCGTGTGTGTGTGTGTATGTGCGTGCGTGTGTGTGTGTGTGTGTGCCTGTGCGTGCGTGTGCGTGCGCGCGTGCGTGCGTGTGTGTGTGTGCGCGTGTGCGTGCGTGCATGCCAGCGTGCGTGCGTGTGAGTGTGAGTGTGAGTGTGCGTGTGCGTGTGTGAGTGTGTGCGTGTGCGTGTGCGTGTGCGTGCGCGTGCGTGTGCGTGCGTGCGTGCGTGTGTGTGTGTGTGTGTGTGTGTGTGTGTGTGTGTGTGTGTGCGTGCGTGCGTGCGCGCGCGCGAAACTATGTAATGAAGCAACACGATGCATTTTGTGTAGATATTTTGCGCTAAGTCGTTTACCATTATCGTATGCTCCAGATGCAGTCCGGGAAAATTGACTTCTATGTATGGCCGCAATGTTCACTGCAAAGATCGCGACAAAATGTTGTTATGACTAAATAACTATGAAGTTCTGACTGACTTGCAAAAAAAAAGGAGGAGTAGAGTGCCATGTGACGATCGACCTTTCGCCCCGCAGAGAAATTGTGATAGACTTCTAGGTAGTATACATATCGTGAACTTCCTGGAATGCAGTTAAAATTGGGGTTACGATGACTAACCTTTTTGCCATCGGGTTTTTACAACGGGCCTCTATCGATGGTGGACATACGTTGTCAACGAGCCCGGTTACCCTGTACTCAATGCCTTTTACCAAGAGAGAATTAACAAGTGCCCCTTGAGAAACTATACCACGACCAAGTATACGTGGTCATGCACTATACCTGGTACAGCGTTGAAAGCCACGAACTCTCCCTTGGTTGGCGGGATGCGACCGAACATTATTTACTTTGCAATCGAAAATACTGAAGGCACACTGAATGGTTTCAATCCGTGAAAACTGTACAGTACAAAATGTAAACAGATCAACCTGCATTTTTAACACAGAGTGCAAAAAAACTTGCAGTGTTCCCCATTTCTCAATTTCATGCCTTCATGCATGGTTGACGCCTTCACAGTGGGTGCGCAGTTACTGAGGAAGGCCATTCGATCTCGATCAGTCCTCCCCATGGCTGTAATTGAATCAGGAGCAATCACACGCTTGGAAAAGAGATCTTTGTGACGGCGTATGGCAAAAAATAAATAAAGACGCAACGCCGGGCAGGGGTACTGAGCAGCAGCGATTATGAATACGAAATATGCTTCCTGCACGCACATAACACCCCCCTCCTCCCCGCTCTCCCTGACCACTACCTTGCCGGAGGAAAAAAAAAAGGAAGGAGTAATACAGAAAAAAAAGAATCCGAAGTGGCACGCAATAGGCGATAAAGTCGAATCCCGTGTGGATAGCACAGCAGTGATAACAACAACAAAACTCTATGCCGGTCAAACCCAGACTAACTCATTCAAAGCGAGAAACTGGTTGCGTGTTCCCTTACTTTGTGGCGGCCCCCCCCCCCACCCTCGCGTTTCTTTCTATTTCTCTGTGCCTTTTGGGTCTTCAAACAGTTGCGCTTAAATCGGAAGGGTCTACCGGGGGGACAGCCGTCGAGTGCATTCTTTGGGGGCACGGAACGGGTTTGAGGGTGCAGAAGAGATGAAAAACACCAGGTAACGAGCAAAAGTAAAAAGAGTGAACTAAAGCTGTTCCCAAGGCCCGCAAGCCCCGGCCCGTCCCATACACAGTCGGCATCGCGCGGTGCATAGTGTAAACGCGCCTCGCCTCTGACGCCTGCGGGCTGAAGCGTCTTTGTACCGCCACTTTTTCCGGTCGCTCAAGTGGGACCCCGTGTCGGGTTGGGCGCGATTCCCCGTCCTTTCGTACGGACCGGGCTTCCACGTTCGGTCCGCCGCGGATAAAAAAAAGGGTGCTCTGGCACGGTTCCCATTCACGCATTATTCATCAACCCATCGAGAAAATCCCATCTCCCCCTCCGTCGGCCTTTTCTGAACTGTAGTACTCAGAGGGCGGTGGCGGGAATGGACGCGTGTCTTCGGGGGGGAGGTGACCAGTTAAATCCGCACCATCGTTTTAGAATGTCTGTCTGTCTGTCTGTCTGTCTGTCTGTCTGTCTGTCTGTCTGTCTGTCTGTCTGTCTGTCTGTCTGTCTGTCTGTCTGTCTGTCTGTCTGTCTGCCACCCGAATTAGGCCGTCGGGCCAAAAGTCGAAAGAGTTATTGAGTGAACATTCTGCCTACCAAATCATTCTTGACTCCTGATTCTGGGGTTGTTGATCACACGTATCAACGTTCTGAAATCCAAGGTTAGACTAAATTTAGTCTCGTCGGGTCTTTCTTGCCTTTCTCTCTGTTTTATTAAACCTTTGGTAAGCGACCACAAGTTTGTAAGTATGAACATCAACCTTCTTTAACAAAAAAAACATTAGTTTGATTTGATTGGCAGTGTTTTCTTAAGCCGGTTCATGCGGCGAATAGCTCTTACTGTGGCGAAGCTGCCCTATGGATTGCGGCCGCTCCACATGTTGAAATAATCAGGGCCGAAAGACGAAGAAACAAAAGCGAATAAAGAAGCGCAAACAAGGTGCAGCCGTAGTAGTCTTTGATAGTGGCTAGAATTTCGCCTTCAAAGCCAACACGCAGAATTATGTTTCCGAATGAAGTGCACTCATGCTGCTGAAAAAAAAAATCCCGGGCCATTTCCCCTAACTTGAAACCTGGGTATGGGCGAAACAGGCAGTGCATAAGTGTATTCTTGGCGCTTTGGTTGTAGAGGTATACAGCTTCGCTGTAAAAGTTTTTTGTCTGTGAAGCACGAAGCGTTCTAGCGCAGTGTAAACGAGTGCCCCGGTTTTTTAGTACGCGTTACCAAGTACTCCAGTGCAAAGCGTAAACGTGTACACCGGTATTTTTATAGTACGCGTTACGAAGTACTCCCACGCGAGGCGTAAACGAGTATCCCGGTGTTTTTTTAATACAAGTTACGAAGCACTCCAGCGCAAGGCGGGAACGAGTGCCCCGGTGTTTATTTAGTACGCGTTACGAAGTACTCATGCGCGAGGCGTAAACGAGTGCCCCGGTGTTTATTTAGTACGTGTTAGGAAGCACTCATTTGCGAGGCGTAAACTAGTGTTGCAGTGTTTTTTAGTACGCGTTACGAAGCACTCCAGCCTGATGCGTAAACCAGTGCCCCGGTGTTTCAGTACCATGACTACATAGGACAACGATTACGACGACTGCAGCAGCCGCCAACAGCACCAGCCACGAAGGGGCTCCGCGCCTAAAAGCCGTAGAATAGCGCTTAACTAAAATGCGTTAGAAAATGGTGGTGAAGACAGGCGAGATGAATATAAGTAGTGAGAAGATCTCGAAATGAACAGTGGAAAACGAATGCCCGAACAGATGGCGTGCGCGCTTCGTGAACGCTGTTAAACTGGATCAAATTGAACGAGCTTCCGTTGAATCCGTTTTGGTGGGAGCGAGGGTAGAAAAATAGCGTGAAAGAGGAAAGAAGGAGAGGGAGTTACAAAAAGCCCTGGTTGATTCCTAGGAATCGGCAAAACACGAACGGGAAATGGGCAGCGAAATCTGCAGCAGAAGCACGATTTGCGGGTCGACGGCTGTCTGGTGGGTGTGATTGACGAGAAACACCGTGCTGGCGGGTCATTTCGGCCGAGGTGTGACCACTTCGGTCCTGCTTTGGGGCGTGTACGGCAGACGGCTGCGTTGCGACGAGCCCAGCTTGTGGAACGCGAGAGGCAGAGTTGTGACCTGGACTGTGAACGAGTTCTAACGCGTTCACGGTCCAAGCAAGGATCCAAACGCGACCACGGTCCAAACGCGATCGAGGACCAACTGTCGGCGATCGTTAGCGTCATGACGCACTACTTCGCTTGACCATCCGCTTAAATGAAACGTTTTCTGCCGTTTCTCCTTTGTTCGTTGGAGTGGGGTCATTGCGTGACGGATATGACGTCGGTGAAATCTTGCCGTATTTTGGAATAAAACACTTTCGTGTTAAAAACGGCGGCAGAAGATTACCGCCTTTCGCCCAAATTTTCATCGAAGCAAGCAGATACACCAACAATTTAGGTATCCCAACAATTGTTGGGATACCTAAATGCAAGCGTTTTGACCTGTCTTTCTGTCATTCGAATCAGCCACTTGCCGCCTAGCCGACGCCGATGTAGTTGTTGTTGTTGTTTCACGTCTTTATTTCACTTAAATTGCCCCTGGGGGGCTGCTGTGAAATGGAAAAAAAAAAGAAAAGAAAAACCCTTAAGGGGATCAAAAATGAAGAAGCGAGGTCCTGGGCAGTTGCGGATCGGGGGCCCACGGCGCCATTGTCCATTGCGGAGGTCTTCCGGTGTGCCCCTCAGGCGGTATGCCCGAGGGCGAGGAGCCTGGCGCCAGTGGGCGGAGCAGCTGGATCCAAAAGGAACTCGTCCAATGCCCGCCAGAGCTCGACGGCGGTCGCAACTGGGGTAGATGAGTCCGGGCAGGCCCAAGCTCGCAGGGAGGTCGGGCGTGCCTCGGGCCGCAGTGTGGCCAGGGCTCGAGTCCGGGGCAGCGAGTAGAGCGGACAGGCCCAAAGCAGATGCTCCAGGTCCGCTCGAACTAGGCACGTATCACACGAGCCCAAGCTGTGACGGGATGAACCAGCGTTTTGGGGTCTACGGAAACGCTGCAGTAGAAATGGGGTTAAGAGAGTGCCAGACTGGACTTGGCGGATAGTTACTTGCTGCCGACGACTGAAGACATGGCCAGGAAGAGGAGGGATGCCCAAAGGGTTGTAGGCGCTCGTTAAGTATTCCCGACGATACTAGGAGCCACTGCGTTGTACTACTCCTTGCATGAGTGGCGCTAGTCTTGCGATAAATCGACGTTCGCTCAAAATGCCCATCTGACGAACGCAACACACCAGAGCACGCTCGTCGTGACACACTTTCTCATTCAACCAGTGCTTAGTATCGGTGTTTTCAACATATCACTCCATGCCGCGATGGATGATGCCCTTTCTTGTGGAATGAAGCCTGGTCTTCTAGAGTATATCATCACCGGATACGAGAGGAAGCTACACCGGAGACGTGTGACCAAGCCGGGAAAGTTATTCGCGAGACGAAAGGTATCCCATCACTATGGGACAACATTGGGCCCCTCTGGTGTAGCACTCGGAGGAACCACCCCTTTCAGGAGGCCTTCGTTCTGCAGTGAACAAACAGATTACGACGACGATGATGATGGTAAAGATTATGTTTACAATAGTAGCCCTGGTTGTTGTCTCCACGGTGGGGTTACGTGTGGTGCTTCCGAGAACATGTTTTGACATTGAAACTTTATTCAACCGGGGATTGTAGACACGAGTCTACCACTTCGGAACTGCCTCCACATAGCACACTGATGATGTAGACCGCCACTTCTGATTGGTCCTGCGTGCTTGTCGCAATTCCAGTGGAAAGACGGAAAGTTAAGGGGGCAGCTGGTCAACATTCTAAACAAGAGAAACTTCGCGGTATGCAAAATCTTGCTCTGTGATGTCATTTATGGGGAGCAATAAATTTTAAAAGGATGTTTAAAGAATCACTACAATGTCCGGTGGAAGTTCGGAGTTGTGGAAAACGCTTGAAAAGTTGCTCCCTATAGAGAAGTAACACTTTCCGCTAGCAACTCATGCTCGACAAAAGGGATACTCAAACAATCTGCGCTCGAGCTTTTCCGTCCATTTCGCACTAAAAGTAAGTTTTTTTTATAACCTTGAAACTAAATTCGAAATTCCCCGTTTTGGCTCCTTACGCCATCGCCGGCAGCACACATTTGGTTGTAAACTATTTTTTTCTGTGACAGAGGTAGCTTCCTTCCCAGTCCACCACGGGCCACACTTATTCTGCTCAGGATTTCTCTCTCGTGGTTTGCATCACAATTGGCAAGTTGTCCAAGGAAGCCTTACAGCGTTGCGTTACCAATGCTAAAAAGGGCGCTGTCAGCATCCTTATTTATTATTACGTTATGCCGACGGCTAAACATAAAGGATCCAGACGTTGACTGCCGCCGCTCTCTGCTGAACGTTCGTGCATGGGTAAAGCTATGGAGAAGAGAACGTGAGCTTTCAACGCTGCGCAGGCCAAAGCATGGGGGCAACTTCAAACCAATACCTACCCGAACCCGCTGGCCTATAGTCACTTCCATCCAGAGATCTTCTCGGATAAGTGCAAGCACTGCGGTCACCGCGCAGACCTCACGCACATTATGTGGAAAAGCCAAAGAAAACCACGGAGCAAGACCCCTCTACCCCGCATAGATATCAACCACCTAGAGCACTGGGAAACCCTGCTGCGCAGCTCTGATCCTCTAACGCAGCTACGCCTTGTCCAGATGGCCGAAGAAGCCGCCAGGGGCCAAGATCTTCTGGCTGACTAAAGGCCTGAATACATTGAGCGAACTTTCACGACGAAGTTCGCCCGGCGGAAAATGCGCCGCGGCACAGCGCCGAGTGTTCGTCGGGTTGCGCTACACGGGGCGAAGACACAGCGTCCGCCGCTGCCTCGCCGCTGGGTCACTGTCAGCGTGGCTAGATGAAGCAAATGCAGCGAAATAAAGTGCATCACAAACAAAAAGCTCTCGATACCACTACAACTTTTTGTAAAATTATGAAACATGTCAAAAAAAGCTTAAAATTATTGTTTAAAAATAGTTTCTAATCTTGTTGTTGTGTTGCCGATATGCATGTGCCGCCGCAGTTGAAAGAAAGTGGCGATCTGAATGTGGTCTGGCTACAGAGGGCAAAAATCGTCTGCACTTCATCGTCTGCTCCAGCTACGCGGGAAGCTTTCGTCACCAGAGTTACTAGTAACTCTGTTCGTCACTACCTCCGCTGAATGGTTACGGTCATTAGGTAGGCATCAGGGCGGTCGGTGTTTGGGTGGCCGTGAAGTAGCCGAAAGCGGCTTATGTACAGTCGCTTATTCCCAGCTGCACAGGTCACCGCCACTTCACCGTGTGCACGTCGAGTGTGTGCACCGACGTGAGCGGTGAACATCACGCCCATCAGACGACGCAGACAAGCGGAGCAGGCGGAAATGGAGGCGAGCGGCGAGACCTCCTGATTGGCCAGTTTTGGTACACTGTTTGTTTGCCGCTTCCGGTGCCGTCGACGCCGGGCGAACTTATCTGTCCTCGGCAGATCGGTGGCAGACGACGTTTTTAAGTGCGAATGCACTTTATAAGCGACCCCAAACCATCCACCGCCGGCGGCGGCGGCGGCGGCGGCGGCGTCCGCAGTGCTCCTCTATATTTAAAAAAGAAACAGCATCCGGCGCCAGGTTTCGATCCGAGGACTTTGCGGCCGCAGCGCGACGCTCTACCGACCAAGCCACGGACGCGACGGTGATATCAGTGTTAGTGACGCGCCTTATATCTTTAACGCATTCAAACTACGTCGTCAGCGGCGTGCGTTGGCGACTCAGCGGCGTTATAGCGGCTTGATAACTGCGTGGTGTACACGTGATACTACAAACCCGATGGAAGAGATGGAAGAGAAGGCGGCGAGGCGGCGAGGCGGTGGGCTGCGGGGGCCGAGCGCAAGCGCCGCAAGCGGGCCGACAACCGTGCATTCGCACTTTCACATTCTCCCCCTCGGGGAAATGCGGGGGAATTTTTTTCCGCCGCCGCGCGTCGGGCGGACGCCGCCGGGCGTTGTTCGTCGACTTTTCGTCGCATATTCGCTGCATGTATTCAGGCCTTAACGCGGCAAAGAGAGTCCAAACTCTCTACTTCTGAGCAAATAAAGTTCTTTCTCTCTCTCTCTCTCTCCTGAATTTTGAACTGACAGAATGCTATCGTTCATTAAGCCGTTGTCATTGGTTCCTGTCAATTCGACGATATCTCGTTTCTTCTCTCTGAACTGCTAACAGGCAAAGAAACAAAAGCTGAAGAGGTTCCTGCAGTTCCCCGGCTGTGTCTGCGTATAGGAGCCGCCGAATAACACTCTTAATAAAGAAGGTCGTAAAAAGGTAGTAAGGGCCGTATTTACTAACTCCTTACGAAACTTACTACCCCGCGGTTTTGTACGTAAGCTCTGCCACTAGCAACTGCATGGCTAGTAAATTAACTGAGTGTAGGAAGCAGTATGCGCTTGATTAAGGGCGTGCTTATGACTAGGTTATGCACGGCGAGTTAGTAAACGATGTAGCTTAAAAGAGTGCTATCGCTAGGACTTTACTAGTGGAGGTAGTGGTGCTTACTGCCTGCTTCAGTTTGCAACCCTGACTTACTACCTCCAGTTTTTACTACCTCCAGTTTACTACCTCCAGGTACTACCTCCAGTTACTACCTCCAGTTACTACCTCCAGAAATTTACTACCTCCACTTACTAAGTACCTAGTGTATACTGGGACAAGTAACTTGCTAGTATTACATTAGTGAATGCCCCGACCTTTTTTTTAAGAGGGAAGGATCCCCTTTATTCCATAAAAACCAGTTTCCCGACTTTTGGGGTGAAGTGACGAAGGTGGACCTCGCTTCGCGCTGTGAGGATGCGCGGCGCGGTCTATATTTGGCAGCCTCGACGTCCACAACATGTACGCCTTTCGTTCGGGGCGCCTGCGAAGCCAAAGCATGATTTGTGGCTGACCGTTGGTCAGCTCACCGCGCTTCGGAGGATGAACCAGCGTCGTCGACCGGCGGCCGCCACGTTTTTCCGCGTGGGCTTCCGATCCAATCTCCGGATCTGGGCCTTTGCTAGTGACTATTGAAAGCGCACGAGCAGGCGCGACCGGGGCTTTCGCACACCCGGCTGTAACGGATGACCGTCGCCGGACGGAATCGGCCTGCCTGACTCCTCTTTTAACGTTCCATGCGGTCTGTCACGTGGGCTGCATGCGTTGCTTAACCCCTCTCCTGCTTGCTAGGATAAAGAGAGGATTGAGGGTAAGGAGAGGGAGGTGAAGAGAAGACAGGGTTACGGTTGACGTGCTGTGGCGATTCCGTCTGCTAACTCTCGTCTCGTGTGGGGGGCGCGTGAGTCAGCAGAGGGTATTTTGGCAGTCTTTCTTTTTTGTTTATTTATTTCCCCCCTCGCGCGACGTTTGAATCCCGTGCTGCTACTGCCGTGGGGTTATGACCGTGTGACCTTAGTTATATGGCCGCGGCAACCCTCGCCCATCCGCTGGGAATAAAGGAGCGCTCGAAACGTCCTCGTCGCCTGCCCTGATTTTCGATTCCCGTGGTCAGCGTCGATGGGCAGGCATAAGAGGCCCGCTCTAAACAGGAAATTCAATTGGGGCAAGGGGATGGGTTTAGGGAGAAAGGGTGAGGGGTTGACGGTCAGCGGGCTGTTGGGGGCTGAGCTTCATGCCTCCGAAACTCTCTCCCCCCCCCCCCCCTCTCACTCTATCTATCTATCTATCTATCTATCTATCTATCTATCTATCTATCTATCTATCTATCTATCTATCTATCTATCTATCTATCTATCTATCTATCTATCTATCTATCCATCCATCCATCCATCCACCCATTCATCCGTCCGTCCGCACGTCCGTCCGTCCGTCCATCCATCCATTCATCCGTCCGTCCGTACGTCCGTCCGTCCATCCATCCATCCATCCATCCATCCATCCATCCATCCATCCATCCATCCATCCATCTCATACCTCGGCAAAGTTGGTGCAGCTCACTCAAACTCCCTCACAATTTTTTTTTCGAATCACCACTCACTTAAACTCTGACTCAATGCTGAGCAGCACATCGGCGCTCACTCAAACTCAAACTCAGATTGAGCGCAAAACTCAGAACTCACTCGGACTCAAAACTGAAAATGTACTCAGAACTCAAATTATACTCAAACTCAAAATGTACTCAAAACTCAAAATGTACTCATACTGAAAATGTACTCAAAACTCATAATGTACTCAGAACTCAAAATGTACTCAAACTCAAAATGTACTCAAACTCAAACTGGACTCAGAAGTCAAAATATACTCAATCACAAAATGTACTCAAAACTCAAAATGTACTCAAACTCAAATGTACTCAAACTCAAAATAAACTGAAAACTCAAAATGTACTCGAAACTGTAAATGAAATCAGAACTCAAAATGGGCTGAGAACTCAAAATGAATCCAGAACTGAAACAGGCCTCACAACTCGTGCTAGGATTTTACTCGGGCTCAGATGGACTCTGATTTCATTAGCATTCAATGTTTTCAAATTCAGGCGTGGTAAAAATATTACGGGTTCAAATTCGTGAGCTCAAACTCTTGCATGCGGCACGATATGACACCGTAGCTCCTGTGAGGTCGGATACAATTTTCGCTGCAGATTTAATACAGCTATACCTGCGGCCCATGATTACTAGCGCTGGTTATAAGCAATTGTACGTATATATTGGATACCAAACTCTTGATGCAGGCTCTGTGTTCGTGTTTATGACAGAGGCGGTCCAGATTCGATGGTGTGCTGGGTCCCTGGGTCGAAACAAGCAAGATTGGGCGAGGGGACGTGTGCTCACTGCTCCGTTCATTTACGTCGAAGCTGTTTATGGTTACGGTTCCGTGCATGCTTGCTCTGCATCCTTAAAAAACGCCTTGTGTCAAAGCGAACTGCCCCCGCGAATCACTGAAGTGCGAGGCGTTCATGGATATGCCTTTGCTTTTTTAATGCGTAGCATTCTTTGCCGAGTACCGCCTTCCTCCTACCCCCGCCAGGATCGTGTAACGCCCTGCATTTACAAAAAAATGCAGATATCACGGAAGTTCAACCTGTAATAATTATAAAAGCGTAAATGTAGACAATTGATCAAACGAAATGTTAAAGAACTAAAAAAAAAGAAATAATAGGAAAAAGTGCAGAAAATGGCGAACCATGTAACACGGGAGTCATGGATAGTCCCATATTGGGTTAAAATTCAGAGAGATGTGGCGCTAAAGAATGTGGGGTATCAAATTGAGGGTCCCGAGAAGGAAAATCACGTGGGACAAACAGAAAAGTGCCTGGTTGTTTGCGGAGGTACTTGTATTAGTTTTTTTGCCGTTTGCTAGATGGGATGAGCTCTCGTAGCTCCGAAAAGCACCACGCTATCGTTGTAAGAAATTACCGCCACCGTATCCAGCTGTAACTTCCAGAATGCACGCGTGTGCGCGTGCGTTTGCGCGTGTGTACGTGCGTGTGTGTGTGCGTGTGCGTGTGTGTCTGCGTGTGCGTGTGTGTGTGTGTGTGTGTGTGTGTGTGTGTGTGTGTGTGTGTGTGTGTGTGTGTGTGTGTGTGTGTGTTTGTGTGTGTGTGTGTGTGTGTGTGTGTGTGTGTGTGTGTGTGTGTGTGTGTGTGTGTGCGCGTGACTTCCTAGACTCTTGAAGCAAAGTCATTCACGCAGGCAAACCTGGCCAAGCAAGCGTTAACCCCTTCGCCGCCTGCCCCCCCCCCCCCTCCCCCCCCCTATCCCCCCCCCCCCCCCCCCCCCCGTTCCTCTGATCGTTTCTCAAAAGCTCCGTTCGGGGCGCACGGAGATTAAAAAACCGTCGTAGTACAGTTCCGCAGTAAAAGCCGTATCACAGATCTCATTACCGAGTCAAAAACCGTAGTCCGCATGCGGTTGTTTGGGGAACGCGTTTATTTCGTTTATAAGCTGTTTGTCACCGTTTTGCAGTGGCAACCACAGTCGGACGCCGCCACGGTTGAACGACGAAAGCACCGGTTGTCCAACGCCCGTTCTCGAAGAATAGTGATGTTTTTGTTTTCACATGCACACCGGCTGCTCGTTTTAGCGTTAGAAATCTAAACGGCAAACCAGTAGCTCTGCAGAAATAAACTTGCCCCGCCAACGCCGCGTGTGTTTTATCGGCAACATTTTAGGTGGTTTGAAGTCAAGGAGGGTTACTGAATATCGACATGTGCGTGCCGACGAAGTGTTCAATTGATGGTCGCTTGGTGGTGCGCGCTTGTTAATGTTGTTGTTGTTGAGTTAAGGCCCATACCCACGTGAAGGTTTCTCCCAGAAACGAGAGTTTCTATAGGCACGATTACAGCCGCTCCATAAAAACAGTGCGTGCGACAGTTACGAGATGGGTGTTGCACGGCCCTATCATTGGATGGGCGAATGAGCTGAAGAATGAACTCAAGAATGTCACGCATATACAAGTTTAATCGTCTTATGCTGTGAACCCAATCAGTGTTTTTTTTTTAAGCCATTAGCGATAATTTGTAATGTACGTCTCTTCAGGGCTCTTCATTTAATCTTAAAGAACTTTTGTTTTGCGGAATATTGCTAATCAGAATAACAAAACTATATAGGCATACAGACTCACGATTTATTTTCCTAAAATTTCCAAAACAGGATCGCCAAGAGAACCAGAAGTACTTCGTAACGGGATTCCCGTTTTCAGTCTCATTTACATATTTAGCCTTCTGACTCTCCTTCCCTGATAAGCGTAGCCGCGGAATTATGTCGGGTCCGACGGAGGAAGGCGCACTTTGGATAGCAGCTATCATCGGGATAGGCCGTAGGTACGTGTTTCTCCTTTTTGGTCTTCCTTTGTCCTCCCTCTCGCCTGTTTCTCCCGTCCTGACAAAGGTGGTCTTGGCGGTGTAGAGTGACGCGCCCGATGTACATATTGCAAAGCAATAAACGTTGGTGCTGGCGATTTCTGTCTGGTGTGTTGAGGCCTCAACCTCAACTAAAACTATTTTACAGAGGATTAGACCGAGAGCGGTTTTATATAATTCGCAACTAGTTTTATGGGGAGCGAAGAGTTTCCTTCTCAGCAGTGCACGACGAATCACCGCACGTGTTCGCTGTAGATACACTCACATAACTCCGAGGTCAGCTGTCGAAGTGGCGGTGTGTGCGTGCGTCGCCCGCTCTCTCTCTTGACGCCATTTCAGCGCAAACACACGTGCTCCCCTTCGTATTCTCGACGCCCGTGCAGAAGGGTGAATGCATTGTGGCTGAAAACTATTACGCCTCACGCCGGTCTCGTGCGGTAGAAGCGGCTTTACTGGTCCCGTTGCGTGAGATCCCAGCCGCAAAGCCCATAACTCTTCCTCTACCTCCGTGCAACGACTTTTCCCGCCGGCCGCGTCTGTTTACGTAACGTCGCGACAGTTGCGTGCAGTGTGGCTGAAGCTAGCCTCTGTGACGCTCCGTGTCAGCTTGCGTGTGACAGGCTCAACTCGCAGTTTCAAGGCCCCCAAAATCGTATTCTGAACAGCAGCGTGCATCGGGATAGCGAACTGCACTCAGAGACAATTTGTTCCGGCTCGAATATAACGCACCAGGATCCTGCGACCATTTCAGATAGTCACCCGAGTCGACCAAACAGCCTGCGTGCTATGCCTACTCACCTGCGTTTCTGTAATTTTAGAACGCTGTAAACAGCCTGCACACAAGAAGGTCTTCCTTTTGTCTCCACATGGAGAGAAAAGCTAGGTTTCATAAAAAAAAAACTAAAATGGCACGTATGTTTCAGGAGAACAATTCTTTACAGAACCTCGCGCTGGCTTGAGATCACCGAGCAGAATACCCGTTTTCGGTGAACCCTAAATTTTTAAGCAATTTCTGGCAAAAGCCAGACTGTTCAGTTCAGTTTGCATTCTTATTTTATTGCATACTCTATTAGTCTATGAGGGATACACGGCCTCATAAAGAACCACAATAAAACAACAGCGCTACAGCGTGGAAATTTTGCAGGGTGCAGCCGCAAGCTCGAGCGTGACACCTTTCTGGTTGTTTTCATTTTTGTTTTGTTTTGTTCAAACGTTGTTTTGAACAGTTTTACATGAGCTAAATATTAATCCAACGTCTACGTTAATAAACAAACACCGCTGGTATCAGTTATCCATTGTTTAGCCTCAAATACGCCCATTTTCCCTTCTTTTTATGAACAATTTTGACAGTACATGCAAAACGCAAATACGCAAATGATGGCCGGAAAAAAAAAACGATCAGGTTGTCGTTACCTACTCGCTCATATTTCCTGCGGTTGCTGTGGCACATTCACAGTAGCGGGTCCTTTGAAATTCTCGTAGCGTTTTCTCGTCGTTTGGTTATCCGGCCTAGTAAACTTAGCGTAAATGATATGACCTCCCTGCAAAACTCTCTTTGTGTCGTCATTTTAAATGCAGAGCATTTCAGTAACTCACGATGTCACCCGCGTTGGCGTCCGTAGTCCACACGCTCACTGCGCATGCGCGTCGAGTCGAGGCGATAGCGAACTCTCTCGCGAGGGGCATTGGATTGGATTCGAACACTCTCTCGCGAGGGTCATTGGATTGGATTGGATTGGATTGGATTGGATTCGATTGGCTTGGCTTGGCTTGGCTTGGCTTGGCTTGGCTTGGCTTGGCTTGGATTGGATTTGGATTGGATTTGGATTGGATTGGATTAAAGTGGATTGTGTTGGATTGTGTTGCGTCATAGCCGCGGCACGTTGCGTCATAGCCGCGGCAGACGCGCTGGGGCCGGCGCATGTGCACTACTCTCTCTTCCGCGGTTTCCTCTCCTTCGGGCGCGCTGCGCATATAACCGGTGTGCCGTTCTCCGGCGAAGCAACATCCACGCTTGGCTCAAACACCTAGAGTCAACGCCGCTTTACAAGTACGCCAACGTCGTGATCGACTGGGACCGGCTTACGCAGTCCCCTTAACGTATATAAGCGGCGGAGCGCGCGTTCGGAATTCAGTCAAGGGCGTCTTTGCTTGGCTTTCGCTTGACGTGACGCTTTGCTTGACTCGAGTAGATGCGACGCATTTACTAGAGTTCCCCCCGTGGGAAGGTGCGGGCGGCTTCTTTTTACTGCTAACGATTCCCGTTTGTTCGTTTGTGGTTGTGCCAGTTCAGTGCGGAAGACCGCAATGCCAGGAATGACCAACACAGGAGTGCAATGTGAAAATGTAAATGCAGAGTGGCGTGCAACGGTCTAATTACTGTTGCCCAATGGCGGCGATGGGAGCAGTCAGTTGTTTTTACCCAACCGGTCGAACCGCTTCCGCTCATTGACTAGCCAGAGTCACTGTAATTATTAATAATGACTCTGGCTAGTCAGTGAGCGGTAGCGGTTTGGCCGGTTGGGTAAAATTCAAGACGTACTTATCCCATCCAGTACGGCAATGCTCGCTGGTGTCGTTTCGCAACTGCAAACGCATCAGTCTGTCTTGATTTTAACCAACCGGACAAACCGCTTCCGCTCACTGACTAGCCAGAGTCATTATTAATAATTACAGTAACTCTGGCTAGTCAGTGAGCGGAAGCAGTTCAGCCGGTTGGGCAAAATCACCTACAACTGCTTCCATCACCGCCATTATGCGACACTAATTAGACCATTGCCGGGTGGCGCACTGTACGCGCACAATGGGTTTTGCTTACCCTGGGCACGGTGATGAAAACTCAATGCTCTTCTGTTTACGAATGTCTTGATGTCGCTGTCAGTGTGTGAATGTGCGAACCTTAACAATCCATCCATAAAATGTTTAACGTTTGAACTTGGAACGTCCGGGGCTTTAGATCGCCCCCAAATAGCAGCAAATAATTGATCTCGCAAAGCAAAACAGATGCGACATACTGTGCATACAGGAAACGAATATAAAATCTATTCAGGATGACCAAAAATTCCAGAATCAACATGGCCATAAGGGTATCTTTTCTTTTTCCAATGCAGAACTCCTGTGGAGTTGGCATAATAGTCTTTAACACATCTTTGTGTTCAACACATCTTTGTGTGCGTGGTGTGTAGGAACGACAGGGCCACGATGGCTCATATCCTGTGGAACTGCAAAGTGAACGACGGTGCTACAGAGACGTTACCGCCGCACCTAGCGGATGCAGGTGGCAAGCAAGGACTACGACGTGCAATACAGGGCCGTCCAGCAAGTGTTGGAGGCTCTCGAGCGTCAGCGGCCGAAAGCACTGTCCCCTAGGGGGCTGGGTGCGTGTAGGTAGCCGATGCCGAGGGACCGACTGACACGACGTTAGGCAGCGTCAATTTTGCCGGACAATAAATATGTTTTATCTCTCTCTTTCTCTCTCACTTTTGATACAGAAGGTAGAATAGCAGTTTTGGACTTTCACTGGAGCGGCGGTCGATACCGCATAATTAATCTTTATGCTCCCCCATACCTTTCCACTGGGAAAAACCTGTTTAAAAACATATAACATCTGTTCCTCGAAAACCGGTATGTCATATGCCTTGGAGATTTTAATTGTGTGCTGAACCAGAATGATAGGATAGGGCCCTCACATAGGGTAGATTACCGAGGACGCGAATTAAACAAGTTAATACTTCATTTTTAATTTAATTGACGCACATGTACTCCTTCACGGAGCAACAGTTCAGCACACATGGCAACAAGGCAGGACAAAAAGTAGGCTAGACAGAGTCTACGTTAGTTCGGTTCTGGCAGACACTGTCACAGAGTGCGAAAGAGTGGAAGCTGCAGCATTGCTCCTGCGAATCTCGGACCACAGCCCTGTTGGAATTAAAATAGCTAGCAAAGGAAACCCAAGCAATAATCAAGCCTGGCAGTTAGACACTCGCATACTATATGAGAGGACATGCAAAGCCAGCCTAAGAAACAGAATAGCAGCGTCAATTGAAGGGAGGCAAGTTAATGACTGGGGCTCTTTAAAAGTGGAATGGAAGACCCTCTGCATTGACGAGGAAAAGAAACTCAGACACAGGCAGTCGGACGAGTTAAGAAATATATTAAAACGAATAAGAAATAGAACGAGGCAACCCCGAAACGCTACTAATACAGACCTATCTTAAAAATTTGAAGCTGAGGCACTCCAGGTTAAGTAGGCTCTACTCCACCTCTGCCAGTGTCCATAGAGCCAGACAATCTCCCAGTGCCAACCCAGAAATCTTGAGGTATGAACGAAACAGACAGCTGAACGCAGAAGTAAACAGGTCAAATCAAGCAAATCTCACACCAGGGGACATCGACAGGTTCATTTCCCACTTTCAGGAAATGACCTCCAGTTGAACAACCACAGACGTTGACAGCATTATCTCCAGCACCTATTTAGCAAGTCTTCCACAATTAGCAGACGAGGACTTTGTACAATTATTCGCCCCGATCTCACTAAAAGAACTAACAGAGTCAATGAAGAAACTCCACAAAGGCAAGGCGCCAGGGGCGGATGGATTGCAGGTTGAGTTTTACAGTACATTCTGGGACCTTCTTGGACCATTTTTATGCGCAGTAATAAATAATATTTTAGCAACGCACACAGTACCCCGCACTTTTAAACGAGGAAGAATTATCCTAATACCAAAAAATGCCGGGGCATGGAACGAACCCACAAGTTGGCGCCCCATCACACTACTGGGGTCGGACTACAAATTACTTGCATCAGTACTAACAAGGCGCCTACAGCTTACAGTGCCAGAAGTAATAACATCATGGCAAGCCTGCTCAGTTATAGTCAGAAACTGTCAAACCTTGAACATGTTGAACAGAGACATAATAGAGTACACCAAAACGAGACAGGCTAGAGGCTGGCTCATTTCTTTAGATCAAGCGCAGGCGTTTAGGTACCCCTTCTCCTCTCCCCTCCACCCCTCCAAAACAAAGCCAACTGGGGCTCAGGTTGGCGACATTGACGTCCCTTGGAAGGACGTTTACATATTCCCTACTTCCTATCCACTTCGCCAACCTCCCCACGTACGAATTCCCAGCCCTGCAAGCGGATACGAAGCGTTTTTCTCCAACAATGCGCATTTTGTCGATGGCGCGTGACGGCGTGGAAGTAATGCCGACGGATTGCCGGCTTTTCGCCTGTCCCAGTTTATTTCCCGTCATTGTGTTCCCCCAGCCTGAGTTATTAAAAATGTTATACTCTCACCCTGGAGCATCGCAAATGTAATGAAGGAACAAAAGAGAAGGCAAAAAAAAAAAACGTTGGCTATCAATGCCAATGTCAGAGTCGATGGTGCGGTGTCCAACGCCGTCCATTCCCACCGGCTTGGAACATCAGTGGTGATTTATGGGTCTACGCGTCAGGAATGGCAGCCCCGCCAACGCTATGGAGGCTGAATGTACAAAACATCTCTCGAAGAACTACAAAATATAACAAAAATAGCACGACCTATATGCTTTTGTACATAATTTGGGACACCTATGCGATGTGCGCGTCAGAAACGAATAGCGAGAAATAAAAAGATTGTACGTATAGGTCTCAAGAAAAGTGAAAATACTTCTGTCGATCGGTCAAAGTGATTGGACAGTGGGTAGGGAATTTAGTTTGTCCCGCGCATCATCGCAACCATGGGTGCTCTTTATCTAAAAAAAAACGGTTTAGACTCACGCCCCTCAATGATAATCTAATCAGCCATGATACACACCCATTGGCAAAGCGCATCTCTTGAATTCGAAGCTTTTCTGCATTCCCGGTCGTCGGAAGATGTGGAACGCTCAGTACGAGCCGCGGCTTGCCGGATAACACTTAGAACGGGAATTCTTCCTTGCGTGAGTATGCACTGGCGAAATGGAGCCAATTGCTGGCAGCTGTCAAGATATGCCTACGTTTATCTTTCTTCTCCCTAGAGTTTTCGGAAGTTTCACACCAAACCCTCACCCTCTACCACTACCCCCATTTACTTATTCTACAATCATTTTTGTATGTTTTTTTGGCCCGCTTCATATATGCTGGCCGGAGTTGTATGTCTGATGCCTAAGCAATACAAACCAATACATACGAGATGCATTACGTAAGCTGGCAGTCAAGCTCTATTTTTCGGTTGCATAAAAGCATTTTCTTCTTTAAAGGAGTAAACAGGGCGGCCCTGATCTCAATCATTTTGCCACGTTGGTTTAACAGCGCTGCTGCCTCTCATTAAGCGCGCGCAAGACACACCTGGGCTCGGCGAATAGCGCGGGACAGCTGCGAGGGGCGACTGGGATGACAGGAGCGGCACTGACGGCTTTTTAAAGCCCAGGCTTCTTTGTTTCCTTTGGCGCTGGACGGCCTGTCATCCTTTTTGTGTTCATTTGCGTATCCTACAGGCCGCCGGAATCATTGTGAACTAGCGCGGACACTTTCCCAGTTGACGCCAGTCTCTTTCCTTTTTCTCCCTCACTCCTCCTTCTTGCCTCTAGGGCTGCCCAATTATTTTGAGTGTCTACGATTCCGACCCGGGACTCTTCGCGGGGCTTCTTTAGTCCCTAAGTGCGCAGACGTATGAGGCCCGGCATCGATTTTGAGGAGCAAATAATGCCGCGTAAATATTAAGAACGCGAACACATTTACTCGTGCCCAAAGAGGCGACAAAAATAAGCGTAGTGCCGCTAATGATCGGCCCGGAGAGAGCCGCAGCGGCGCGAAAAACAAAACGGCTACCCCCAACGCTCCCCTCGCTAGCTCCGCATTTCAAAATAAACGCCCCGCGCTGGCCGCCTTGTTTTGTACACCCGGGCATAGAACTTGTCCGGCCGGGCAACCAATGGAGCCAGAGGGAAAAGTTCTTGCTCTGAGACTCATCGACGTTCGAGTCCAGAGTCATTGTCTCCCAAATATTCTCTCTGGGAAGTATTGTTGACCGAACAACTTGTACATAATATAGTAGTGTCTAATAGATATAGGTAACACACAAAACCCATTTGGAGTACCTCGGGTGGGGGGGGGGGGGGGGGGGGGTATGGGGTTATTCGTACCCATGAAAAACTGATTCCAAGTTTAGCATAAAATGCGCATTGCATTACCTTGTGCAGACGACCCCAAAAGGACAAGTTTGGGTTATTAGAAAAGTTTGCTGTATGATAGTGCTCCCGGCTCGTGTCCAGCGGCCCACGATGCTTTATTTACTTATAAAAGCATTTTGAGCCAAAATTTTACTTCTCCTGCTAAATCATGTGTTTCGTGACATCAGCGATGACGTATACGGGGCATACTTAAAACGAATCGTAGTATGTTGATTAAGGCTGCAGAGAACAACAAAATGTCTTTCATTGACTTGATAACTGCCTGTCTTCCTAGATGGCGCTACACCTCTCAGTACCGCTATCTGGACTCGCTTTGTTTTCTACAGGATTTGTTCCTGGCTTATTTTTGCTGCGGTTGATAGTAATCGTTTCGTAAAACATTCAGTACCACCCTGCAAGAAGAGTCACGGAAGTGGCAGCGTCGCTTGTGCCAGTCGAAAAGTGTCGGGTCAGACAAGCCTGGTGTGCCGGACGGCTGTGGAGCTCTGTGCGTAGTACGTACTGGTGCTTCTATGTTGACGTATTCGTTAGTAGCTTCCGTTGTTTACCCAATTATTCCTGCTACAATAAAAAGAATGTGCAGTAAACTTAAGAGCAACTAGGTCGTCCGCAGGCCTATAATGCCTATTTATTTAGTTAGTTTTTGTAGGCCTCACCAGTCGCAGCTATCTGCTCATAATACTTGGTTAGTTCAGTACGGAAAAGTAGCTAGGGTGTCGTATGGTTATACTCTGTTTTCATCGATATACAGCTTCTTTGAGTGAAGTTTGATGTTGATGTTGATTGTGGGGTTTAACGCGCCGACGCAACGCAGGCGATGAGGCGCGCCGTAGTGGAGGGCTCCGGATTAATTTTGACCACCTGGGGATCTTTATCGTGCGCCGAAATCTCGTACACACGGGCGTTTTTGCTTTTCGCCTCCATCAGAAAAGCGGCCGCCGCGGTCGGGAATCGAACCCACGACCTCGTGCTCAGCAGCGCAACGCCTTAGCCACTGAGCCACCGCGGCGGGTGAGTGAAGTTTACGTTAAAAGTGCTGTGACTATTATCGTAACGAAGCAATCTTTCGAATGAACCAAAGTTGCCTTTTGTCTGTATGGCACTTCCACAATTCAGTTTTTCTCCCTTCTTCTCTTTCTTTTTGGACTAGGAACCCTGGTGGGTTGAGGCACCGAGGCAGCCGTTCGACGAGGCAAGGTATGACAACGTCGAGAGCGAGTTGTACACAGTACGTACACACCACGCTGTTCAGGCCGGGGGTTTCCCCCAGCCAGGCGAGTTACCCTTTTCTTCCTCCTCGAGTATCGATCGGGTTTCGTCTGGCACCATCCAGACGGCAACCCATCACTCTCCCGCTCAAGAGAGCGGAAAAAAATGGGGTCCGCTAGATCCCCAACCGAGGCACGCCACTCGGCTCCTCTGCAAGGCTCACTCAACCAACCCGGTCTTCCACCCCCGTGACATACGCGGCGGGAAAAAGTGCGGGGGAGACCCACCGAGTGCGGACAAACACGCACCTCCACAGCCTTTGAACCTGCTTTCCGGCACACTTCCTCGCTTCATTATATTTCTGCTTTCTTTGCCAGGGAATGCATCACGGGCAAAAATCACCACCTTCGTGCCGCCTGATTCCACGGACGCTAGCGCTGCGGGCTCCCTTTTTCGCTGATTAATTTCGCATTCCTGGTCCGAAGCATGCATAGGTATACACTTCTCCTTCTAGATTTTCCTTTTTTGTAGCGTAAGCTGCGCTGGCCGAGGCTGAGCAGTTTCGCGTGGACCTTGAAGGGCCCTGCTGCGCAAGCGCGAGGAGCATTGGATTGGCTTGGCTTGGCTTGGATTGAATTTTGATTGGATTGAATTGCGCTGTATTGGATTGGAAATCCAATCCAATTGGAGTACGGGTGTGTAGAGAATTGGTTCCGCGCATTTGCCGGTCTGCGCATTCTAGAGGAGGGACGTCATAGCCGCGGCAGACGCACTCGCGCCGGCGCGTGCCCAGCTATGCGCCTCCGTTGCGCAGTATCCAAGTCTGACGCTGTGCCGGAGCCACTTGATAACTGTTCCACGTGGCTCCTGGAGAGCCGTGCTGCGCATGCGCGAGGAGCAATGACTGGAGCGGACCGGACCGGACTGGAATGCATTTGATTGGATTCGATTGGAAATCGTTTTAGCAGCAGTAAGCATGATAATCAGCTTATTCTCGACAACCAGGAAACCTAAGAAAACCAGCTTAATTTTAGCTCACGCAACGTATATCCTGGCATAGCCGAGCTAAGCAACTGCTAATGTTTTTCGTATTTTCTGCCCCACGCCCGCTAGCTACCTGTTCGTCTCCCTTTTCCATGCATCCTCCTGTTCACGTTTGTGTGGACGTCTTTGTTTCTCTAACGCCGGGTTGCTACGTTGTGCTCTGGTCTTTTATTTTGTGTTTGTGTTCGCCGGCTGGGGAGTCCTGGCGGTGTTGTTCTTTTGTATTTTTCGTCTGGTTGCACGTCTGCTTGCAGGCTTTCCTCTAAGCACCACTTTGTTTTATCTTCCTTTTTCCTCTGCTTTTTCATCCCCCTGGTTCCAGTGCGGTCGTCTACACGTCGTTTCCTTCGATACCGCTGCCTTGTTGTACGACGTGTGAGCTTCAAAGGGTGCACATGTTTGGGAGTGTTCTGGTTGACATTACCTTTTCCTCTGCTTTGCCGCACTCTGCGTATAACTGGTATTCGTTCTCAAACACAATATCACTGCACCGCATCTGGCGGGGACCGTCTGCATAATCATTACATGTTGTCCCACTCACGACAGGTTCGAGGCGGCCGATAAGTGAATCTTGTTGATAGATTTGTTGGACCGAACGTTGATACCGGTGTGCTCGCTGTCCATGTGGCTGCGAAAGACGGCTTTCGTATTCGGCACCGAAAAACTAAGGTAATTGTAGAGCTTAAGTCGACATGTACGCAGGAGCCATGAGTCAAGATTGCTGCAAACCTTGAGAAGCAGGCGTTTTGCGAACCCTTCGATTTCCGTACCTCAACGGGAGCCGATTTCAGCTTGTCAAGAGATAAGTCTGTTTTTATTTTTCACGACTTCGTGGCTTTACAAAGCGGCAAAATGCATTTGTATTAATGAGAAACTGCTTTGGCGTGCCCGATGTTCCTTCGGCGAATTTAGGTTGTGGAACTCGTCGTCCTCTACCTTGACTAAAACTGACGGTCGGGAGGAAAAAGTACGCCGATAACCGCCTCATACGCTAACGAATAGTTATGGTACCTTTCAGAGCCAAGAAGGGTGCATAATGAAAGCAGTAAGTGTTTCACCGACGCAGGTATTGCACTCATCAGAACCGTGTTCCGCGCACATGTGTGACACATGCAGGACCCAGATCTCCACATCGCTTGTGGGCCCGCGCGTGGCACACGGACCATGCTTCTATCCGTGGTGGCCGATCTTGTGGTTATCTCTGTTCAGCCACGGCCGCTCAATGGGAACTAGTTCCGCCTACATTTTTCCGCGCAAACCATGCGCGCTCAAAGCGGTTTGTGTTGGCCGGTGTCATGCTGTTTCCAGAGGAATCACTGGGCATGATATATGCTTGTGCCTCAGGAGTCTGCCCTTACCACTCCTGCCCCCACTTTCCTCCCCATTTTTTTCTCGGCTGTCTCCAATGATTCGGTTCCTCGCTAAGCTTTCCCATCAAAACTCCCCAAAACACCGTGAGTCACCGTAAGCGTCTTGGGCGCGCGCTGTAAGTTCAGCGAACCCTGGCGGCACGCCCCGACCGGAAGTTGGGAAACCCATTGGGAGCTCCCATCACTACCTCCACGACTTCTAGGAAAACCCGACCATGAGATCGCGAAGTTCCGGACGGTCGCGTGAACTGCATGCTCCCACTCCATTGCCCGGTAAACATTCTTCGGAGTAAAAAAAATGCAAAAACTCATGAAGTACACCCGCCATGTTGTTATTTATTATCCGCAGACGTTGCGTGATCACTCCTGTGCAACTGCGTCCTTACAGCTTAAACTTCCGCATCTACTCCCCCCTTTTCGATTTCCTTTCCAGGCTATAGCTCATTACAAATAGAAAAGTCTCCAGCCGCAGCATGAAAGTTGCGGCCCTCTCCTTCATTACCAAGCGTTAACCCAGCGCATGAAAACAGTCTCCAAGAAACGCCCACTGCCGCAAACACGCAAAAAGAAGTGATACACGAGAAAAAAATATAAGGAACTGCCATTGCATGCGCACGCGTGCATCAGCACGTGCTCGCGCCGTACCCTCTACTGGAGGGCGAGATCGAAGTCGGAAGCCAATCAGGAAAGAAAGATGCGTTGCTTGGCAACCGCCTTGGCCATTGGGGAGGAGCGTCACATAACGGTGGCGTCGCCAACCTTTCTAACACGCCGTCACTATGCTTGCGCCCCCTACGCGGTCGGGGGATGCTGCCGGGCGCTCCACGGTCGCTCGCTCGTCCGTCCTTGACACGGGGTTCGGACTCATTGTGGTACTCATGCGGTGGATAGGATCTGAACCGACGGGTCTTCTCCGGGTTGGACGGATCGCGTGAGTGGATTTGCCATGTGCGGGTGAAAGTTTCGGTATTTTGATCTCGCAAAGCGGGTGGCACGTTTAAGAGACAGCCCGTATCGACATGCGCGGTCGCCAAACCAGTGTAATATCGTACTCGGCCACATCGAGTTTTTGCTTCCGCCAAATAGCCTGAACATCCAGTTGAGAATGTCTAGCAGACACCTTATGTGTACATAGAATTGTGTTTAATGAATATACAGTGAATAAATCTTCTTTTAATGAACCCGTTTATTGGAACTCTTGTTTTATTCGAAGTGAAAACAGATGTCTCCCTTTGTCAGCCCGTTCCAAGGCAACGTCGGGGCTGCGAGTGGGCGTCAAAAAGCGGCCGTTCGCTCACCGAGCTCCTTCTAGACCTTGTACGTCTGTCCCATCCGCGGCCAATCGAAACGCGTCGCTGCTCAGTTTCGACTGCGCGGCTCGCTGAGACGCGGCATCGGCGGATCTGCTTTAACGCGCAAGGATGACCCACAGACAAACACGTGCTTTACTGGGAGGTTAGCAGCGGAGGGATTTTAGAAGATTGATTTCAGAGATAATGATATACTTCTTCTATAAATATCACCATGGGAAGTAATTCTTACGCTACCGTAGTACCCCCCAAAAAAGTAATTTATTACATTACCCATTTCCGCAAAAGCAAAAAAGAATACTCTAATTTTACTACAGCACTTTCATTACTGCCATGTATACTGCTTACTGTGATGAAGACGATGGCAGTGATATCGCCCTTTGTTACGTCTCTTCGTTGTGCTACTTCGGGAAATGAAGACAGCCTACTCAAAATACAAGGGCGGCCACTCCGTGAGACAAGTACGACTCTTCTTCCCTACTGCCGACGAGCGTGCGCTCATCGCAGCGCGTGCACAGCGCGTGCGCGGGTGGAAGGCCGAGGTTATTTCTCTGGATTCCATGTCGGGTGCTTGGCTTGCGTTCGGGCGTCCAGTTATGCGGACTTGTTTACGGGCGCCCCAAATGAAGGCAAGCCAGGGAGTCGTGACCCCTTCCAGACCTCCATCTCCTATCCTATCCCCCGTCCAGAAGAGAATTTCCCCTTTTCTCTCCCAGTGTGCTGGCGTGCGTGCATTGGCAGCACCCTTAGAAAAGAATTATTAACGCTCCCTATATAAGAAGGCCATTTCAAACTGGGACTGGTGTAGCCTTAAAGAAAGAGCTTCAGACTCATTCAATTCGAGAACGGTAGCGTGAGCTGCTGCGCGAAGTTCAATACACCCTTGAGTAGACTGGGGAAGGCATCATGCGTTTATTAAATGCAGAGAATTTCTTTAACTCACGATGTCACACGGCGTTGGCGTGCCTCGGCGTCCGCAACAGCCGTTCCAGGTGCGCCCTCTCCGCCACTCCTCCTCGCCTGCTCTCCGCTGCTCCTCGCGTGTTCTCTGCGTGCTCGGATCGCGTTCAGCAACAGGTGGGGCGCGCATGCGTCGTAGTTTGGCGCGGGAGCAACAACAGTTGTGGCGTGATCGTGACGTAGTCGTGACGTGGTCGTGGCGCGGTCGTGCCGTGATGGTGCGGTTCTCGGCGTTCGCTCTCGCTGTCAATTTCTTTCGAACCAGATAAAATCGGGTATGTGCGCCCCCCGAAAATGCTCTGCATTTGACCGTGCCCCTCGCGAGGGGGATGTTTCTTGTAAAAATGGTTCCAGCGTCCGTAAAGCGGTAAAAGCAGTGATAGCACGATCAGAAGTGCGCACAAATAAACGTTTAGTTTAAAGGAGGCGTATAGTTAGCAGCAAACGGGACACGATTGACCACCACCCCCTTGTGCAAACCCTCGTCACATGGATTTTTTTTTACTTTTTGTCAAGCATGCAAAGAAAACAGTTTAAAACAGACAGTTGAAAGGTATAATAACACAATCCAACGCAAATGTGCTTCAGAAAATAGATACTACGTGCATCTTTATAAAGGTAGCTGGAAGCATTTCTGTTTTAGCTAGTATTGTGCGCCTAAAAAGACAGCACTTGTACAGCAAAGCTTGATACTGCTACCCCCAATGTTTTCAACTCCGTGGGGAAAAAAGCCAATGCGCCAACAATACTCCTATACACCGCAAGCTTCGCCCCTCCCCTGATTTCACGGTAGGAGAGATCACGCGGTCTTTTTTTTATATTATTTTATTTAGGCACGTAGTGCCCATCGAGGCCAAAGCAGGAGGGGCATAAAGGGGTAACGATACCCACGATACAATAATATCAGCAGCAAAGGCAGAAACAACAAAAGGAAGTGTCGAACACTGGTCGCCAGGCACAACTGAACTGGCACAACTAAACATGTGCTTGTAATAAACCTCGAGAGTTAAGAACATTTTCGGGTGTATTGTTCCAATCATAAATTGTGTGGGCAAAAAAAAATTAAACAGATTAGTAGAAGCTGGGGTTAAGGATAGCGGGTTAAGGATAGAGAACGAGAACGACGAGTACGGCGAGTAGCAAGGAGTTTCAAGAAGAGACTGTAGTCCCAAGCATGTGTCCGGTGATAAAATAAATACAGCAACCCAAGGAGGAAAAGCTCTCTTCTGGATTCCAGTGTTTGAATTCCGCTTTTACGCGTCAGCTCGGAAACAGAATCTGTGTGACGGAATTTAGGATAAACAAACCAACCAGCTCTTTGAAGTTTTTCTAACAACTCAATATTCTTTGTTACGTGAGGGTCCCAAACCACGCAAGCATATTCTAGTTCAGGCCTAATTAGTGTTGAGTATGCAAGTAATTTAACATTAGGTGGGGCGTCTCGAAGATTATGCCGAAGTAAACATAATTTACGAAAGGCAGAAGAAGAAACATTAGTAATGTGTCAATTCCAGCTTAGAATATTTGTTAAAGTGATGCCCTAACATTTATATTTGTGTACTTGGCTTCAGGGATTTCTTACGAGAAATTGCAAAAAATGCTGAGGATTCCGATTTTTCGTGATGCGAAGATGTCGGTTTTTTTTCGGGTTTAATACCATGCCCCACTCAAGGCTCTTGAAGAGGAGGTCAGGAAGTGAAGAGTTCGGAGCTTCCTGGTCACTAATAGAGTTAATATTATTGAAAATAACGCAGTTGTCAGCGAAAAGCCGAATTTGGACGGGTTCTTCTATGAAGGAGACAATGTCATTGCAGTAAATTAGAAAAAGTAAGGGACCAAGAACGCTACCCTGAGGAACTCCGGAAGAGACGGGAGGAGTACTAAGAATAGAACCGTCAATGTCTGTATATTGCCCTCGATTTGGCAAATAATCTGAGAACCATGCTACACGAAAGGAAGAGATGCAGAAGATGCAGTCTGTGAATTAGTTTCTGATTAGGGGCTAAATGAAACGCTTTGGTGAAGTCTAAACAAATTACACCGCCCACCCGCATCGAGTGTCGAAACGAAAAAATGAACTGTTGACCATAATTGAGTGGTGGTTGAAAACCCGTTGCCAAAGCCATGTTGCAAGGGAGAAAGAATCTGACGTTCGTCAAGAAAATGTGAGGTAAGAGTTCCTACTATATATGCTCTAGAAGTTTCCACGAAGAAGACGGAACAGAAGTTGGACGATAGTGAGCAGAAGAAAGAGGGTCACATTTTTTAAAGATAGGAACAACACGCACCACTTCAATCAACATCATGGAGTATAATAGGAGATCTAATGGAAGCTTGAAAAGTAATAACGAGGAAATTGGCTATGGGTTGAGCATAATGACGCAAAAACGCGTTGGGTGTACCATGGGATCATGGAGAAGATTTTAGCGTTAAACTGAGGGGCAGGTTAAGAACACCATCGTAAGACAATACGTTAATATAAACAAAACTGGAATTATTTGGAGGGAGTACACCTTAGCTAGGAAATACGCTGCGAAAATATTGGTTAGAATGGCAAGCGATATTCGAGGGGTTATCTGACATTGAGCCCGTGTGTGAAACCTTAATAGTTTTCTTTTTACGTTCTCTGACAAAACCCCAAAATTTCTGGGGGTCCTCTTTTGTAAAAATGAGCAGAGTAGTATAAAAATAAAAACTTTTGGCCTAGCATACTATTGCGCAATCGCAGTGCGGACTTCTTTAAGTGTAGAGGGGGCAGAACGCTTATATCGCTTCCGCTTGGCTTTTCGCATTAGGTTAATTATCTTTTGCTTGATCCGGGCTATGAATTTGTTCGTTTTCTTAGTTTTGGTGGGCATGAAACGATCCAGGCAAAAATAACACATGCTTTTGAAAGTGCTACAAATTACAGATACATCATCGGGACCAGAATTGACAAGTTGAGCACCGAGGTAATTAAGAACTGTCACGTAATTGGCCTGTAAAAAATATTTAAGATTCTTAATACTGTACGGCCTATTCATATGATTGCAGCATAAAAAGAAGGTTACAGAGACAATGCTATGGTCATACAACTGAGGCTCAACCGAGTCTTCGTACTGTTTCGTGGAACGCGGAAGAAAAACAAGGTCAAGTAAGGAACAGGAAGGGTCAGGAATACGCGTCGGTTGACATACAATTTGAACGAGATTGTGCCGCAACAGAATATCGAAAATTACATTTGCGTTGACTGTTGTAGCAGCCACAGCATCTGACCTCAAGCGATCCCAATCAATGCTTGGGAGGTTGCATTTCCCGGCAATAATTATTTTCCGGTGGTTATATTGATCCGTACGAGACTGTAAATTTAACGAGAAATTAGGCACTGATTCCTGAGTTCTGTAAAAAGCATGTAATATAAAAGTATTGACAAATATTTATATCCTCAGGCAGAGGCTTTCAAGAATACGTGTTCGGAGTCACCCGAAACGCTGAAATGGGGAAAGGTTATAGTGGGCTAAATGCTCCGGAGGTGACAGAATCACTCTCACCGGATTTTTTTTTCTTTTTTTTTCTGGACCCCTGTAAAAGGCCAGTGCCGGCGTGTGGCTCGCATCGAAGGGTTCAAACACGAGACACTTTTTTTTTGGCAGACACCCTAGTGCTTGTAGAAATCTGCGAAGCGAGCAGCACTGAGCATGGTTCGGGCGTGACCCAGGTGTCCATCGTTTTTTGCGCAAGTTAATGCACCCCATATGCAAGACTATGTCGGCAATGTGTCGCCGGTACACACCGGGAGCAGGCGCTCGTGTCATCCGAGCACACAGTGTCTGCAGATACTATCTCACGCCGCATCGCTAACAATTGTTTACAGCGCTCTCGCGGCATGGCGACACGGCAAGCATGCGAGCGAGCAGAGGGCTACATATCGCAGTCGGACACGCAGCCTCGTTCCTGCCATCTCAACTGCGCATGTCCGTGCGTTTTCGACGGCCGCTGCCAGGTGACGGCACCCATACCTTCCGTCGTGCGCTCCGCGGTTCGTATTTGAATTGTCCCTGACTGTACATACAGCTAATCAGAAATGGGAAACGAGGGGTTCGGTGAATTAAGACAGAATAAGGGATGGCAGTCAAGAAAACCTCGGAAAGCAAACGGGGGAATGCGGTAGGTCATTGAAACCGATGTATAATTTTTAAGTCACCAAGAAAGCCGTGAAAATATGCTCGCAGGGTGGGATCCGAGCGTGTCACTCCACGGGAAGGGCATTGTTTTCTGGAGGTCGTGGGTTCGGATCCCACCCGGCGGGCATTTTTTCAGCACTTCCTTTCTGATTCAAAAAATTTTTCAACTGTTTCTATGACCTACCGCATTCCCCCCTTTGCTTTCCGTGGTTTTCTTGACTGCCAATTCTTATTCTGTCTTAATTCATCGAGCCCCTCATTTCCCCTTTCTGATTCGCTACATGCGCAGCGAGGGCCTCTGTTCTGTCAGTCTTGGTGCCAAAGGTAGCTTAAGAGGTTTCAACGCTGGTCGACCACTCTCGACATGTCGTAGACACTCGAGTCATGGCCCGGGGGTTAAAAAGAAGGTCCCCTCCACCTTGAGTAGCCCGAGTGGCGATGGCTACCACCCACAAGGGCAGGAAACAAAAAAAATACCTAACATAAATACCCGAGAAAGTGGTGGGGAAACATCCCCGCAGGTAGCGTAGTGGTCATCGCACGAGATCGGTTTTCTGGAGGTCGTGGGTTCAGATCCCACCCGGCGGGCATTTTTTCACCACTTTCTTTCTGACTCAAAAAATTCCACCGCATTCCCCCCTTTGCTTTCCGAGGATTTCTTGGCGGCCAACCCTTATTCTACATACATACATACATACGTACGTACATGCATACATGCATACATACATACATGCATACATACACACATACCTACCTACATACACACACATACATGCATACATACACGCATACATACATACATACATGCATACATACACGCATACATACATACATACATACATACATACATACATACATACATACATACATACATACATACATACATACATACATACATGCATACATACATACATACATGCATGCATAGATACATACATACATACATACATACATACATACATACATACATACATACATACATACATACATACATACATACATACATTATATTCGTGATTTGTACAAAGCCAGCAGTCCCGTAAGGCTTGAGCGCGTAAGAAGGGATTTTAAAAAAGAGCCCAGATGTGAGGTCGGTTGTCGGCGGAACAAAACAATGCGCTTCCCGCGCAGTGACACGCAGGGCTTGAACCAAGCGCACACGCTCGCGGGCGCACCACAAGGTTGCGCGTTCGGTGCTCTTCTGTTTCGTGAGGTCCGTTTCACGTGTTCCACATGTGGTGACGCAAAACGTGTGTCCGGTCGCTCCGCTGGGCTGCACTCACCGGCCCCGTCCTTCGAGAAGAGCTCCCTTCTCCTCTCTTCGTCTTTTCGTCCTTTCTGTGTCCTTTGCTTGCCGTGCGATTACCTTCTTTCTCCCCTTCTTTCACCCACCGCGGGGTCCTTTCAGATTTGTTTGTATCCCCTTGAATGACCCGCGTGCCCTGGCAGGCGCTCACACGATGCGGTGTTGTGATTACTTGACGGCGGTGTGTAGGAATGGAGGAGATTCGGGGATACCGTTGCTCGTGTTTTTTTATCTTTTCCGACCCTGAGTCGCGTGTGCCCTTTGCCCTTCGAGGACATGTAGACCCCTCCGGTCAACCCTGAAGGGGGGGTCCCGGCCTTGCAAGCGGCAGATCGCCGACCCTCCATTTTCAACAGAATGCTGATTCTTTTTTTATTTTGCAGTTGAAGGTTTGGTGTTTGCGGGAACACTTTTCTTGGAGCTAAAAATAAATACGAATACGTAACAAAAGCAAAGAATTGGTCAGCCAAAGTGCGTTTGTGGAAAGAAACGGTGCACCCACGTCGGAAAGATGGGCACCACCTGCGGTCGGGTCGGAGCCCTCGGCCTGAGGGGCGAAAGAAGCATATGCACAGTCTTTTGAGAGAAAAATAAGGTAGGCAAAAGGCGTACCAGAAACATGACGTAAGCAGACAGAAAAGTCTGTGCTGACTCGACAGCGCAACACATATTTCCTATGACGCTGTGACGTCTGGTTTTGTTTCATTCTTTGTACGTAGTATATTTATTTATTTTTATTTTATGTATTATTCCTTACAGTGTGCCTGTTGCCTTCCTCAAGCCGAAAAGGAGTCAGAGGGAGAGAGACACAGACGCGGATATGGACGTCTGCTGTACCGGATGGCGGTAACCGCAAGCGTGCCGGACGTCGTCTGCAACACGGACCGCACGCGTGGTTAGAATTACAGAAGTCATGATCTCTCGGCTGAGTGTCGGGGCACGTGCCGCCGCCTGAGTTGTAGGTTATCGGATAGGTTCAGTGACTCCTACTTGCCTCCCTTTGAGGACTTTGTTGGCACCGCCACAAATGGAAGAGTGTTTACCGTCCTGAGCAGGAGCAACCGCGCTGGTGGTGAAAACTAGAGCTACATATTCCGACATTTAAAGCAAAAGTGTTTCTTCAGCCTACTAAATCCGACGGCAAAAGCTTGTTCTTGAAAAATGAACAAATTCTTGCGAACGAAACTTGGGGTTCCACATGTTTCGAACTGATGTGAAATAAAGGATAGCAATATGGTTGCCTCACCCTTTATATTAATAAATCCTCTAATGCCTTGTTCTTGCCTACCATTTATAATTACCGCTTTCATCTGCAGCATGTGTTCGCAATGCTTGGGGCCGACATGGTGAAAAAATTTTGTTCCCTGATGTCCTAATTGAGTTACCGTACCCAGCACATCTCCTTTTGTTAGTTTTTCAAGTGAAGCTGGTATTGCCTCAAGCGGCATTGGTGGTGGTGTGCGCCGAAACCCCTCTCGCCAAAGCCAGGTTTACCCGCGTGCTCTAATGGCGATGATGATGAAGACGCCCTGGAAGTGTTAGGACGTACCCACTCGGCGGGATATGAACTTCCGACTTTGCTGTTGATGCAGCTTGAACACTTAGGTATAGATTGAAACCCTGCCGGGATCCTCTTCTAGGGCGTAGCTCTCGCTCGCCGTTCGCAGCTGGGGCAAAGGGGGGGGCAGAAGTATCGCGCCCTACCACGCCCCAATGGGAGCCAATCAGCGTCGTCGCTCGACTTCCACCACATCAAAGGGTCGGTTGCTCGTTCTCGTCGTGCAGTTTACCATTTAGCGCGGAATGGGTGGGCCGTGCATGGTTCGCTCTGCGGAAGAGCAGGCAGCTAATGAAGAGTGTACACGTTCCCGATAATCGCCGAAGTATGATCCACAATAATGTATACCAAATATTTCAGGCGTTTTTTTGTTGGGGGGGGGGGGGGGGGGGGATGAACCAAATCCACCTAAAACGAATTGAAGAAAAGAGTGGAAGTTTGTTACCGCCTTGCCGGACCTAAATGCAACGCTGTCAAAGCTAGTATATAATTTGTTTTACATGTCAGATAAGGGAAGTTTATGGCCACAAGTAATTAAAAATATTGCAGTGAATTATAGCAAAATTGGGACGATAAGTTTGGATGTGACACATACCGAATTGAAACAGTCCGGTTGATGCGGCAATTTTATGAAAATTTCATTTAGGTCGACTTTCAAGAGCGTGGTTGACAAAAACTTTCAAATGCGTGGTGGTTGACAGCGTATAGCTTTTTTTTCCGCAGGCGAAACAATCTTTATTTTTTACTATCTCTCAGGGCTTTACATTTATTAGAAACCCCAGAACAGTACAGCGCATAGCCCGTTTCGCGCTGTCATGCTGTTTCTGCGCACGGGGTACGCGGGCCGGCGTTGCGCGAAACAAGCAGAGGTTGCGGCGCGGTGCAACAGAGGGCGCCACTAGTTCGAATTCAGTGGGGCTTCCATTCCCGCGCACGAGGCCTGTAGCCTCGGCGGGTATAGTGCAGGGCTTTTAAACACGCAAAAGCGTATGTTCGCACTTGTTACATTATTTTGGTTTTGAATATGAAAAACTCCCTGCAGGGCCATGCTAAGGAGAGAAAAATTACGTTCGCTCTACTGTACGAGGGGGTGTGACGAGCAAAGCTGTATGAAATACACATACACAAATGTTTACAGAATGTACACGTGTTTATTTTTCGCGTCGTGTGGAAATGGCAGCAACTATGGCACTGGAAGTGGTAATAAAACATGAAAGGACTCGAGATTTGTGCTCGCAGGAAAGCATGGGCGGTCCCTTTCCCTCTCATGGAAAGGCAAGTTTGGCCGCAGGGGACGGATTTTTTCAAGAGGACTGTGCTTTTGGAGAGTTGGTGAACGTTCATGACTACAAATCAGCGCGGGAAAAACAGCGTAAAAATGAGCGAGAAGTATACAGGACAGCGCTGCACTCACAACTTGATTATTTTGGAAGAAACACTTGTAATATACTGACATCAGTCTCCTATGTGGCGGTAAATTATTGCAACGAATAAACAGAAAACACAGTCACTCATCGTCTACACAAGCGTAATCTCTTACCCTCTCTTATGCGAGGACGTCATTCAGATTCATGGTCATGCAGCACTACTGAGGGCATACTGATACATCGGTCGGTGAATCGTCTGATTTGGAAGGCCTCGAATATTTCCGATGATGTTGTCTCTCTGTGTTTCGACAACACCGTGGTTTCTTCAAGAACCGGTACACAGCCGTGTGGGCTTCAGTGTTTTGCTAAATGACTATGCGGATTCTCTTTTAGTCAATGCTGGTGCTCTGACAACTTGGTGTTTAGGTACCTCTCGGTTTGTCCCCCGTATGTGTCTACACCGAAGTGGCAACATATACACGACACCCCCTGCACATTTTACTAATGGGTCGTAATGGTTCATCAAGCACACATTTTTTGTCCTGTTCCGGGAAGCTTATCTTCGACCGACCGTACTTCACAATTTTACTAATTTGATCGACAGAGTACCTTTCTCCCACGTCGTTTTAAGTTGAGACTCTTGCATTACCACGTAGGGTAATAGATTAAGCTTGTGCAGACGTATGAATGATTGTGTTTTCTTGTCTGTTTATTGTTTGCAACAATTTACCGCCACGTGGGGGACTGACGTATGTATATTACCAGGGTTCATTTTGTTTAGCTTTTTTTTTTTCAAATACACTAGTTGTGAGTGCAGCGCTATCCTGTCTATTTCTCGTTCCTTTTTCGTGCTGTGTTTTTCAGCGCTGATTTTTAATCATTGGGGATTTCTCCTATAATTTTAGCCATGGGCGTTTTCTCAAAAGAAGAGTTACGGCCGTTCTGTGTAACCTTGGCCCTCCCGTTGATACGTATGCACTAATTAACAACAGCCTGTAGCGTTTACAACCTCGCTCTGAACAAACTATGGGAAGAGATGATACAGTTAATTTAGCTGCCAATCTTCGTACCATATCTATTGGGAAAATTTTGATAATACCAAAATTACAGCTGCTGTCTGCTGGGAATTTGCTAGAAAGTTGGCTTTGCCGCAAGGCGTTCCGGTTTAGCCAAGCCTCTTGATGCAGAACAAACATGCGGAAATTCATAGTCAAACATGCAAAAAAACAGTGTAATGAAGAGTTTCGCTATAAAAATAGTTTCATTGGCAACGCCACAGCCAGGGAACTGCACCGGAAATTAGGTAGCAGCGGCATAATGACGTTAACTGTCTCGACGACAATAAGGTGCCTAGGCGTCCAAATAAGGAGCACAGTATGGGCATGCAGTCGAGGGCCCCGTTCGTAGCTGTAATAAGCACTTGATGTGTTTGCAATCATGGTGCGTATGAGTTCATTGCGTTTTAAGAAAAATGACTTTCTATCCCGCCATGCACCTCCGAAAACCTCGAGGACGCATTCGACCCTCGCATTTTCAGTGACATGTTAAATATATTGGTTATTTCCCGCAGGACCGATGCAGAGCTGTGAAGCCGAAAGGATCTGGAACCATGCACTGCCGGCCATGAAGAGAAGAAATGTTGCCGGAGCCCTAGGACAACGAGTAATCCAGTGAAAACAACGCCCGCACCTAACGGAAGCCTTCTGGCGCTGCTTCAGAGAGTGTTCTAAAACACTGCGAGGACATCTTTCCTTTCGCGTAAGGGAACAGTGAAGAAGTATCTACTAAGCTCTCAGCACTACGCAATTAGCAATTGCAATTGCCTTCTAACGCGCTTACGCTTTAAGCGAGGCCCGTCTTGAACTACCGACATGTCGCCTAGCCCTTCTAGCAGCCACACGAGTGTTTTTTTTTTCTGTGACGTCAAGGACATGCGCACTGAAACCGTGGCAACAAATCTAGTGCGACTACAGGCCGCCAACCGAGAGTGGCATCAAAAGACACTTGGAGGATTTCTGTTTTTTAGGTGACTAGTGGCCTGGAATTCCGGGCGAAGTGCAAGAACGCGTGTTTTAGCTCAAAATATTTCGTCGTCTGTATTTCAAAGGGCGTAATGATTTCGGGGACGAAAATCTTGTTGAAATGCACAAACGAATCAGCTATATATTGAATGCTAGCGGTATTGAAATCTATTGCTGACAGAGCATGTAAGTGTCCGTTCAGTCTTTACTTTGTCAAATGTGACGCTGATGTAAATTAATGATGTAGATGTCAACTGCCAGCGACATCAAACCGTTCACCTTAAAGACGTGACTGAAGACCCTTCATGTTGAGGTATAGGGGCCCTGGTAGCCCCCTTGCGCACCTTAAAGAACCTAATTGGCGTGAATGGTACCGTGTGAGTCATACCTTTCTACCAAATCTCGATGCACAGGTTCCACAGAGCACCGACACCATTTCCAGGTCCTCAGTTAATTACATGGAATCATTTTCTTTCTTCTAGGCCAACTGCAATATACCTATGCTTTCCAGACGGCTCACTTGCACCCTGATGCTTCCGAGTCACACGTGCTGTAGTGATGGGAATACGGGATCCTCACGCGAAGCGATAAGTTCGTGTGCCGCATTCATCAGGGCCTGCCCCTTACTGCCTCCCTCTAAAAGGAGAAACTTCGCCCGTGTTCATATTTCCACACCCATGCATCCCGATCATGTTCAACAGTCGCAGTGTGTGTCCAAGCCCCATTCTAAGCGAAGTGTCCACGTATGCATGCGCTGCCTTCAAATTCCTGTGGTTTGTGACGGTGTCATCCGTTTAGCTACCCCTGCCCTTGTTAGATGAGAGCATTGTGGTGGTCCTACGTCTAAGCAGCATAGGCATCACAATACATGTTTTTGTCTCCACGGGCTTACATGGTCACTACGTGATGGAGACGACTAGCGATAACCAGTTCCAATTTCTCAAAAGTATAAGAAACCTTCTTATCGCTCCTTCCACGTTCTTACATCCGCCATTCAGCTGACTCGCGCGTTCGCAAGGTTACCGGCGTACCTGGGAGACTTTAGAAAGTGGTTGCTGGGTTCTTAGCTGGTTTCGCTCGATTCTTCGCTTGCTAAGTTCTTCGCTATAGCCCTCAAAAGTCTTTCAAGATGATATCCACCGCACTCAAATGCCCTGCTATGAGCAAAATTGTACTTGACGAAAAAGTGCGGTTTAAATGCTTTACCTAGATTTTGTTTACTTTTTCATCTACATGTGCGCCTAATTAACAGCATTTATCGCCTCGACTGGGTCTCGAAATGGCTGCAACGGACCGTCTCCACCCCCCGTCCTTTCCCCCTCATGCACTGCAAATCACCAAAAGCACCAAAGTAAAACTGTGCACCATAACTGTGGTACTGTTTTGGCAAACCAGCAATTTCTTTAAATCAGAGTGGGGCGCTTGACTTGCACAAGCTGTTGAACGGTTAGGAAGTGGTGCCGGCTTTCATTCATACAGGCGCTAGCCGGCGTCGGCTCGAAAGCAGTTAACGCAAATGTGGAATGGAACCCCGAAATGGGCTCTTTGTAGTCGACCCTTCTCTTATTCTCATTTAAGGCCACTCACAATGGACCCTCGAAAATTACGGGCCACTGACCGGACGTTCAACCCTTTGAACCCCGCTGCTCTGGAAGCGTCTACACAAGCAACGGGGTCCAGCCGTCTGGCCATTGGCCAGATTGATCAAGTCCCCCAACCCTTTCGTTGACGCATTCGGAGTAGTTTGAGCAGATGGTTAGTGCGTTTCATTGAATAGACGTCGTTGACCTGCAGCGGGTTCCCTTAATACGCGAGGTCTCTTTTGTCTGCGCCCGTCCCCGTATACCACACCATCGCACCAATTCTTTCTCTTTACGGTTATTGCGCTACGCTGAGAGGGAAAGCAGCGGAGGGGAAGGAACGTACAGTACATGTATCACCAATAACAGTACCGGCGCCTCAAAATAACTGCAGTGCTTGTCATCTACCCCGTGACAGAGACGTAAATTAACCTTAAAAAGCAACAGCGAGTGCGAACTATGTACCTGTTTGCTACTTTCTTGGGTGTACGTGCAGTATTACCCCGCGTTGCTGTAGATATTTACCATTGAACAAAATATTTGGAGTACAACGGGTGTCCTTATGTGTTGTATTTTCAAGGTTGCAGTATTATTGCGACGCGTGTGATCCCTTCCACTACATGGTTTCAACACTTTATAAACGGGGCTCGCTCTTACAGAAAACGGCAAAGAATGGTATTATCATGTCATTCCTAGAGTTTTCCTTCGTATATAAACCTTGCCAAGTGGTTAGTCATTTAAAGTAAGAATAACTTGTGGTGGCCTGTTTTACTAGCATAACAGAGTAATTATTTGTTTCCCCTATTTACGACAACTCACAACGATGTTTATTCACCCGAGATTTTAAAGGGACACTGAAGTGATATGTAAACATTGCGGGATTACTTGCGCAAATTGTAGTCCGGGGTCCCCAGGCCATGTTACGACCACTCTGGGCGCGTTTACGCGCTTTTATTTAGTAGAACACTTAATTCGAAAATGCTGTCCTCCTCTCTTTACGCTCGCCCATTTTCTGCGGCGTTTTCGTGTGACGTCGAGAGGAGCCGAGCTCGCAATTGGCTGCGCTATCTGCACGGCTCCCCGGCCTTCAGACAGAGTCAGTCGGCCCCTCCATGGTCGGCCCAGCGTTTCGTCCGCCGGACGCCGACGGGTCGTCGCAATTCGTTCGCTCAGTTGAAACGAAGCCAGGACACGTTTGTGAATGGAAGAATGGGCCTTTCTTTACTTGGTTAGTTTGTACACAATATCTAGCTCCAAGTCAAGGTCGCTTCACACAAGCGCTGCACAAGCGCACATGCGACGCTTCGCTGACTGGTACGCCCGTAGGAAAATATAAGGCCTCTTGAAGGCGGGAGAAGAGTCAGCGAAGTCAATATAGGTACTAAGGAAATAAAATCAACTGATATTTTTACCGTACAGCGTAAAAATAGGGTGCGGGAAGCACTTTTTTTGCGCTGGGCGAACAAGCACAGCGGTCAGCAGCACGACTACGCATCTGCAAACGCTTTTCCGTCTACGAAATGCAATTGCTAGACGTGAGCTATTGTGGAAACTCGAGGGACGCTTACTGCACGAGCACAATACAACAAATAGTCACCTAAACTGCTTGAAATGCCAAAACTAAATAAAAATGTAAACTTGTTGTACAATATATACCTTATATTACCATGGTCGGCGCAGCCCGTCTTGTGGCCGAGTTGTCTAGCCCAAGGCATACGGTACTTGCCTGTTGAAAACGAGGATGGTATGCCTTACGACCTGATCATGCTCGTTGGATTGAGCTCTATTTGGAAAGCAAGAATGGCCGCAAGGTACTCTGACATCGATGCGCGAAGCGCGAGACAGTATTTTAGAGAGGCAATGAGTGAATACGGGGAAAATCAAAAATATGTGTCGAATCCGCCTGAATGTCTTACAGACATGGAATCGTTGGTACACCTAAGGGACTTTTAAACACATGACGTCAACCAAAGTCAGGTTGACGGCTGTCTGTGAATGAATGTCTGTGTTCTGTATGTGCCAAAGCAGGCAATAAAGAAAAAAAAAAGTGGCCGAGTTGTCTAAGGCTGCAGGTATGTCGCCGCCGAGTGTTCTGCAAGTCACGAGTTCGAGTCCCCGCAGGTACGTGCTTTTTTTTTTTGTAAGTCAACTTTTTTGTTTTCTGCCGATGTTTTCTACATTGAGTTCACCTTTGTTTGGGCCGCAACGTTCATGGCTCCACGAACTAGTTCACAGAACGCGCGCAGGCTGGCACAGGCGCGCTAGCGAGTTCTCGTTGGCGTGCTGTCCATAAGCACCGACTGCTTGCGGGCAGTGGGCACAGGCCAGAATGAACAGACCCTTGGCCTGGTGCGAACACGCATTTTACGGTACAGGCATGAGTGAGGCAAGCTCCAAATAGGGGGGGAGGGGGGGGGAAGCGCATGACATTTGTGCGTCTGCGGGTACACGGAGGGCGTCCATGCACTGCGTAGGCCTCGGCTAGTGAATGCTACGATTCCAAGCCGTCCTGGGAGGCTTATCTTTATGCATTTTTACAGATGACAACATGGCAGAAGCGCGGTACGATGATTACTCAGTTATTGAGAATGCCCATCCAACAACGCCACAGGTTGTGTTTTACAGAACCGAAACCGAAACCGAAACATGTTTGGTTGCTCACCTTGGGCATCGTCCAATCACGGTCCCGCTCCTCCCAACGTCACAGCTTTAGTTGGTGCGGCCGCCGCAAACCGCGCATGGTAGTTTTTCTTCTTTGGCGCTTTGTAAAATAATTACCGATTTGTCAACCGGATAAACGATGAAAAGTGGGCTAATTTGAGCCAGTCTACGCAGTGCAAGCAAAAACGGGAGCTTGACAAATTCACTTCAGTGTCCCTTTAATGTCTTTTGTTATCGTATAACACAGGTTATTCGGTATTAGTTTCGGCCTTCTCTTCCTATAATATGCTTTACGGTTCGGTTAGCTGACTGCGTAACACCCCATATGTTTCCAAAGGACGCTCTACTAGTTCTAACCTGACATAGCTTGTTCCAATTCATCACCCTTAAAAGAGACATGAAAACGGCCCTGGTGATGGGCCGCTACAAGAAGCCACGTATAAAAAAAAAGAGAAATATCCTTCCGCAATGATCCAACACCGAATTCATGTTACCTCTAACCGCCAATTTCAAAATGTGTATGAAAATGCCAGATATGCTCCTAACTGTACGCAGGACGATAAGGATGTGGTAGAAGCGGCCAACTGCGAGCCCGGCCCAATCTGGAAGATATTCGTCCTTGAGCATCTGTCGCGTGTCAGGCGTCACGTTGGATGCGGCGGGACGTGCCCGGGGTCAGCCGAACGGAGGACGAGGTCATGGTGTCGAAACAGCGGTGCGGGCACGTATTCACCGCCTTTGAACCACGCTATAGGTCACTGGAGAGAGTGGACGGGGAAGGTGCACTAAGGACTCGGGAGGGGGGGGAAGGCATCTGCTTTCGCTCTTGCGGGAAGAGTAGCGAAAGAAACGTGAGCATAAAGGCTCTTCTAAAGATTGGTTTTGAGGCACTCATGAAACAAAATAAGCTGCAACGAAAACAGGCACTACAGTGGCTGTATCGGCACTGTTTCTCCAACAGGCTTGATAATGCGCCAAGGTTGGGGCGGAGCAGCTTAAGTTCGCTGTGGTTGGGTACGGTTTTAAAAGCAGTGAATAGTTTGCTCCGTGCAGTCACGGCAATGAACGACAAAATTCGTGCTAAAAAAAGTGCGCGATGGTTGTTCACGTTCAGTATAAGAGGCCCGCGAAAAATTTACACGCTTTAATGAGAAGTATCACTCGGCTTACTGAACGAGAACCACACCATCATCAAGTATTTGTGGCTGGCGGACACCTCATTCTGGGACATCTGAAACGCTTTTGTAACGTGCTTAAATAGGGCAACCAGTCCTTCAATTAGGCCGCCAGGAACTGCGCTAACCAAATATTACTGCCCTACGCATACAAGTAGTACAGAAACTGTCTCAAAATATTTGTCCCTTTTTCCCGGGGTTTTTGAAGGTGCGCAAATTTTTACTCTTTAATGTGCCAACACAAAAGGAATGAAGCCGGGGTGGCGGTGGTGGTGGTGTTGATGTTTATTAACGGGACGACCTAGCCTAGCGGGGTATGCCGGGAATTGTTCTTCCGATTAGCACCTTCTCACCGCTATGCGCGGGAAATCACCAGGAGGCATTGAGGCTTGTGTCCCTCAAAAACCGGAGGGTCAGGCGCAAAATGTGTCTCCTTGTGATCCAAGGGCCCTTAGGGGAAATTACATCGTCCGAGAAGGTATGATGAGCGGCTCTCCTTAAAAGTTTTTAAAACAAAGCCTCCGTCGCATGCCCTCGGCAGCCCATAAAAAAATGTCCGACGTCACCTGTTCTCCCCTACCCCTACCCTGCTGTTTCAATAAACGTTTTCTCTCTCTGACCTGATACACCCCACGTTGGCCACATGGTTGAGGAGATAAGGTTTAGCTTATGAAATCACGCCGGTTTCCGCGATAAGTTGGTCCGGATGCGGACCAACTTATCGCGGACCTCTTCATTTCTTTGGTAACACAAGTTTCGCGTTGTGGTCGCCGAGTAGATCAGAAATGTTCTTGAGTGATGGCTTTTAAAAAGCCCCGTTCGTGTGGAGCCACTTTCAGGAAACGCGTACGCGATGTCGCTTCACGGGCCAACTTGTCCGCGGCTTCGTTTTCAAGAACTCCTACGTGGGAAGCAACCCAGTGGAAGCGACCGCTAAGGACGTTTTCAGTTAGTTGCTGAAGGAGACGTAGGGAACGGCGGCGAGTTATGTCTACGAGAAATCCAAGCTGCAAAACTTTTCGGGCTGACTTGAAATCCGTTAGATTGACCGCACGCCGCACCCGACGCGATTTGGTCTTTCTCAAGGCCGCCTCAATCGCTATATGCTGCCCCGTTGTGGATGACGTAAAATGGTCAATGCGACCCTCCCAGAAAACGTTCATGCCGGTAATCACAAAGGCCGCTGTGCCAGCATGGCCGCCTGAATTAAAGTTGCAACAAAACACACACTCGATACCTGTTCCAAGAAAAAAAGCACAAGAAGGACTACATACCGTGTGGACTACACAAATTCTCGCTGCAAGAACGAATCAGTTCCGCCCTCATTTCCTAAGAATGACCGAACCGATGTTACGTGTAGAACATGTATTGGTGGTGTTACGCGCGGAGGAAGCGTGAATGGTCGACCCCTTTTACTCGGGCCGACGTCACCTGTGCTCCCTCACGCGTGATTCCCGAACCCCGCAAACCCGCTTTAGAAAAAAAAAAGAACCTCCCCGAACAATTCTCACGCGCAAAAGGCGGGTCGTGTTACTGGCTTGAGACGTCGTCCGCTGTGCGCAGACCGGTCGTCTGCTACGAAAACCATTGAAGTCCCGTCTGCTGCTCGGGACGGAGGCTGACGACTGGCGCCATTGACCAAACAGTGCAGTATAGGAAACCGTTCGGACACTCCCTCATACGTCGGGGTTGCAAAAAAGGTGAAACTTTCTGTCAAGAAGTAGCAAACTTGCTGTGGTTGCCGTGGTTTCAGAAGTACAGCTGACAACGTGATAACAACGAGCGGTGTCTTCTGTGGGGGCCTTTATTTAATCATAAAAGAAATTCTTCGGATTACTGGTCTTGGTCGCTCTGTGAAAATCGCCGTCGGCTGAGGCCATGTTGTTAGTGCGAGTGAGACCAGTGATGGCATGGAAGAGAAACGTTTAATGAAGAAGTCGAAGCGGCACGCGCCCGCGCGAAGGAACAATCGCCTTCCTCTCCATCCTCATGCGTCTTGATGATGATATTTAACACATGTTCTTCTGAAGATTCTCAAGCCCGGCTAACGCCCCATGCTATAGGCACATGTTTTATCCCTTCATTCAGTCTTAAATTCTCAGCTCCACAAATAGTATCATTGTTATCATTCATCAGCGCGCAAAGTTTCGACGGCGCGTCTTCCCTTAACGTTATGTTGGCGTCTTTGATGTCGCCATGCCCATCGTGATGTTGAGGGCTATGTTCAAAGCCTTGCTTTATAGCCTCGAGGACAACAGTTCATTCGGTGGCTATCGATGTTTCTGTCTCTTTTTTTTTTTCAAGGCATTCACGAACCATTCCCACTTCTGTAAATAGAGGACCCAGATAAAAAAATCACATGGAAGTAACCTGTGCACGGAGTGGACATCGGCTGGTCAAAAGAAGTACGCCAACATCAGGGGAGATGCGAACGACAAAGCTTTCGCTCTGTTTGGAGGCAAAAGGATTCGAGCGTGGGAGCAGCTCAGCTTGCCGTTCCCCCCTTTTTTTCGATTCTCTGGAGAAGACCCCTATCGCATTGTCGTCACAAGGTGGTAAGTTGTTTTTTTTTTTTTTCTCCATTTCTTGACGGCGGCTTTCACTTTCACGGCACAGAATTTGACCCGCGGTCAGCTGCGTTTACCGCATCCGTTTCCCTTTCTCGACCGGATTTTCTGGGTGGGTCAGTGGGGCCACGCCTGTCCCCTTTTTTACTCGCCCTTTTTTGTGTCTGGCTGGTCAAGCCGGTGTGTCATCCGTCTTCCGGCCGCCTGGTGCAGATGGTCGCCGTTGACCACCGTTGGCTGAAAGAAGTGTGGGACAGTATAAGAGACCCTCCTTCGTCTCTCAGCCGTGAAACCAAGACTCGTTGCCTTCAAGGGCTTATTTGGCCTGCTTGAAGCGAACAAAAGTTACGAAACAATGTCTTGGTGCTATTGTTGTTTCGGCTAGTGAACGGGCGCATCGAGGCTTGCAACCTGCGCCATGAGTTGATTCGCACGAGCAGCATCGTAAGAAAACTACTCGCGGCATGTGTTAATACGGAGCCTGGTGGAAGTAGCTCTACAAGACTTTACGGAATATGTTTCATTGCAAGCGCCGTAGGGGATAATTGTGCTAGGTAAAAATTGAGCGCTTGTAGAAAAATGTTGTTCAAGAAGTCATAGATAAATAAGGCTCTCGTGTGTTTTCCCGCTATACTGACCTACCTATTTCAACTAGCGCGATCGACGAATCTTTTGGTGCGAAAACAATTTTTAATAATGTCCCCAGAAAAAAACACGCAACGGCGTGCATTTTTCTCTTTCAGTGTCTGTTTCGGACTCTGTCTTTCGAGTTTATGGCTGTTGTCTTCCCATAGAAAATGCAGCGCCGTTCAGAAGTCTTCCAGATTAGTGCAAACTACCGCGGGCCGTCGGACACCTGAAATATCTCAGCATTATGGGTACTTTAAATTAAGAAAATCAGAATCCCATCCGTGTAGCAACGACGATGGTTGAAACGCGAAGCTATCTTCATGCGAAACTCAAATGGCGAAGCGGCATAGTCAACGCAGCTGCAATCAAGCCAAAGCGCCAACGAACTGTCGGCGAGCTGCCTGCGATTCAATGTACAAGATCATACGACCGCAAACGTATCTTTCAGGGAAAAGCTTACCCAACCCCCACCATCTCCATCATTACCCCATAGTCATCGCCCGAAATCCAAACTTCCGAAGTGCAAAACCAAAGTCCACTTCAACTACCAAAATCCAGGCGACCCGACAACGATGATTGCGCACTCGGGTAAATGTCGGCATGGTAACAGGAGGGACCTACGTTTGGTTCAGACCACAAGAAGCGTTTTAATTTTGTTTCATCGTTATCATCATGTGCCCTCAAATTGTGTAGTGTTGGCTTTCTTGCGGTGCATTTTGTCTATGCACCGCCATCAGTAAAGCCAAGAAAGCTTCGCTTTAAAAGTGTCCTTTTTTTTTATGGTGTAGTCTACACGGGAGGACTATAGGCTGCAAGATTAATTTCCAAAGCACTACGGCAACAAAGTGTGCGATGCCGTGTTTGCCCATTAATGACGCCCGATGCTCGAAACATAATAACTTGAGGCGCATTCCCGAAGTAATATAAAGCCCTAAAAAGGTACTGACACCAACTTTTGGTGGCAATACTATTACACAGTCCTTTTCCTTTACTCCGACTGAATATGAGCTGCCTGCGACGCGTGGAACACTGTAATTTGATGCTATTTATCGCGCTGACGGAACAGCACGCGGAGCGACTCGCAGCAAATAGTCCTCTGCGTGTCATCACTCCATGGCAGGCAAAAGAAGGTGACGTAACCATGCGCTTCCGGCGTGTGACAGAAACTCGTGACGTTGCTTCACACGCGCGGCCCTGTGAACGGCGGCTATGCGCGTGTGCGTTCACGAACTGATGCACGCAGCCAGAACTACAGGCATAACGGCTCCCCAAAACCGCGCTCTTACCAAAAACAGTCTCACGCGCCTGAAAGGAGCCGATAATATAGCCTAGAATCGCATTAGAAGTCGCCCTCAGGACTTTGGTTGAAAGGGGTGATAACAGGTAGAGAGAGTGAGAAAGAGAGAAAACTTTTATTGTCGCAAGGACTAATGTGGGGGAGGGGTGGAAGGGAGACTCCGAGGGAGGAAGGTACCCGGTGACTTTGGCAGCCCGAGCGACGATGGCTTCTTGCACCGCCGAATCCGAGCTGCCCAACGCCCTCGCCCAGTGCTCACCGTCTCGATAGGGGGGATGGGTTGGGGGGCATTGCCAGAGGAGGTAATCCATGGTTTGGACTACCCCGCAAGCGAGTGATAAAACGTAGGCCGATGCGGTGGGCCAAGCGCCTTCCGCCAGCTCTACCGGTCAGAACAACACCTCCACAGGACTCAGGCGTGTTTTGACGTCCTCACAAAACGATGAAGTGAAAGCGAAATTCTGTCATATTCGCTTTCCGGGGTGGAAGCGATGGAAACCGAAACTGACGATTTTCAGCCCGTTCTATGTAATTAATTATTCGTGCGCTCAAGTACTCAGAGTGCTGTTTCAGGCCATAAAGCACCAATAAAATAAAAAAATGGCGCATAAGAATTTGGTGTCCCTACTTCTTTAATATTACCTGTGATCCGTCGTATGCTTTGAGTACAAGTGGTAGCTGCATACTTAATCGAATTGCGTTTTAAGAATGGAACTCATCTTCGGCATTAAGGTGCATAGTTTGCTCCAGCAATAAACGGATATTAGAGTCCCACGATGCGTCCCTTCTCGAGCACTGAAAAAAAAACTCAGATCATCGCCTTCTCTCTATATCTCGGATAAATGGACGTTTCTGTTATTCACCTGCATACAAAATACAACATCAGTTGTCTGCTATCGAACCCGAAGCATCGTGTCTTGTAGCCGTGGGCGTTAACGCCTACACAACATCGCAGCGGGTACTGGCGTTTGAATGTTTACATCTGACTCATTCACGTCAGCCGATACACGACTTTCTCGTGCGACTGAAGCATGCAGAGACGAGGCGGACAGCATGTGTTAGGTGTAAATACAGGTATTGACTTTACGAACACTGGTTTGTCCCTCAAATGGGGACAGCATCCCCAATATGGCGCAGTAGTTTGGCAGCGCGGTCTCAGCTTATCTGAAGTAAGGAAATGCAAACGTTCCCCGATTTGCGGTAAACAACGATTTTTCGGGTGTATTTTCACGCTACGTCATGGTGGTTTGTGAATTTACCTGTTCTACTTTTTTTTTCTTTTTTTTTTTGCGCATCTACGTTCGGGTATCTCAGAGTCTAGCAGAGCTCGCTCATATTTTTCGGTTGCTTATATCACACTCCTTAAATCCGCCGATATAAGATCCTACCAAATTTCGACATTCTGTTGTTCGCCGCCGTCCGCGAAATCTCGAAAATGCCTCACGGAAGGTTTGCTTCCTCGACAGTGCCTCTCTCCAGAAGACCTCGAAAACGGAATAACAGCGCAAGCACCTCCGGGTAAGGGGCACTCTTCGGTGAACAGCCACTCGAAGGGTAGGAGTTACGTTCTTCATCTAATGCGACACCCGCGAACCCTCCCTCCGGATTATTAATAAGCATCGAACGAAAAGCCGATCATACAACCACAAGGCCCAAGCCGATAACCCGCAGATGCCTGGACGAAGAGAGTGTGAACGCGCCGGTCTCTTCCGAGAAGCCGATGAACATCACCAATGAACTGAAGCAGTTCGTCTCGACATCGCACACAAAAGGCCTTCGGACAGTGACGCCCGTCCCCCAAAACGACGGACAACCAAACGAAGATGATGGTCCAAAAGAGAACGCACTGCCGCACAAGTTCGGTGCAGTAAGGTCGAGGCCAAGTGAGACGGAGGAAAACCGACTTCGACCGTGCGGAGAGCAGTAGACTCGCTTTTAGGACAACTACAAACTCTACTGTTTAAATACGGACGTTGACATCCGGCCGGTTAAGGCGACGTAGTCATACCCCTCTCAAGCAGCGCACTATGTAGCATTGTCTTTTGTTCTTTAAGTACACGTGGTTGCCCCGATTTTCGAATTGCACCGAACAGAACTGATGGAATCATAGGCACCTACAACTCCACCGCTGTGCGCTCTCCTGAGCTCGCGGAATGGTCCGATTATAGGCAGCTCTGGGTATAGTAATTGCGGCTATAGCTCGGAAGGCTTCAATAGCGACGTCCCCTATTTTGGTGCTCAATCAGAAAGCACCTCTTTTCCGCTCCGATTCTTGGCTGCCGAGGCAGTCGCGTGTGTGTGTCCACTGAACGGGGTGAACACTCGGGAAACTCCTGCCCAACGAACATAACAAACGCGCCAATCCGCATGCGGAGTCTTTCGATATCAGCACGGGCTTTGACAGACGCCACGAGCCAGAGAAGTGCCATCCACAGGATCTGCTTTGCCTTCTTAGCTACCCTCTTGCTGTTGAGGAGTACGTGCGTTTTTGTCTTTATTCTCTCCAGTGACCCGAGCGCTGTCTTTGGCTGGCCGCACTGCATAGATAAGGAGGAAAGAGTTCGATAGACTGGCATGGAGGCCAGAGGCATCGGGCTATTGTTGTGCACGCCTGGCGAGATGTAAGAGTGGATGCGCCAATACTGCTGCGGTTACCAATTTGAACTGTAAATGAAAGTAACTGCAAGAGTTATAGCATTACGCACATACGCGAATACTGCTGCGGTTATCAATTTGAACTCTAAAGTAACGTAACTGCAAGAGGTATAGCATTACGCACATAAAGAGTAAGTGATCTTTCAGTGCTCTTAAGTATCAGACCTTTCTGAGCTTTTGTTATGCGTTTCGAAACGAAACAATGCCGTCAGGCTTAATGGAAAGCGTTTGCATTGGCCCAACATGGCAGCCTCCGCACAAGTTTGTAAAACGGATGTTCTTTACATGCAGAAAGCGTCATTTGTCAGTTCCCGCGTATCGCATTCAAAAGCTTTTCCCCTGACAACATGATTATGAGTAGTGATATATTGTCATGTCTTGTGGATGACTGCATATTGGAGCTGCTTAACCATGCTCTTTGATGAAAACTCTGTGGATAAATTTAGCCCATCTCGTTCTGTCCTGAGTGACCGATGTCTCAGCATGTACTCGTTACTTTAATCTCTACCTCAGTGGCTCCTGTAATAATTAAATAAACAGAGATTTCCCCTCACAGCCACCATGAAATCTATCAAGGTCACCTGGTAGCGCGAACATTTCCATATGCATCCCGGAGCGCGCCTCCAGCCCAGGTGGGCTTTCAGAGCAAAGAATCCCAAATGTTAGCTTAATATTGGACGCTATTTTCTCAAACGTTTCTCAAACACATGCGTGGTGTTTAAAGGAGCGCAGGGGGGCGAGGGTGTTATATAACGTTTGTGACTGGCTCCCTGCCCTTTATAGGTACACCGCAAGAGTTTTATTGAAGACGCCATTTTTCCACGTGCAATTAAACATGACCCTGGCGCTAAACATAAATATGAATAAATACAAAGTATTGATGAATAAACATGCCAGAAGCGCTCTTGAGAAGGAAACGTTAAAACAAGTAAAAGAATATAATAACCCCGCAAGTGTTGTCAGTGCTGACTCCAGCCACAAGATGGACATCCGGCACAGCATAAATATGGACTGCGTTGCACTTGCAACCAATGCCAAATATTAAAATGTAAGCTAGCTCTATTCCTGCAAAGGAGAATATACAACCAATGAGTGTGCTCTGCCAGAGATGTCGTGAGGGGCGGAAACTTGGCGCCCTACTAATAAGTTGGAGAGCAAACGTAGGTCGGCTCAACAGACCATGAAACGAGGGATGGCTGGTCAAACAGAATTTTGAAAACCCCAAAAAAATAAGAAAAATTGGGACAATAAAATTTTACAGAAAATAACTGATGAATGCAAAAATCTCCATTGCTATCATGGCAATCATGTCCCGTGCTCTGTAGGTAACGGGTAATTATCTCAGCGGAGCTTTCGAACGAGGCGCTGCCACATAGGAGCAGGTGCAGCAAATACCAGCACAACTTGTAAATGCAGTCTCGGCTGTCTCTTTCAAGTCGGCAGAATTTGTCATGGGCCACTGCGTATACATGTATATGCACTAGCAGTAAGTATAGGTACGGCAGGCTGCTGTGTCCCCCCGTATATGCATTAATATTTTGTCTGAGCTTGTACGCAAGGGGAAACAGAAACAGAGCCTATGCTGAGGTATCTTATGTTATCAAGTTTACGGACTGAAATTTGTATGTTTTGACAATCACAAAGCCTACAAAAGTTTTACTGCGAACATTCACTATTCTTTACATGTATCGGCTGCCAGATTGTTTCCAGAAAACGCTAAGGGGAGCTGCACTAGCGGACGGTCACGATTAAAGATGGGGAACGTTATACACTGTTGTAAAGTAAAGGTTTTGTAAACTACTGTTGCTTCACTCGGTATATTCACTCGGTGTATTCACTCGGTATATTCATTCGGTAAAGTTGCTTTTCAACTTTAGTGTCCTTTTCATCGAGGTGCGGCAGGGCCTAAGGCTAGATGGGCATATGCTATCCCCCGGTAGTAAAAGCTTGTAAAATCAATCCACTTAGCGTTACAAATATAGTAGACTCTCGATAAATGGAACATGAAGGGACCGAAAAAATTAGTTCCATTTAACAGGAGTTTCGTTTATTCAGAACGATGTGCAAGAGCGGAAATTTATGTGCATACACGCTTTTAGTGCCATTTCATGGAACTCTAAGCACTAGAAGGTCAAAGTAGCTGATAGTTTTTCACAAAGCACGAAAACTACAAGAGGTTTAGCCGCAGCATTCACAAAGTTTATTTGGCTCTAAAAATACACCAATATTCGTTTTGTTTGATTCCTCGCATCTGCATCTTCAGGATCGTTTTTTCATGGTACTTAAACTTTAGGGTATAACTTTCAGATCCTCGTTCCTTCTGAAAAAAAAATATCTTAGATTCCGCACAGCTGACTCTGCTCCTTGTTCTGCGGTCGCTATCTCTTCATCTTTACCTTCTGGCTCATCCTCCTCGTCCACCTCTTTATTGCCCACGCTGCCTTTCGGGCCCGAATCGCGAAGTTTCGAAGGCATCCCGTTGCTCCTGCTTGCCTCGCGGGGCCCTCGTTGAGCACCTTTTCGGGACACCGTGCTTCGTCACGAACGCCGTCTTCGTGTTAGAGCCGCTTTCGAAGTCAAGAATGATGTCCATCGTCTTTTCTAACGTAAGCACATGGTGTACACGCTTCTGTGTCACCGTTTAAACTACGGAGGCTAGAGGCCTCAACTTCGCGAGTGATGACGAGCCACCGAATTTAGAAGAAGGCAACGTGGTAGTGGAGCCCTAATGGCACCGCCATGGCACCAACGAGGCGGCAGGAGCTCAGCCCTTCAACCTCGGCGACTTGATTCGAGACCGAACGAGGAGTACAAGAACTGCGATGTTGCATTCACAGCGCTAACACGGCTGGCTAATGAGACGAGGTCGACGATGTTTACAACGTCAACGAGCCTAAAAAACGAAACAGCCGGAACCGGAAAAGGCTGGTGCTCATTGAAATTGGTCTGACAATAAGTTACATTTTCGGTTCCGTTCACACGGAGAATCGGAAATTTTAGTTCCGATTGCCGAAAGTTTTTGACGTTATCTCAATACAAAACCAACCAACTAACAGGCTACTGTCCCGTTTAAGCAGAAATTCCGTTCAAGCGATTTCCGTTAATTGACATTCTACTGTACTTGCGAAGATTTCATGTTCCAGTTCAATTTTCAAAGTAGCATGTAGCTGAAATCTTGCATAGAGTTTTCTTGCTTTCGGTTCTACGGCCTTGTAAAACCCGTGTAAATATTGCGATCTTCAAACAGACCTACTTTTTATGGTGGCATACGTGGCCTTTGCGACCACCAAAGGATGTCCGAGACTAAATGCAGTGAAAAATGCGGGCTGATTTGTAATGTGAAAGTTGGTGCGCCTCAACTATAGCGAACGTTTTTTTTTTTTTTTTTTTTTTGCAATTTGGGAAACCATTTTGGTAGGAAACTAAGCTTTACCCTCACATTTTTTAGAAAACCATTAGATTTCGTTCTCTTTCTCCCCCTCTCCGTCTCCCCCTCCCTTACCCCCTCTCTCTCTATCTCTTTTTCTCTGACTCTCCCTTGATTTCGCATGCACCGATATATCCGTACGGCTTTCGTACGTCTTTATATATGTCACTAACAACAGTGCCGGCATTGCAGCATTACAGGGCTCCAATTATGCGTGTGAACTTTTCTGAACGCCAGCAACATGCGAGTGTCTTATGCAGACGGGGGAAAGCGCCGATAACAGATGGACTCAGCCAAGCAATATAGAAGAGATATACGGTCTGGAACCCATTGGCATCTAACGAACGGGACGCCATGTTATTTCCACCTAGGCGCGCAGGTGACGAGAAGACCATGATTGTGCCAACACCACCATAGAAGAATGCCTGGCTGCCGACTTGGAATGAATCTGCTGAACGACTTATCTCGTTCATATAACTAGCACTGTCAGACAGAACGTCCGTGGAGCAAAGGTCATCACACTAACCAGAACTTTCAAGCTGAGAAAGAAAGACACGAGCAGGTCGAAAATTGCCTCCACGGTAGTGCTGTGTGCATCCAGTGGTAACGCCTTGCTGGACTGCTTCCTGCCGGGCTCTATCGGATGAGGCGATGACGCCCGCTGGATTGTATTAGATGTGCCAGTCGACAGGCCACTGTGAGATCAATGGCCAGACGTGACAGCTATTAAGCGCTTCGCGTCGTATGACGAGCGATTGAAACTGGGCAGAAAACGACAGGGAATGACGGGGAATGCGGCCTTAAATAGCCTGTAATGAAAATTATGTGGAAACAGTACGTCCTCCTGAGCCAAGGGAGATACAGCCAAAGCCTTGTATGAAACAAAATCTTATCCCAGTGTGACTATTGAGGGGCTATCCGTAACGCAGAAACGAAAAGTTTGCTGGACGAAGTTTGTAGACGAACAGGCGAGCATTTAATAGACACCCTTTCTGTTTTAAAGCAAAATTTTCTGCCTGTACCCGCCAACGGTTCCTTCGTGGCGTACGGGACAAGAAACTCCTTAGGCGGCTGAAGAGGGGGAGGGCGGCTTTCACTCACGGATCACAGTGTCACGGCCGCTGCATGAGAGCGCACCTGTCATCCAGCGGCCGTGACAGTGTAGATGGGCGCGGCGAACGCACTCGATTACCCAGCGTTCGCTGCGCGCCGGCGGGAACGGCGGCGGGAACCATTCCGTCGGCTTTGTCGTCTGCTTTAGCGACGGTTGTTTTGTGCCTGTTTTGGCGCAGCTTCGCGTCCATTGCGCGCTATCTTCGCACGGCTTGATTAACTTGTACGCCAGCACCACCTGGTTAACCCGCACCCGACGGCATTAAGTGGTCATACAGCAAATATACGCTCAGGATTGGTTTGCAGGGTGTGAAAACAAATTGTAGAGACCACGTATAGACATCTTTCCCCTAGAGAAACGCTACCAATTCGGCTGTGTTTTAAGAGGCATTGCAAAAGGCGCAAGGACCAACTGGTTCTGATAAACAGCGATTAGAGTTCCCTCAGCTTTCTCTCAAATCGGAAACTTGCTAACCTAACTAGTTTCAATTGGTATGAATTGGAATCAGTAAGCTCACATGCCGAATTGTTTTGGTGTCTGCGCTTGTGTCTCCCGGCGGTGTAGCCCCAAGCTAGCACATCAGGATTGCTAGGTTCCGCTTTTTCACTCTTCGAAAGATGGTCCTCTTCATTTTCTTTCGGACGACCCACGGCTGGGCTACAGTGACGGCGTCCACCGCTCTAGCCCGGCCGTGGCCGACGCTGCTGCATTCGGAGGACCACCTCCGCGAATTCAAGGTAACGGCTGGCAGAATCTCGGTTCCGCTCTTTGTAGAGCCACGTGTGTGAATTCAAGTGACATCGCATGGGCAATTGTTGTGAATGTCGTTTAAAGCTTTGCGAGGTTTGGAGATAATTTTTTCTCTCTAAAGAAAAGGAGCCAAAATAAAAGTGAAAGCACGTGAACAAGTTAAAAGGAAGGCACAAACATCGCCAACCTCGTGGTGCGTATGTGTAATAGCACCAAAGACAAAGACTATTTTCTTTATATGATCACAAGTAACTTTTCGCGTCGTAAATAACTGAATGCATCCGCTTTGCAGAAAAACAAAGTGGCAATTCGCTGGATTACTTCAGGAAAAAAAATTATCAAAACAACGCAAGGTACAGTCATGGAAAAATAAAATGCGAACGCTCTAATACCAATGCGAACACACAAATACCACAATTTCTTTTTATGCAAATTTAAGGTTGCAGCACTCTGTCACAGCTGCAGAATTTTTAAATGTGACTTTTCAAATATACCTCAGCCGCATATGAAATCGAGGCTTCGACGGACGCCCGTCTGGTCGGGAATGACATTGAAGTACATAATAAAGAATACACCGACCCCAAGAGAAAATAAAACAATGACGTTTCGGCACCCCGAACGGGAGCCTTGTTCACACTGAACAAGGCGCCTGTTCGGGGACTGTGAACACGGGAGCCTTATTCACACTCCCGGGACACTCCCGGGGGAGTGTGAACAAGGCTCCCGTTCGGGGTGCCGAAACGTCATTGTTTTATTTTCTCTTGTGGTCGGTGTATTCTTTATTATGTACTTCAATAGTCATCTTATCTCTACGAAATAAATTCTTCGATTTGTCGTGATCTGGTTAATATTTTCGCTTTCACTTTTCGTTTGCTCATGACTGTGCATATACATCGTCCTTCAGTGTACCTATACGCAGAAGCGGATTCAGGTCCTGTTCTGAAGGGGGGGGGGGGGGGGGGGTCATCTGTATTTCTGATCATGACGAGGGTGATGTGGTGGGGGATGATAGTAGTAATTTGTATTCACAGAAATTTAGGAAACCAGCCATACCAGAAATACAATAAAACATGAAACTAGACTTTTTCTACGACCACAGTGGTCATCTTCTTGAGGATATAAATTCAAACATTAAGGCAGGACATCCGTACCCTCCTACTCCCCCTCTGAGAATCCCCCACTACGTGCACTAGGGAACAAGACTTTCACAGGAGAAAAATCGCGCATTCCACTGGAGATAAACCCTCAGAGAGTATATTCGTGCGTACATGAGCGCGTGCGCGCACGTGCTTGTGTGTGCCTGCATGTATGTGCGCGTATGTGCGTGCACGTTTGTCTGTGTGCGGGTCTGTTCGTCTGCGCGTGAGTTTGTAAAAAAACGACAGTCTGGGCTGTAAATATTTGCTTATCGTGTGCTATAGAAACCAAATGACATGCACAGCGTTGCTTCGAGACCTACATTACATCAATACCTCCTAACAGAACACTTTTTTCCCAGATTCGCAGAAGCTTGTTGCACGCCGGGTTTCATCGGGCCACAAACCTATTTATGAAGCAACATGACGCAACAGTGTATCCCGACATTAGGGGCGAAGTCCCTTAGGGGCTGGAACTATTGGGGTCTCCTGTCGTTGTCGTAATCGTCGTCTCATGTAGTCACGGTACTACAACACCGGGAAACTCGTTTACGCCTCGCGATAGAGAACTTCGTGCTTCAAAGACACGAGACTTTTACAGCAAAGCTGTATACCTCCACCCCACAATGGTTTCGTCTTCGTTGGCAAAAACTCCAGGTTGCAAATAATACACTTACACACTACATGCTTCGCCCCTACCCAGATTTCACGTTAGTGGAAATGTCCCCGGATTTTTGACGCTGAGTCGATTACCATTAGCGTGTGTTTCAGATGCCGTTCGGGAAAACCACCATCTATGGCTGCAATGTTCACTTCGAAGTGCGAATACACAGTCATGGCTAAAAAGCTATGAAGTTATCCCTCACTTCCAAAAACGGCAGGATCAGGGTGCCATGAAACGACCGTTCGCACGGCAGAAAATTCGCGATAACTTTCCACTGAGTTCACAGTTGAGTGAATTTCACGCGATGGAGTTAATTTAGGGTGTCCATGGCTAACCACTTTTCCAAAGGGTTTTGTATCAAATGGCTGTCTTTGATGGAGAATTTCGGTTGTAATCACGCCTGGTTACCGTCTAGTCTACTCAATGTTTTTCAGCAACAGAGCATTAACAAATTCGCCTGGGGACACTGCACCTGGCACAGCGCTGAAAGCCGCGAACTACTCCCTTGGGTGGTGGGATGCAATTGAATGTCATTTACTTCGCAATCGAATATGATGCAGACACACTGAATTGTTTCAATGCGTGAAAACTATATAGCGCGAAGTACAAACACATCATCCTGCATTTTTAACTCAGAATGCAAGCTACATCTGTACACACGTGTAGTACATAAAAAAAGCCTGCAGTGCTCCCGGTTGTTTTTTTTTGTTTTTTTTTTTTTTCGTGGCCTCTTGCATAGTTGACGCTTTCACAGTGGGGGCAAAGGGATTGGGGAAGTTCATTCGATCTCAATCAGTCCTCCCCATAGCTGTAAATGTATCCGGTGCAATCACACGCTTGGAAACAAGTTCTTTGTTACGGCGTCAGGCAAAAAATAAAGACCGCAGTGCCGGCCAGGGTGACCGGGCAGCAGCGATTATGAATCCGAAATATGCTTCCTGCATGCTCAACCTCCTCTCCCTCCGCCCGCTCTCCCCGACGACTCCCTTTAAGGAAGAAAAAAAAAAGGAAATTTTGCGCCGGCCAAACACTGACGCGTCCATTCAAAGCGAGAATCTGGGTTCGTGTTCCGTTACATTGTGGCGCCCCTCCGAACACCCCGGCATTTCTTTCCATTTTTGGACGTTTCGTTTTTTGGTCAGTTGCGCTCGAATCGACAGGGTCTACCGGAGGGAAAACCGTCCAGTGTATTCTTTGGGGGCACAGAACCGGTTTGGGGTTGCAGAAGAGATAAAAAAATCCAAAGTGATGCGCAAAGCGAGAAAGAATGTAGCAACCCCGTTCCAAAGCCTCTGAAGCCAGTGCCGGTCCCGCACCCAGTCGGCATCGCGGCATGGGCATTAGAAATACGGAGCGTGTCCCCTCTGACGTTGGCAGGCTGAAGCGTGTTTGTGCCATCTGTGTTTAGGTCAGTTCATAAGGGAGCCTGTGTCCGGTTGGGAGCGATTTTCCGTTCTTTCGCACGGACCTGTAGACCCCACTCGGTCCCCAGCAGACGAAAGGGGTGTTCGGGCATGGTTACTAACAATGAATTAATCATCAACGCATCGAGAACATCACGCCCCCTTCTCCGCCTTACCTCAAGTGTAGTACTACAGTGTTCTAGCAGTACTGACCGGATGGTGGCTGTAATGGACGCCTGGCTTTAGCGATGAGCTGAGCGGTCACAACCACCCCATCGTTTCTGTCTGTCTGTCTGTCTGTCTGTCTGTCTGTCTGTCTGTCTGTCTGTCTGTCTGTCTGTCTGTCTGTCTGTCTGTCTGTCTGTCTGTCACCCGAATTGACCACATGACGCAGGCCTCTGTGAAGATTGGACGCCTTGCGTCAAAAATACTTTCAATACTGCGAATAATGAGGTTTTGTGTATTAGATTATATAGTTATTGTCTTGGGGAACCATTTTAACCTTTGCACGTGACTGCGTGCCTACGCGTCGTGAAATTGTCTGTCTCGGGCGTGAGCGGAGTACAGATCTTTATTTGCGGAACGGAGTCCCCCGGAGCCCATTTTATCGTCCTTTTTATTTAACGTTTATCTTAATGATATTGTTTACGCGATCGTAAATTCTCGAATACTTCAGTGTGCAGACGATACTTTTCTTTTGTCTTCCAGCACCAATTACTACACTGCGCTTTCAGACCTTCAGAAAGATGCTGTTCAGCTGAATAATTGGTTCCAAGGAAACTGAAAGTTTGCCTTCAATAATACGCTCACATGTTTTCGCCACACTCATATGGTAGTACCAAATAATTATTATCATTGCCAGCACACGTCGAAACGCACAACTTGCTCTTGCCCGTCATGTAACATGGGCACCTGCGGTAAAATATCTAAGTGTGTTTTTTTTTACGGTGACTTGTCCTGGAACACGCACATGGGGTATATCTGTAAGAAATTATGAAGCGATGCTTGTTTGCTCTAAAATGCGATGATATTTCTTTCCTTCTCAATTGGGAGGTTCTTGGCCCTAGCTAAAGGTTACAGTATTCTCCGTTATAAGCCATGTGCTGTTTTTTTTTTTTCAGTTGTTCGTGAACATGAAAAAACATGGGTAGCCAAATTCTGAAAAATAATGTAAAGAGCGCTCTTTATAATGTTAGCCAAGGTGCATCGATCAGTTTCTATAAATCGACAGGATTGCTTAATTTTTAAAACGTATTTAAGCGATGTGTCATTTTTAAAAAAAATTTGATAAGTCAGTAACAAGAAGGTTTAATCAGTGGTTGAATGTGGAGGTGTGTCACGCCGAGCGTGACGCACCTCCACATTCAACCACTGATTAAAAGCGGTGTTCTCTACATGTCACTCCATGCACCTATGGATGGTGCCCTTCCTTTTGGAATGCTGCCTGGTCCGGAGAGTAAAACACCACCGGGTACGGGAGGAAGCCACACCAGAGACGTGTAACCATGCTGGGAAGGTTTACCAGGGGATAAACAGCATGCCCTCACTATGGGACAACATTGAGCCCCTCTGATGCAACAAACGGCGGAACCTCCTATTTCGGGAGGCCTTCGTCCTGCGTTGAACAGAAAGATGCCGACAACGACGACAATGGTAAAGATTATGTTTATAATGGTAGAAGTGGTTGTGGCGTTGACTGTTGGTGGAGCTGGGGTGCTCGGTAAAACATGCTTTTGCATTGAAACTTTATTCCACCTCGGATGTAAGGGATGAGTCAGCCACCTCAGAAGTGGCACCACTGAGGACACTGATAATGCAGACCGCCACTTCTGATTGGTCAAGGGTGCCTGTAGCAATAGCCAGTCGAAAGACTGAAATTTGGGGGGGCAGCTGGGGAACATTCTAAACAAGAGAAACGTCGCGGTACGCAAAACGTTGCCGTGTGATGTCATTTCTGGTGAGCAATACGTTTTAAAAGGATGTTAGATGTTAGTTTGGGATTGTTCGGGATGTTAGTTCGGGGTTGTGGGAAAAGCTTGAGAAGTTCTTTTTCGTAGAGAAATACAACTTACGGCTAAAAACTCGCGCGCAATAGTAGAGTTCACATAAAATAAATATATGCTCTCGTGTTTGTGTGCCCTTTGCCCAGTAAAAGCTAGCGTATTTCGGCAAGCTTCAAACCAAATCCGAATTTCAGCTAGCCCTGGGGTCATACGTCTCTGGGTAGCGGTCATATGTCTCTGGCTAGCAGCCACCGGTTATTATTTGGTGTGGCTGCAATGCTAACCCAAGACAATTTTATTTTCTTAATTTGAACGACAACATCGTCTACTTGACTTTGTTCTCTCATCCAGGAATCCCGCTTCCTGTCCCTAAGTATTACTATTATCATCATTCGTTCGATAGCCCATTAAAGGAGCTATGTAGACAAAATACAAGTTGGTTTTATTAGAAATACTGCTTAGTCCCGATAACAATGATACCAATATCGTCGCGATCTTCGAACAAATCATGGAGATACGAAAGAAAACGTGGGAAGCAGTCGCGACCTTCTAGCCAATTTCCAGTAACTTTTCTATGGCGTCACGGAACCTTGTTTGTGCGATTGGGGGCCGCCTAACTGACCTGTCGCGACGACACATGACTGGACGTCTGTAATGGGGCCTCTAGTTCCATTTGACCGCATCACTTGAATGCTAACGTGCAGTTAACGCACTGAAAATTATGTTTTATTGTTGGTTCGTATGACGTCATTCTTGCTCATAACACGTCACTGTGGCGGAAAATTTGAAAGCTTTTAAATACTTCTTGCTTTTTTTTTCGTTAAAAAAACATCTTTTGTGGCTGTAATGGAGCTAAGTCAGATTTGAATCCTAGTTCTTTCAAATTAAACGAAGTTGTATTTTCTCTTCACGGCTCCTTTAAGCCGACCTAAGTTAGCTTGTCGATTGTTTATAAAGGCGCCACGTTTCCGCTGATTACACCATCACCAGCAGCGCGCATTGGTTGTAAACTATGTTGTTTTATGACAGTGGTAGCTTTCTTTTAATTATTTGGGAGTGCTTGCCCACTGCACCCCAGCCCATACGTATTCTGCTCTTGGTCAAAGGCAGTTTTCTATCGCTTCGTTATCTAAGCTTAAGGGAACGCTGTCAGCATGCCTCTTTATCCTTATATGAGCTTCGTAGTGACAGACGGCTGAAGATAAAGGAACCAGGCACGGTCTAGCGTCATTTGCTGCGCCTGCCGGTGGAACCCGAGGGGACATGAGTTTTCTGCATCTCAGACCGACGGAACGTTATTGCTCATTAAGAATAAGCCACTGTTTGTTTCTGTCAATCCAACGTTATCTCGTTTCATCCGTCTTAACTAACAAAATGCCGAGTAGCAAAAGCCGAACAATATCCTGCGTCGCTACCTAGGAGTCGCGTTGTAAGGATACCCTTTGTTACCTGAAAACCAGCACCCGCCCTTGCGGGTTGAAATATGGCGCGCGACGACTCCGCGCTCCCGCCGTGAGGAACCGCGGCGCGATCTATATTCGGCATCATCGGCGTCCACAACGTCTGCGCGGTTCGGTCTGGCCGCCCACAGAGCCTTGACATGATTTGTGGCTGACCGCTGGTCAGCTCGCCGTGCGGCGTGGGTTGAGCGGGCGTCGCCAACCGGCGGCCTCTTTTTCCCGCCTGGGCTTCCGATCCAATCTCCGGTTGTCGGCCTTCGCTAGTGACTATTCAAAGCGCGCGAGCAGGCTGGACGGAGTCTTTTGCACACTCGGCTGGAACGGATGGCCGTCGCTGGGCGGAATCGGCGTCGCTCACTCCGCTTTTGAAGTTCATGGCTGCTGGGCACGTGTGTGCATGCATTGCTTAACCAATGTCTCGCTTCCCAGGATGAGGACAGGATTGAGGAAGGGGGGTGGGAGGTAAAAAGAACTCGGGAGGCGGTCGATGTGCTGTGGCGTTCCGTTTGCAACTCTCGTATCAGCCGGGGTTATTGGCAGTCACTCATTTTTGGTTTTATATTTCTTTGTTTCCCTCGTTGCGCGAAATTCGAATCACGTCATACTGCGGCCGTCTGGTTATGACCGTGGGACCTTGCTTTTATGGCCGCGGTAACCGTCGCCCTTCCGTTGGGAAAAAAGGGGTACTCGAAACGGGCTCGTCGCGTTTCCTGATTTTCGGACCCACTGGTCGTCGTCGATGGGCAGAAATAAGAGGTCCCTCCTGGATCGGAAAGTGGGCTGCGAATTCCAAGAGGACGGGTTTGGGGCGAAAATGTGAGAGGGTAACGGACGCTGGGCTGCTGTGTACTGAGCTTTATGCACGACCTCGAAACCCCGTGTGGGCGGGCGTGCGTGTGTGTCATTATCTGGCATCGTAAAATTCTATAAGCTCACCAGATTGTCTTTGACTGCGTGGCGACGTTAGTAAACAAATGTCGGAAAGCATTCGGATTGTTCAAAGCTATTTGATACAAATTTGTTTCTGAAACCATTCAGGCATGTCATAATTGTAATCAGTGTTATGTAAGAGTTTACGTTGTGTATTTACTTTGTTTCTAATAGTTGCGCTTCGAAAACGGCTGTCTGTCACCCGCAAGAAGACACATTCAGGTTTGCCTGCTTTTTTGATCTATGTGTTTTTTGTTTGTTGGACTGGTGGCTTGCTTCTTTTGTTTGTTAATTTGTTATTTTTGTTTGTCTGTATGGCCGTTCGTTTCTTTGTTTGCTAGTTTGTTCGTTCCTTTGTTCGTTTGTTTGGACATTTGTTTACGTAGAGCAGTGGGGCGGTATCCTTTTGATATCCCGCCAGAACAGGCAGCTGACCTAAGTGAGAACGGAGGAAATTCTCTTTCATAACGCCTCACATAGGTTATACTTGACCGATCAAAGCAGCCGGTCTGAGCTGGGTTGTACCCGGAGAGAAGCAGAGGCAAACAAGCACGCCTGAGGGGCCCGCCAACCGGCGTCATAGAGGAATAGGTTAGGGCTCTTCTATTCCCAGCTGTCTCTGGATCCCAGTCCCTTTGGAATTCTTCCGATAGGAGAGGAAACTTCTCGGTGAGTCGTCAGAGAAAGCCGGAGTAGATGCCTGAGTTGCTACTCCAGACCTGTGTACAGGTCTGAAGCGGTGAACGTCTAAAGAACGTTCAACAGTTCGTGCATAAGGACGTTTTGCCAGAAGTGCGTGACACCTAACATCGATATCTGGCGCATCGTTCTGTGGCTACAGATGATTGTGCTTCCTACCGAAAATACGAAAGCAAATCAATTCCTGAGAGCATGAAAGTAAGTGCGAAATTGAAATTGAAATCTTTTTTTAGACTCACGTAGAAGCCATATTGCTTGGTGTTAGCACGTTCCAGAAAGACAGGTGAGCTGTGCATCGTATAACGGTAAGATTGCTGAGAAGAGTGGTATTTTTAGGGAAGCAATGACGCCGTACCCTTCCTTCCTTCAGCGAGAATAGGGTACCATATATTCCGCTGATACCCCCTCTGAAGGGCTGTAAGTTGGGCTAGTTGGTGTTGGGCTAGTTGGTGTGACTTACAACCTTAAACCAGCGAAAAACACACAGGGACGACGAACAGGGACGACGAAAACAAACGCTAGCTATTGTCCTGTCTGCTTCTCTCTTGGTCCCTGCCTCTTTTTGTTTTGCTGGCAATATGGTATTAAGCCCTCTTAAGGGAATGACCGAGTTCCCTTAAGCCCTCTTAAAGGAACGCCAAATAAATTCTGCTTGTGCGTAGGACATTTTCACGGACCTAGAAGCTGGCGGGGTGACGCATTCTCTATCATCTTATGCCCCTGTCACACAGGCACTTTAATTCACGATCGAAACTCAATCCTGGTTCCCCATCGTGATTGAGGTTTCAAAGCACGATCGGACGAAAGCGGTGATACCCTTGTCCCCACTGAGCAATGTCACAGAGGGTGACAAGTAACGCCACAAACTCTATAAAATAACTTGACTCAAATGAACGTGTGATAACATATTTATAGTTATAGGTATACCTACAACTGCGCAAAGTTACCAGCCGCCAGCAGTGAAATGCATTTTCGGCGCCATCAGGCGTACGTGAGTACAACCGGCGCAGCGTGTAGAGGCAGCGATGCGTCGAGCGCGCTTAAGGAATCAATTGCGCTTCCCTTCAATCCGGATTGAAAGTGCCCGTGTCACAGGGGTATTAGGTGGGTTACGCGTTCCGTCATTTTACGCGCCCTCGAATGTACAGTACACCAGGGATCGCGACCCCACGTTTCCAACGCTTTTCTAAGAACGGGCGCAGACGCAGGAACTGATCTCGGCCATCGATCAGTGCGGTCGGCAGGGTGGCAGGAGGGAATGGAAGGGGTTCAGCACATTGTACGTGGCCTTTCCCGTCCAAACCAGGCGCTTTCCAGGCGAACGCTGCCACAAAACCGGGACACGCGAAGGACACGCGAATAACCTTTGACTCCCAGGTCGCTCGAAGCGAGGTCATTGTCGCGGGCGAACCTGGCGAAGAGACCTTTGTCCTCTTTCCCCTGTCCGTTTTCCAACTGCTCTGTTTGGGGCTCACAGCGATTAAAGAACAGTCAAGGTAGAGTTTAGCAGTAGAAGCCGTATCACAGATCTCACCCCAGTGTCAACGACCTTAGTTCACATGTGGATGTTTTAAGAACGCGTTCTCTCGATCGTCCATCGGCTGTTTGTCATCATTTCGTCGTGTCGTGCTGCTATGACAAACCGAGTCGGACGCCTTCATGGTAAACGAAGGAACCGCGGGATATGAAATGTCCGTTGTCTAAGAGAAGTTTTACCTTACCGCCCAGCTGCTCGTTCTAACGCCAGAAATGTGGAAGATGAACCAGTATCTCTGCAAAAAGAAACTCTGCCGTTCTGACGCCATTTCAAAGTAGAATGTCTTTTAATAATAGTATTGTAGGTGGATTGAAGTCAAAGGGGGTCGCGGAATGTCGCCACCGGCGCGCGGTCGCAGTGTTGAATTGGTCAGTGCAGGGTACGCATTTTGCGCTGTTGTTTTCGTTGATTCATGGCCCACGCCCACGCGAGGGGTTGGCCAAGAAATGAGTGGTTCTAGGCACGAATGCGCCCGCTTCGTGGAACGCTGGTTAATAGGTGGCTCTTGTTCGCCGCTATCGTGGCACGGGTGAAAGGGACGCAGAATAGACTAAAAAATACCATCTTTATACAAGTTTATTCGTCTTATGGTGTCGACACGATCTGTGCTTCTAAACCTATTTGGGCATGAAGGCGGTGCTTGTAAATTGAAATCTGTCATTAGCCAAAATTTCTACGCTACGTCTCTTCATACCTCTTGCTTCCAACAAAACAATTGTTTGTTTCCTTCCGTTTCGCACAATATGATCGGTAAGAGAGCCACAAATAATTCGTAACGCGACTCACGTGTCCATTCCCAATTACGTCTTTAACGTTCTCATTTCCCTTCGTGGTCGGTACCGCCGCAGAATTATGTCACTCTGAAAAACCTCAACAGGAACCTTCTACCAATATTAAACTAAACGTGCTTTCGTAGAACGCGAAACTTGTTTTAAGGGGAGCGAAGGGATGCGTTCTCTGCAATACACGATGAATCAGCGCATCGGTTCCTTGTACATATACTCATCTAACTCTGTGGTCGGCTGTCGAAATGTCTGCGCGCGTGCGTCCCCCGCTCTTTATCTTGACGCCATTTGAGCGCGAACAGGTTCGCTCGCGCTCGCATTCTCGACGCCCGCATAAAAGGGTGAATCTATTATGGTTTCGGGATATTAGCGCCACCACAGAGGCCCGGTGCGGTAGATATATGGCTGTGGGGCTCCCGCTCCGTGCGATCCCAGCGGCAGAGCCCATAACTCTCCCGCTACGTCCCTACAAAACGACCTTTCCCGCCGGCCGCGTCCCTTTACGTAACGCCCCGATAAATACGTGCAGTGAGAGTAAAGCTTGGCTCGGTGATGGTCTATGTCAGCTTGAGTGTGAGAGGCTACACTCCCAGTTTCACGTCCTCCAAAATTGTCTTCTGAAAACCAGCGTGCATCGCAATAGCGAACTGCTCCCACGGACCATTTGTTTGACCTCGAAGATAACACAGCGACGATTTGGGATACTGACCTGTGCCGAAAAAACAGTTTGCGTGCTGTGCCTATACTAGACTGCGTTCTGGTAATTTTAGAACTCTGTAAAGGGTCTGTACAGAAGCTCTTCCTTTTGTCTCCACATGGTGGGGGGCACTAAGTTTCATTAATTAAAAAAAAACAGAAAATACCAAGTACCCTTTAAGAACAACGAGTTTTCACAGGACCTTGCGCTGGCCTCAGATCATGCAACAGACTATCCCTTTGGTTGATGCTTAAATTTTTAGGTGACTTTTGTCAAACATGCAATGCCCTCCATTGACTCCTGGCAAACATGTAATGCCCGCCATAAGCACAGTAGCTGGACAGTTCTGCCTAGCCGTTTCTTTTAATAAAAGCAGGACTGCTCAGTTCAGTCTATATTCCTATTTTATGGCATACTCGATTCTTCCCTATGGCCACACGCATTCATACAACAACGCTATTCAGCAATTGTGCTCGAGCGCACGAATTCAGGATCACACTAGCGACCACACTTTATAATATGTAGTAGTATTAGCTACATTGAATCCCGAAGTCTCCGTGATGCCCACGCCACAAGCAATATCTTCACCTTCTTGAATGATTTACTGTTTCATATTTTACGCTTAGCGGATAAACAATCAGGTACGAAAGTAATAATGCACACCTTTGTAATGAACTTCTTTATCGGACCCGAAACAGGGCCTTGTTAACTAACACATTCCAGTAGTTACGTTCAAAGCCCAACGACGTATTCTTATCACAATCACGCCGCATCCGATCTCAGCCTATCTCCATCCCCGTAATTGCATGATAAATGATAATGTTACTGAAAACCAACGTGCACTCCAAAAAGCGTTATCTTGTCTTCCTCAGTAGGCGGACAGCTTTGAACGTCGGAACAACGAAACACGTAAGCCAGTTCAGCCTTTCCGTTCAGTGCACCGAAAAAATCTGGAAGGCATATCCACCGGCGCCGGAACTCTCGGCAAGTCGAGGCAATCCAAGCCAAGCGGGCAAGCCAAAACAGCAAAATAGGGCGGCTGGAGAACACTGGGTCTCTCCGGGTTCACTGGTTTTGGTTTGGAAGGGGGCGCCACATTCGCCGAGCCACAAGGGAAGACGGCGTGGTATACGCGCTGATTCAGACGTATCTGTGAGTCGACAGGGACATCGGGAACCACTCGGATGGATACGTCCCACTTAGCCCTTTCATGCCATGACTGTCTGTAGGCGACCGCATATGCGCGGAAAATCCTGAATGATTGCGTCACAGCTGTCAATGGCGGCCCGGTTACCCAGGCAGCGTTAAATCCAAGGAATAGAAGAGAATCATATAAGACTCCTAGACGACATAGATGAGGGATGTACTGGCAGGATAATCCTTCCCTAAACGGGAGTGCGATCAGGACATCCCGTACGCTAAAACTGTTCACAGCATATCTCAAAGGGGCATTGAGGAAGCTTGGCTGGGAAAACTCAGCTTTACCGATAAACGGGAAATACTTCAGTCACCTGAGGTTTGCAGATTACATAGTCTTACTGACTGTTTCGGCAGAACAACTGCAAAAAATGATTGAAGATCAAGAATCAAAAATCTTCGCAGTCGGGTTAAAAATAAATAAGAACAAATCTAAAGTAATGATAAATAAACATGGTGAAAGCGCCTTCCTAAGCATAGGCAGCTAAATACTGGAACAAGTAGAAGAATATAACTACCTTGGAGAGGTTGTCACTGCTGATCCCAACCACAAGAATGAAATCCGGCGCAGAACAGGTGTGGGTTGTGGAGCGCACGGCAAACACTCAAAAATAATGAAAAGTAAGCTACCTGTAACCATAAAAACAGAAGTTTTTAACCAATCAGTTATACTAGTCATGACATAGGGAGAACAAAATTGACGACTGATTAAACAACTGGAAAGCAAACTTAGGTCGGCACAACGAGCTATGGAGCGACAGCAACACTTAGGGACATTAAAAGGGAATCCTGGATCAGGGAGCAAGCGCGAGTTAAAGATATAGTTCAAATTCAGAGAAAGAAGTGGACTTGGGCTGGCGATGTAGGGAAACGAACTGACAACAAGTGGACCACGAGTTTAACGGAATGAATACCGAGAGACGGTACTAGAAGAACGGGAAGGCGATTGAGGCTCGGTGCAGAGACGAAATAAGAAAATTCTCAAGCGAAGAATGGAGTCCGGCAGCAAAGGACAGGAGCGGATGGAGGTAAATGGGAGAGGCCTTCGTCCTACGGGGAACCTAAAGAGGGGATTGATTAACCGAACTTCAGTGTTCTAAAATTGCAATTATCCGCGGCACTTGTGTACAATAAGCTCTCACGTCTCTCCATAAGATGAGACGGCTTACAAATTGTCACACGCTTTGTATATGCGGCAAGAGAGGCAGCCCGAAAGTAAGACGGGGTGCCATTCCCCGCTCTGGCGTCGCAGGAGCTTTACAAAATAATTGTTAAACTTTTTCCCCGGTACGACGATCGACCTACGATCACAAAAGTGTCACTTCCGCCTCATTTTTGACTGCTCATGACGGGGTGGATCATCACACAACCATTTTTGACTGCTCATGACGGGGTGGATCATCACACAACGATCTCCATTTTTTCAATCTCTTCCCTTTTCCCCTCTTTTAGTTTTGCATTTCTTCTTGTTATTACTCTGTCGCATTTTATCATCAGTAGTGTCGATCATGCAAGGAGAATTTGGTACCCTCCCTGTCTGCCCCCCCCCCCCGCCCTCCCCCAACAAAAAAAGGCGACCAATAGCTGAAGCTTCCGGCATTGACGTCCCTTTGTAGGACGTTTCCATAATCCCTACTCCCTATCCACTGCGCCAATCTCCCCACGTACGAATTGTTAGCACAGGCGGATACCAAGCGTTTCCTCCACGGCTGCGCATTTTGCTGTTGCGGTGCGACACCGTGGAAGTTATGCAGACGGATTGCCACGTTTTCGCCTGTCCCTGTTTATTTTCCTTCATCGTGTTCCCCCAGCCTGTTTGTTATTCATATACTCTCACCCGGGAGCGTTAAAAGTGGAATGAAGGAACAACATAAAGAGGGAACGAAAAAACGTCGGTTCTCAATGCCAATGTCAGGGTTGCTGGTACGGTGTCCACAGCCGTCCATTGACACCAGCTTAGAACATCAGTGGGGATGCATAAGTGTTACGCGCCGGGAATGCGAGCCCCGCAAACGCTATGGAGGATGAATCTGAGGCAAAGCTCTCGGAGAACGACCAAATAAAAAAAGCGTGGGCTTATATTCGTTTGTACATGATTTCGGACACCCACTCGGCGTGCATGTCAGAAACGCATTCGAAAAGCAAAACGGTTGTAAGCAAAGGGAAAATACTACGATCTGTCATTTCATTGTGGGGTCGCGTCGGCGACGGCCCCAAAGGGCGAAGCAGGAGACAAACGCTCGAAGAAAGAGTCAAGCCAAAAGAGCTCAGTTACTCAGAGTGACGTCACATATATACTTGCCGCGTAGGCCTCTGGTGGTAGAACCACCGAAACGCTGAGATGCGAAAACCCCGGATACTACATACTTCCTCCCTTGAAACAGACTCTCCCTTGGGAGGTAAGGTTAGATACAGAAAACGAAATAGCCCAAAGTAGAGGCACAAACTCAACTGCTCCAAATGCAGTCTCTGCTCTGTCTACCCTTCCTTCGGGGACAATTGACTACCCGTTTCAGAGTTTATAAGTCCCTATACTAAACACTTTGCCGATCAGAGTGATCGGGCCGTTGAGTAATGAATTTAGTTTGTCCCACGTATCATCGCCACCGTCAGCGTTCTTGATCTCAATAAAACGCTTTATAGTCACTCCCCCCACCCCCACCCCCACCCCCCCCCCCCCCCCAAAAAAAAATGATAATCGAATCAGCCGTGTTGGCAAAGCGCATCTTTTGACCCTGAAGCTTTTCTGTATTCCTTGTCGTCCGGAGATTAGGAACTCGCCACAGCAACCACGGCTTGGCGGATAACATCGACATGGGCATTTTTCCTTACAGCGCGCTATCACTGGCGAATGGGAGACAATCGCTGGCAGCTGTCAAAATATGCCTGCCTTTACATTTTCCCTCCCTCGAGTTTTGCTAAGTTTCCCACCAAAACCCTGCCGTCCGCGCCTCCTTCGCACGGCTTGGTTAATTTAGAGTTCCTGTATATCGCTTAGCGCAAGAATTGCGCGTCTGATTGCCACATGCCGCGGGTTACTGTTCGACAGGAAAGCTCGCTTTCAGTCCTGCGCACATGACCCCGTATTCAGTCAGTTCTGCTCAACTGAGCATCGGCGGTTGTGGAAGCGGCGGCGGCTAAGCTGATAAGCAGCCGAGTGGCCGCTCCTCGCCACTCCTCCTCGCCCCTGCCGTTGGGGCGGCGCCCTACATACGACAAGGGTGGCTTTCCCGCATGACCTGGAACTCAAGATGGCGGATGAACGCGCAACTCTGCTCCCCTAGGGGAGCTATATACAGGAACTCTAGGTTAACTTGTTCGACAGCGCCTCCTGGGTAACCCGGACGCGTATTTCCAAACGCTTCGCTGCGCGGAGCACCCACGTGACATGTCTGTTCGAACGATGCAGAACGGGAATCAAGCGCCGCCCTTCGCTGCGCCCAAAACCTAAAGTGACCTAACACATTAAAATCACTATTATTAACAAAAACAACACGTAGATTTGACATTAGAAAAAAAATAAATTCAGGAAGAAAAGTTTAGCAATGAAAAAAAAAACCTTAGAAATAGACCTACCGAGGCTCGAACCCAGGCCGTCAGAGCCAGTACTCCGTACTCTACATCAGAGGCCCCAGAGCCCGAACGATGGGCTCCTTTTAGCAGGCGCTCAAAACAATAGCGTGCGCATCACACAAGTCACGTGGGTGCTCTGTGCAGCGAAGCGTTCGGAAACACGCAACCCGGACCCGGCGGAATTAAGAGGTCGTACGGCTTTGGTACGTTAACGATTGGCTTGCAGGGCGGGAAAACAAAATGTGGAGACCGTATAAAAGCAAAATGTAGAGACCGCATACAGACATCTGGCCGCTAAAGAAACGCTACCTTTTGCGCACTGCTTGCCATGAGTGGTACTCCGTTTTCTAAATTGGTCAACACCAATTCGGTTGTGTTTTAACAGGTATTACACAAGGCGAAAGGGGGAACACTGGTTCTGATAAATAGCTATTATAAAAGTCTCCTCAGCTTTATCGCAATTCTCAAACTCACAAAACTAAATAGTTTATATCGGCATAAATGGGAATCACTAACCTCAAATCCCAAATAGTTTCGGCGTCTGCGCTTGTGTCGCGCGGTGGTGTAGTCCCGAGCTAGCACATCAGGATGGCTAAGTTCTGCTGTCTACCCGCCGCGGTGGCTCAGTGGCTAAGGCGTTGCGCTGCTGAGCACGAGGTCGCGGGTTCGATTCCCGGCCGCGGCGGCCGCTTTTCTGATGGAGGCGAAAAGCAAAAACGCCCGTGTGTACGAGATTTCGGCGCACGATAAAGATCCCCAGGTGGTCAAAATTAATCCGGAGCCCTCCACTACGGCGCGCCTCATCGCCTGCGCTGCGTCGGCGCGTTAAAATCCTACAATCAATCAAGTTCTGCTGTCTCACCCTTCGAAAGACGCTCCTCTCATTTTTCTTTCTGCCGACTCACGGCCGGACTACAGCGGCGGCGTCCGCCGCTCTAGCCCGGCCCTGGCCGACAGTGCTTCGTTCGGGAATTCGCTACCATGAATCCCAGGTAACGACTGGCAGAATCTTCTGTTTCACGCTTTGTAGAGCCACGTGTGTGAATTCAAGTGACATCGCGTGGACAATTCTTCTGGGTGTAGTTTAAAGCTTTGCTTTCCAGACACCTTCACACCGTGGGTTGGAGCCATTTTTTTATTATTATTTTAAGCCCGAGATCCTTTATTTTGCCTGGCGCTAGGAGACCATGATGTCGTCCTTTTTGTGTTCCTTGATGGAACTTACAGGCCGTCGGAGTCATTCGAAACTAGCGCGAACGCTTTCGGCGTTGAAGCCGGAGCCACTAAAGCACCTTTCCTTTCCCTACCTCGTTCCTCCTTCCCGCCTCGCGGGTTGTTAAATTATTTTGATATTCTACGATTCCGAGCCGGGACTGTTCGCGGGGCTTTGTTAGTCCTTAGGCGGAGGTGGACATGAAAGGCCCTGCGCCCACTTCGCGGAGGAAAGTCGCGTAAATATAAAGAACGCGAGCAAATCTACTCGTGCCCAAAGCGGCGACAAAAATAAGCGTGGTGCCGGTAGGAATGGGCCCGGCGGGAGCCGTGGAGGCGCGAAAAAGGAAACGTATTGCACAACCGCACACCTCGCGAACTCCGCGTTTGAAAAAAAAAAAAAAAAAAGACACTCCGCTCTACCCGCCTTGTATTGTACGCCCGGGCGCGCAACCTTTCCTGGCGGACAACCACTGGAAGCCAAAGGGAAAAGTTCTTGCTCTGAGACTTATCGGCTTTCGAGTAAAGAGGCGTTGTCTGCCGAATATTCTCTCTGCCAAGTGTTGGCTGAACAACTCGCACATAGCGTAGTGTCAATTTAATATAGACAACACAGAAAACAGAAGAAAAAGTATACGGGTGGTATTGATTACCACGAAAAACTGATTCCAGGGTTAGCACAAGTGGCGCGTTACATTGTCTTGTGACAAGCAAGATGACCCGTTCCTTAAAGGGGCGATCAAGAAAAAAAAAAAACGTTCGCTTTCTTCGAACGCTTCATTCCATGAAAAATATTTCCAGGGAAAAGTTTACTTCTTCTGCTACATCACATGTTTCGGGACATCAGCGATGACGTATACGGGGCACATACTTAAAACACGTCTTAGTATGTTGACTACGGCTGTGGCAAATTTCAAAACGGCTGTTATTCTCTTGTTTACCAATTGTCCTCCTAGATGGCGCTACGATACTGCTCAAGAGCGCTGTCTGCACTTATTTTGTTTTTTTTGCCGGATTTCTACCTGGCATAGTTGTGTTACGGTTGATAGTAATCGTTGCGTGAAACATTGGGTACGACGTGAAAGGAAGAGTCAGTAAGTGGCAGCACAGCTAATGCCAGTTGAGAAGTGTCGGGTCAGACAAGCCCAACGCCCCGTACGGCTGGGCAAATATATATGCGCTTAGTACGCACTGGGGCTTGTACGTTCCCGTCTTCGTTCGTAACCTTCATTGTTCGCCCAATAATTAATCCGGCTAAAAAAAGAATTTGCAATAAATTTAAGCGCAAGTAGCTGGTTCCGCAAGCTCAGAATACCTATTTATTTAGTTGCTTCTTGTTGGCCGCAGCCAATCCCAACGACCTCCCAATAATATATGTCATGACTCATGAGTTAAGTGCACGGAAAAGTAGCGACGTTGTCGCATGGTTATACTTTGTTTTATCATTATACAGCTTCTTTGAGTGAAGTTTATGTTAAAAGTGCTGTCACTGCAATCCTCACCAGGCAATCTTTCGAAGGAACCAAACTTGCAGTTTGTCTTTATGACCCTTTAAAAATTCCGTTTTTTTCTCTATTTCTGCTTCTATTTGGACTGGTGGGTGTAGGCACCGAGACAGCCGCTCGACGAGGCAAGGTACGACAACGCCGAGAGCGAGTTGTACACAGTACGTAGACGCCACGCGGTTCAGATCGGGGGTTTCCCCCCGGGAGGCGATGTGACCCTTTTCTTTCTTGACTATCGATCGGGTTTCGTCTGGCACCGTCCAGACGGCAACACATCACTCACCCGCTCGAGGGTAGGGAAAAAGGGGGTCCGGCAGATCTCCAACCAAGGCACCCCACTCGGCTCCTCTGTCAGGCTCACTCAACGCCTCCCGGTCTTCCACCCCCGTGCCATACGCGGCAGGAAAGAGTGCGGGGGAGGCTCACCAAGAGCGGAGAAACAACCCCACCACAGCCCTTTAACCTGCTTTCCGGCACACTTCCTTGCTTCATTTTGTAAATATATTTCTCTTTTCTCTACCAGGGAATGCATCACACGCGAAAATCGGCATATACACGCCGCCTGATTCTCCGGATGGTGGCACAGCGGGCTGCTTTTTTTCGCTGATCTTTTCCTTTTACATTTCTTTTCCTTTTCCTATTTTCGGGCCTACGCACGCTCGCTCTACCTTTTCCTCTGCCTTGTCCGTGTACCCTCCGGTTCCCGTTTGTGGTGACGACTTTGCTTCTCTTCTTCTGGGTTTTGTTCTTGTCTTTTATTTTGTGTAGGCGTTCGTCCGCTGGAGAGCCCTGCCTGTGACGTTCTTTTTTGTCGTCTGGGTGCAAACCAGACGGTTTTCTTTTGTCTAAGCGCGCGTTTATTTTTCTCTTCTTTTATTTCATTTTTTCATCGTCTTGGTGGTGCCAGTCCGCTAGTCTGCTTGTCGTTTTCTTCCATCTTCCTGTATTCCTGCAGCACGCGTGAGCTTCAAAGGGTGCATATATGCTTGGACGTGTTGTGCTTGACATCACCCATTCCTTTGCTTTGCACCCGGTGCATATAAAGGGTATTCGCTCTCCATCGATGATGATGATGGTGATCAGTGGCTTACCCTTTGTATCGGGACGTCGGTTGTCAGCAACCGACTTGCCTATTTGATTCCATTTACCCGCCCTACTCTTAGCTAACTTAATAGATTTGCCTCCCCCTATCTCCCCCTCACCCACCTTTTAAACTCCCATCGCTCCCTTCCCCCTTTTTTGCTCATCCCGCTGTTCTGTATTCTCATCTGTTCGATTACACCACCCCGTGTACCCATCTCTTACCTACTTTACTCCACCACCAGTTCAGCTTCCTCTTCGCACCTCTATGGACATAGAGTTCAGGCTCCCCCTCAGCCCATCTTGTGGTCATCTCTAGTTCGCCATCACAACTTCACAGCAGCGCCTCTGGCGGCGACCGTCTCCATGAGAATTACATGTTGTCCCACGCGCGAAAGTATCAAGGCGGCCGATAAGTCAATCTGGTTGATCCATCTGTTGGGCCGACCGTTGATAAGTCAGTGCTCACTGGTCATGTGGCTGCGAAAGACGGCTGCCGGATTGGGCGCCGGAAACCTCGGGTAATTTATAAAGCTTAAATCGGCATATACGCAGGAGCCATGAGTAACGATGGCTATAACAGTTGAGAAGCGGCCCTTTAGCGAGCCCTTCCATGTCGGCCCCTCAACGGTAGCTAGCCGATTTGGGCTTATCGAGAGCGCGACCGGCTTATAGATAGTACATAAAGCCGGTCGTGATCGAGAGATAGGTCAGTTTTTATTCGTCACGACGTCGCGGGCTTACGCAACGGACAAATGCATGTGGATTAACAAGGAAATTCTTCGGTTTAGCTGAGCTTTTTTCGAGGAATTCAAGTGATAAAATTTCTCGTCTTCTACCTGGGCTGAAACTGTAGTTCGGGGTGAAGCAGGAAACCTAACGTCCCTGTGTGCGGGCGTACAGTTGTACCTTTCAGAGCGAAGACGGGTGCATGATGAAGGCAGTTAGTATTTCGCCGATGGGGGGAACGAAATAATCAGGGTCGTACTCCACGCACGTGTGTGTATGGAACCCGCTAATCCCAAATTGAAACATCGCCGCCTACTAGGACCGCGTGTGGCCCACAGAACCTCATTCTTTCTATGGTTGCCAATCTTGTGGTCATCTCTACTTTTCCGCGCTACCCATATGCGCTCGACGCAGTTTGCGTTGGTCCGTTACAGACTGTTTCCAGATCACTCACTGTGCATGATACGCGGTCGTTCCTCACGGGTCTAACCCATAAGCTCCCCCATCTCCCTTTCTCCTTTTTTTCTCGAGCATCTCCCAAGATTCGGTTCCTCGCGGCGCTATTACGTCAAGACTCACCGAAACATCGCGGTGGGCAGAGGTCACCAAACGCGTGTTCGGCGCGCGGTTCAGGGTCAGCGGCCCTTAGCGGCACGCCCCGACCGGAAGTTGAGAAACCCGGTAGGAGCTCCCATACCTCCGTGACTCCTCGGGAAGCCCGGCCACGAGATCGCAAAGTTCCCGAAGGTCGCGTACAACTGCTCCCACTGCATTGGCCCGTAAGCGTTTATTGGACTTTTAAAATGGTAAAACGTATAAGGTGCACCCAACACTTACCCATTGTGCGAATACGTTGCACACAATGGGTAAGGGTTGGGTGTACCCTTACTCATTGTGCGCCACTGTTTCCTCACAGCTCCATTAACCTTCCGCCTCAAGCTACTGATCATTCAAAATAGAAAAGCCTCAAGCCAGTACGAAAGTTGCGGCCGTCTTCGTCTGAACCAACCGTGAACCTCATCGATCAAATGTGTGCAAGAAATGCGCACCGCACGAAACACAAAAACAAATTTGGTAGAGAAAAAAAAATAAACATCCGCTGAGGGGCGCATGCGTGTCGCGGCACGCGTGCTTCCTCCGCATCGTCTACTGGAGGGCGAGATAGAAGTCGGGAGCCAATCAGGAACAAGGAATGCGTCGCCTGGCAATCACCTTTGGCCCCTGAGGAGGAGCGTCACCTAACGTTGCCGTCACCAACCTTTCAAACAAACCGTCGCCGTATGCTTGCCCGCCCGATGTGGTCGACGCTTGGCGCTCCACGGTCGCTCGCTCATCCGTCGTTGACGCGGCGTTCGGCCTCAACGCGGTGCTTATGTGGTGGATGGGATCAGCGTCGGAGATTCTTCTCCGGGGCGGAGCGGATCGCGTGAGTGAATTTGCCATGTGCGCGTGGCGTTTCAAGATTTTAATTTCCGGAAGCGGGTGGCACGTTTGAGAAACATCTCCGCAGAGACATGCACGATCGCTGAACCCGTTTATATATCGAACTCAGCCATATCGAGTTATTGCTTATGAACAGTTTGAACATCCCCTGGAGAGGGTCCAATACACACCTTCAAGACATCTATACAGTTGAGCCCTCTTATAAATAACTCAACCGTCCCGCTGAATTTGTTGGTTATATCCGAAATTTGCTATAAGTGGTGATGCGTTCGAAAACTCGGCACGCATACTGACGCGGCCGCGGACATCCCCTGACGGCGCGCGGCGATAACAGAGCGCCGGCTGCAGCCATGAAGCGAAGTCATGAAGTGCATCATGAAGGGAAGACGGGGTGGAACTCCCGGCCCAAAAATGTTAGGCGAGCGGAAAAATAGCCCATGAATTGTCGTTTGTGCCGTTGCGCTTTCTGGTCAACGAGTGAGCATTGATCTTGGAACTGTCTCTGCCATTAAAAATTGTAGGGATTGTCGACTTGGACAGATCGTATTTTTTAAACACGTCACAGTTTTTCGGCTCCTTCATAGGATCGTTCGCAATGTCCCAAGAAAACAACCAATGACAGCTCCATGGCAGTCACCGCGTTTCGGCTTCATAACACGCGTTTCAGGTTGCTTCCTGTTTTTTTTTTTTTTTTTACCATTCTCTGTGCCGAACTGGAAAAGAAAGAGCGAACGAGCATGAACAGGGACTGCCGAAATTCATGCGTAGCTAATTTTGCGGCCCTACAAAACCCACTCCGCCGCAAGCGGCGGCCACTCCGTGGAGCAAGTACGGCTGTTCTTCGCCTTTGCCGACGGGCGTGCGCCGTAGGTGATTGAAGGGCGCTCACATAGCACGGTGCGGGTGGCCGGCCGACGTTATTTCCTGGATTCGAAGATGGTTGATTGGCTTGCATTCGGGTCGCCAGTTCTTTGTTCTTTTTCTATCGGCACCCTCACGAGAGGCAAGCGAGGGAGTCGGGGACCCCTTCCAGAGCCCCATCTTCTATCCTAGCCCCGTACCGACAGGAAATTCCCTCCCTTTGCTCTCCCAATCTGGGCGTGTGTGTCCGCAGCCCCCTGCCAAAAAGCAATTGGGAACTGGGACGGGTGTAGCCTTAAAGGAAGAGCTTCAGAATATGTCACTTCAATAGCGGTAACCAGCATGTTGCTCGAATCGTCAATATACCCTTGAGAAGAGGGAGGTAGCACGTGTTGGCATTTACCACGAAGACCGAAAGGGGAAAGTAGGATGGTATTGAGTTGAATGCCCCGGAGGCGATGGAATTACTCTCACACGATTTTTTTTTTCTGAGACACCTAACAAATGCCGGTAACCGGATGGGGCTCGCATCGAAGGGTTGAAACACGAGACACCATTTATGGGTAAGCCCGAGCCCAAGTCACGGCGAAAGAGAATGGTTCAACCTCGCCCTTATTAATATGAAAGTGTTTTATTCCGGGATTCACGAAGATTTCACTTTGGCGCTCTTGGACCTAGATGCCCTTGCGCCAAAAAACCTCACCAAAGAAGACGAAGATTTCACTTACGTCATGTTCGTCACGGAAGTACAACAAAACAAGTTGCCTGTAAAGGGTGCACTGCTGCACACAGGGTCTTCTTGCGAGGAAGCCACCTTTATTACTTAATTGCATCAGGAAGGAAAATTTCTACGATAATTCCCAGGGCAGTGCTTTGCTTTTTGAGGCTAGAGCAGGTTGCCTGCGAACTAAGAGTTTTGTGGGGAAGTATTCACAAAATGATGGGGTATGCGTGGTCTGCGGAAAAGAAACAGAAACTATGCGGCACATCGTGTTAGAATGTGAGGGTATCCATCCAAATCTACATGAAGGGAATATTGGGCTTTCAGAAGCCCTAGGATTTAAGGGTATCACAGAGGAAGTTACCTTCAACGCTGTCGAGGGGACGAAAAGAAGATTAGAATGCTGGTGGACGAAAAGCAGAGAGGGGAATATTGCCTAGGACAGTTACCACCTGTAACAGAAAAAAAAAGTATTTTGGGCCTAATAAGCTTTTTGTGCCTGCCCTAAGCAGCGCAAGTATTGAACCAAAAGTGTAAAACATGTATATTAGTCTTTTTTGGTACGATGACATGTCATCACCCCGATACAAAGGGGAAACCAATAGAAATCATCATCATCATCATCATGGATGTTATACAAAGGGTTATTCATTTTCGGGCTTTATGTTTTAACACGAAAGTGTTTTATGCCGGGTTACACCAAGATTTCACTGACGTCATATCCGTCATGGAATTGACGCCAGTACACCTTTGCCGAAGTAACCCGCCAACAGGACTTCGCTCGCCAAGCACACTCACAAGACAGCCACCGACCCGCAAATCATGCTCAGCTGCAGATTTTGCTGCACATTTCCCTTTCTTGTTTTACCGATTCCTATGACAGGAATCCACCACAGTCTTTATATGTCCTCTGTCTGCCTAGTATTGCATTTGAGCAGACAGGAAATGCAACTGCGGCATGCCGCAGCTCAGAACTTCGTGGGTTGTTCGCATTGATTTCATGGTTGCCTGCGTCATCTACCTAAATAGTACTTGCCGCTGATTGAAATGTTGCAGTAATCTAGAAGCTGGCTGCCTCTGCTCGTGCAGTTGTTGACAGGAAAATAAGTAGACTCAGTTGCGCCGAGTGCCATATTCAATGTCAAGCACCTTTCCACATCCCAGTGCCTGTTTACTGGCGTGCTCAAAGTGTTACTAATTTCACTGGAATAAGACGACGAAAGAAGTCATTGCGGCAAGCTGTAACCTGATCATCACTGCATCTGTGATAAGGCATCAACAAAAAAAGTTGCAGAGACATCTACGTTTGGATCCTAAAATGGAAGGCGCTATAGCGATACTTCGACTCCCAGGGAGCGTTTTCGTAAGCAGATGCAGCATTTCCTATCTATGCTTCACCAGCACTGAAGGTCATCGAAAAGAGAAATACTAGCAATTAGGGTTTTAACCACCGTGGCACAGTAGAGACAAAGGCTCTCTGCGCTTCTGTGGCTGAAAATGTGAGCGTGAGAGATTGCGCATGCCTGGTGTTGGTAAGTTTTAGCGAGGAGGCGTCTGTGTCAGTGTAACAAAATGTTTATTCTGTGATGTCTAGCTAGGCCCGGCTGAACAGTTCTGCTTTTTTCGAAGTAGAGAGAAAGAGAAAGATCTTTGTTCGGGAAGAAATAGTTGGGGTGGGAAAATGGGGTAAATCGATGGCAGGGAACTCGAACGAGGAGCCTGAGTCTACGGCACCAGATGCAGAAGCTCCTTCCCTTGCTCTCTCAATCAGCTCAGCGCTTATCTTGAGGTAACGAGCTGGTCAAAGCTGCCTGCCATGTGTCGAAGAAGTGGAATATGTTATTTGTTTGGGTTGTTCTCCCCTGTCCATTGCCTTGCACATGGCTACGTTGCGTGGGAGATGGTGGATGTTCTAACCACACGTGTGGACGGACCAAACGCGTTGTTAGAATTACGGAAGGCATGGTATCTGTGCTGGCTGATTGTAGGAACACGTGCCGCCGTCTTAGTGGTGCGTTAATGGAGAGGTTCCCTGTTTCTTACGTGCCTCCGTGCGAGGGCCTTGTTGGCACTGCATTCACTGAAGGATTGGCTATACTGTCGTGAGTTGCGTGCTAGTGAACGCAAATAGAAAGGAATATTCCGACCTCTAAATCAAAAATGTTGCACTTGTGCCGCCTAATGCCGCAGCAAATGCTTGTTACAGAAAAACAAAAAATTCCAGTGAACAAAACTTGGGATTTCACATCTTTCGAATTGATGTGACATAAAGGATAGCAGTATAGTTGTCTCATGACTTAAATTATTGAATTCTTTATGCCTTTTTCTTGCCCCGTCAACGTAGCTTGTCCCGGTCGCAGTGCTTAGGGCCGACATTGTGAAAGCAATTTTTTTCTGATGTCCTAATTGAGTAGCAATACCCAGTGCATCTCCGCTTGTTTGTTTTTTAAGCGAAGCTTGTACTAGCTGACTTGCGCCGTCGGTGGTGGCGCATGCCGAAATGCCTTGCGGCAAAGCCAAGTTTATTCACGTGCTCTAATGACGATGGTGATGACGATACCCTTGAAATGTTTCGCACGTATCCACTCAGCGGTATCGACAAAAACTAAACTGCCAACTGTGCCACTGATACAGCTCTAGACTTGAGTACAGATTTAAGCCCTCCCGGGGATTACCCTTATCGGGCGTATAGCTCTCGCTCGCAGCTATCTATTCTGCGCCGGATTTCTGTCTCGTGGTACGGATATCCATAGACAACCTGTCCGAGATAGTCTTATTCTTCTACTTGTTCTAGCGTTTCGTTACATATGCTGGACAGCGCGATTTCGTCATGTTTTTTCACCATTACTTTTAATTTATTCATCTCTATTTTTAGCCCGACGACCATGCTGCCCGATTGAAGTCTCAAGCCCTTTTTGCAGGTGTTCTGCAGACTCACTTAGCAAGACCTTGTCTGCAAACCTCAAATGGCTGAAGTACCGTTCTGGCGAGACGGTATCACCAGGTCATACGCCATTTCAGAATTTGTCGCTTTGCTTGTGAAGAAATATTCTTCCCTTACATTCATTATGTAGGTACGTCGCCCATGAGTTTTATTTTGGTTTTTTATATTCACTGGTCTTTCAATTCTTCCAGGACTGCGGCTGTGCTTACTGAAATAAACGCTTTTCGGTAGTCTATACGTGCCATGTAAACGGGATTATTATACTCTGCGGATTTTCCTATCATTTGATTGACGACATGGATGGGATACATTGTTCAGTTTCCCTTTATTAACAAAGATTATGTTTGTGAGCAACGCCACAAGATCTCTTTTAGAGTGTATCACTCCTTACACGAGGAGCAAGTACGTAAGTTTAGCTTACGGTAAATCTTGTTAACTACGGGGTTGCAGGAAAAGTCACCCTGTACAATCCTGAGTGTTTGTTTGCCTGCGGTTGAGGGAACGGCGGGGATCTGGATATCTTTTCCGCCTTGCTCTGTAGTACGAAAGGATTTCACTGTAACTGAGGAGCTGTTCGTTAAGCTTCGCGTGAGCCCCAGTTTCCGGAGGTCAGGGGGTGTAATTTTTTTTTAGTGGTTGTGTCCAGTGATTGTGCCCAGATTGTAAACACGAAGTCACCGGCTTTTTTCCCCTCTTGGTTCTGACATTTCTTGTTTATAAAAATGAAGGACGCTGACACTAACGCGTAAGACTTGAAGGTGGCGAAGCTGTATGCAACTTTCACGCCCATCACGACGGTCTAATCTAACGTCGCTGGCATACAGCCCGGTGTAGAATCGTTCTGCTATCTTTATAAGGACTCTCTAGAGGCCGATAAATATTATTTTGCTTCTGACGGATGACTTGTCTGCAAATGTACGTTACCTGCAATATGAAATAAAACGAGCGCCCGCAATACATGGATTGCCGGATGGAAATGGCCGCTTATCGGTTGAGAGGCCTAGGTCGGTGTCAGCGTCAGTGGGGATAATTAAGTTACAGTGAGTT
>NW_027526445.1:168802095-168822800 GCF_048455015.1 Haemaphysalis longicornis
TCTCTGTCTGTTTCTCTCTTCTCTTTCTCCCTTTCTCTGGCTCTCTGTCTGTCTGTCTCTCTGTCTCTCTCTGTTTCTCTCTTTCTCTCTCTCCCTCTCTCTGGCTCTCTGTCTGTCTGTCTGTCTCTGTCTCTCTCTGTCTGTTTATCTTTCTCATCTCTCTCTCCTCTCTCCTCTCTCTCTCTCTCTCTCTCTCTCTCTCTCTCTCTCTCTCTCTCTCTCTCTCTCTCTCGCTCTCCACTACGTAACGTCATGTCTGCTCGACAAATTTTCAAGCAGTAACAAGGCGGCCGTTTTTCTTTCCTTCCTTTCCTGTTTTTTTCGACCGGTGCAAGAACTTATCGGCAAAACAATCTCAAAAGAACAAAAATTTCAAAATTTCAACAGTTTCACAAAACGAAATAAAGAATGCCCAGTATGGTTGCCCTCAACGCTTTAAATCGGTCTCTGCGCTGTCTGGGGCCATCTGAGCACAGAGAAGACTCCCGAGAACCCCGCCACTTCGTGTAGGGGGCCATTCCAAGTTCAACGCCCGGCCGCGGCAGCACGCGCACAACGATGCGAACGCTGGTTTCCCGCGACTCATTGTGGCTCGCATTTGCCTTCAACGCGGTGCGGAAAAATGTGCTGCCTTCTACTGGATACGGGTCTGTCGGCGTGTGCTGAAAAACCCGTTTTATTGCCGCATAAATCAGGCACGGCGCGTGCCTCCTGCCACCTTTTCAACAGCCCGGCAGAGCCCCTTTACTCCCTTCCCTGCAGGCTGCGTTAACAGCCTGGATCTGAAGGCGGGGAACGCCGAAAAAATGATGGGCCCAGTTTAGTTTCAACAGTTGGAATCTCCTAAAGCTACGAGGTCCGGTGTAGGTGACTAGCGGTATGGCGACAACTGTGACATCTGCAGCGTTTTTGTGTGCAAAAAAAAAAAACACAAACACAATTTTCGCCGGAGCTTTGTATTGGGGACGTTGCATATTGCTGAGCATTTATAGTTCTCCGTGTTTTTTTTTTTTGTTTTTTTTCGGCTGTATTATTCTCACGGCAGCCGTGAGAATTACCTCTGGGAAATTCTCCCGGCTGTTTCCATAAAAGCTGGCTGGCCAAAACTTTGCTGAATAATATTACGTCCCAACCTAACCTAACTCAACACAACCTCACTGAACCTAACGTAACTTTACGGAACGCTTCATAACTTACCCAAATCCAGCCAAAGTGCAACAAACCTAATGTAACCCAAGCCCAACGGCACAGAACGCAACTCATATAAGATTTAATTCAACCGATTCTACAAGTCCTGAGCGTCGATGTCTTGATATAGTAAACACCAGAGTAAAAAAAAAACATTCACAAAATCAAGATGACAGAAAAATTCCGAAGGTAAAAAAAGAACATCGCAATGTCGGACTCGAGCCTGAGCCTTCTCGTTTAAAACCAAGTACTACACCACAACACCACAGGGGCAACTGCAAGCACGGCTTTTTAGGAAATATTTATCCCATAGAATCTCCGGGTAGCGTTCTTAGCCTGAGGCGACTACCGTGAGTGAGTGAAAAAGGCTTTATTAAATGCCGGCAACAGACGTAGTGTTGCCACTACGCCCGGACGGAGCCACTCGTCGGTCCTTTGGCCACCCTACTAGACGGGCACCGTCGCTACTCACTGCGGTGGTGGTCGCCCCCTTCCCTGGAGGGAGGATGACGCCCCGCAGCTTTCACTCCGGTGCTGCCGTTCGAGAGCCGACAGGATCTGCTGGAGAGCTGAAAGTTGGTCCTCCTTGCTGTAACTTCAGGTGACTTCTTGATACCATGGCGGGAGGTCGGTCCTGGTTGAAGCCTCTACTGGTCTAACCTCACAGTCCCACAATAAATGGGCAACAGTCGCTCTGGCGTTGTTGCACAACGTGAGAAATTTCTCGGTTGCCGTGATAAAAGACACTACCTTCTTTGAACAAGCGGCGGAGTTGACCGGATATGGGCGATTAAATCAGCTGTACAGAGTTGCTGGTGACGGTCGACCCAAATTAGCGTTTTGCTTTTGCTATGCTTGAAGCCACCGGTAACCCAGGCAAGTATAAAAGCTTGTATGGTTTGCACCAAACGCTGAACACGACTTACGGCCTGCCGTTGCATGCAGGGCCCAAGCTTGAAGTTAAGTACATCCGGGTTTAAAGGGGCCCTGCAGACAAAATGCAAGTTTGCTCTATTAAAAAAATCGTGTTTTAGAGTGACCCCAGCGTTTATCTGGAAGCAAACGATGCTCTATTCACTGACAGAGAGAGAGAAGGCTCTTTAATGTGAACTGGTGAGCTAAAATTAGTCAATCTAAGTTAAAATCATGTGTTTTCGCGACGTCTGCAATGACATCAAAAGAACCGCTCTGCAGCTGATTTCGGAGCCTAGTTTACCCCTATTAAACCTACATTGCCCCACCATAACGCGAAGAGCCCTTTTCTGCCGTTATTTGAGACCGTATTTTTAGCTGGCTTGTTTTTGTTAGGGCAGAAAATAATCGTTCCGTGAAACATGGTGTTCGCTCGACAAATATGGTCACGTAAGACACTGTCACGCCAATCGGCCAGTGTCGTCTGAGACAAGTCCAAAGCTCCGCAGTGCTGTGCAGCTAAAACAAGCACAGTGCGCGCATACCAACCGCAGTACGCATCGGTACTTTTATGTTTACGTGTACTTTCGTAACTTCCAGTGTTTACCCCCCCCCCCTTCCCCCGCTACTTTTACTACTATAAAAGGAATGTGCCCTTAATTTAAGCGCAAATAGCTGGTTCGGTAAGCTTGAAAGCCCTGTCTAATTTGCGTTTGCTTTTGGCGGCTTGAGCCAATCGCAGAGCTTCCGCATATGATATCATAGGTTCTGCTGCGGGAAATGCGCTAGTGGGTCACATGGCTATTACCTTTTTTCCTAATTATATAGCTTATTTGAGCGAAGTTTATGTTGAAAGTGGTGTCAGTATGATTCTAATGAGGCAAATTTTCGAATGAATTAAACTTGTATTTTGTCTGCATGGCCCATTTAAGCGATCCTTATCCCCTAATTTACAGATTTTAGAGAAGGCGGTGACTGGTAAAGGGTCATATACCCTCGGCGGTTATGGTGCATGTTTTGTGAACCCGCAAGAGAGAGTATTCACACTTTGGCTTTGTTGGTGTTGAAGAAGTTTGGTTTTGAAGAACTAGGTTCACGGCCTGGCTAAGAAGAGAAACATCTGTATGAAATGCAGGTCACAGGCGTCGTATAGGGAATGTACACGAATTATTTTTTTTTCGTCATTTGGTAATGGCAGCCACGTGCATTGCGATTTCTATTAAAAGTTGGGAGAACATGAGTTTTAACAGTGAAGCGGCTAGCAAATCGTAATTTTTTGTGTCTGCATGCCCAACGCGTATCTCCTCGGCATAGTCTTAATATAAGTGGCTCAAAACGTAACCTACCAACCAGGCAAGCGAAAAAAAAAAAAACGTCTGTGTCTGTCTGTGACTCAAATCAGCTACCCGGCCAAATAGAACCAGACGTTTCGGAATAGTGTTATATACCCACACCCAAATCTGAACATCTAAGTCCGGTGTCAATGTTCATACATGTCAACATTGTTGAACAAGAATAAGACGTTGCGCAAATATAAGGCAGAAAATCAATAAATAAGTAATATTTGCAGTGTCGATTTACAGAAAATTTATGGGTGCTTGATTTTTGCAACATAAAATACTACATCCACTGCAGTAAAAAAACTCACTGCGTCGCCTCCTGTCGCGCAGGCCACTAGAGCTTCTGGCGGCATTTTAAGAAATCAAGGGGAAACAGTTACGAAAGGTTCCACTAGACAGGTTTCACGTTCTGCTTGGAACGCACGCGGAATAGGGCAACGTGGCTCTATAAACGTTGGAGTAGGGCGCCACGATTCACGTGCGTCTCCACAGTTCGGCAGCGCTGGCATCGAGGCACCGACTTGGATCAGTGGAACGCGGTAAATTTAAATTGACATGAGCAAACCTCCAACGTGTTATCTTGGGAGGAACGAGACGGGAGAAAAACAGCATCAGGGGTGAGACTATCGTCTTTTGTCGACTTTTGCAACTAAAGGAGCAGATACGCGGCCATTTTTTTGCTAAAAGATGTCGTATATTACCCTGGAGGAAGGCCTTCCCAAGCTAATGCATTCCCAGAGATGCAGCGAGTGAAGCCGACTTTAATGAGATTCGGTAGAAGCATGGTTCTTGTAAGTTGGGTTTGTCACGATATTTCTTGCACAGCGAAGCCTACTTAAAGCAGAAATAGGGATCAATGGGCGTGGCGAACGTGGCGGACGCAGACCACCAACGACGATCACGCCGCAGTTTTCAAGCGTAGGCACGATGCGCGTCGGGACTCCGAATATCGCGAGGCGGGAAAATGCACGAAGCCGGCGCTGAAGACATCCGACCATTGCACAGGTATCCAGGTAGGAGGATTGCCATTCGTCTGTTAGTGTAATATGAAGTAAAACATGATGAACTCAGTCACGGCGGCGCTCGAGACTGTCCATTTGTAATAATTCTAAAGCGCGAGCTTAAACTCCAAGTAACCATTGAAGAAAAACTGGTGCAAAGTGTCACTGCCTCCAAGCGTAATCCTCGGCATAGATGAATCTGAAGACAACCGTACGTAGAAATATGGAAAAAAGCTTTTTGTCCAAAATACGCATTTATAAACCAGTATTCCCTTCGACCGCTAAAGACAGCGAATTAGAAGGAGACAAAGATGAAAGGAAAACTAGGGCTTCACTATATGACTTTCAAAGTAATAACGTTTCAAGGTAATATTCACTACACTCAAACGAAGTGCTAACTGCAAAGTAGTACCTGATTGGAAGGAACGGGTTAAAAGCTTTGTCTAGCTCAGTTCATTGCAATGTTTTGTTTTGTTTGTCATCTACACGTGCTTGGAATTGAGAAGCATTTATCGTCTCTATTGGTTCCCGAGATGGCTACAACGGAAAGTCCCAACCTCCATCATTTCCCCCTCATGCACTGTAAATCCCCAAAAGCATCGCAAAGTAAAACTCTGGACCTTAACGCTGGCAGTGTTAAGGCAAGAGGGCGCTTTCGCTAAATCAGAGTGGGGCTGTTGACTTGCACGAGCTGTAGAAGGGTTATAGAGGGATGCCGACTCTCATTCACACAGGCGCTAGCCGATGTCGGCTGGAAAGCAGCTTAACGCACGCGACGAAGGGTTCCTCCAAATGGCGTCTTTGTAGTCGACCCCTCTCTCACTCGCATTTACTGCCACTCACAATGGACACTCGAAAATTGCGGACCACTGTCCGAACGTTCAACCCTTTTAGCCCACCCATCCTGAAAGCTCGCACGAGCAACGGGTCCAGCCGTCTGGCCAGTAGCCAGATTGACCGGGCGCCCCAACCCTTTCGTTGATGCATTCGCAGTAGTTTGAGCAGATGGGTGTTGTGCGTTGAAGAGGTGGCGTTGACCACCAGCAAGTACCGTTAACGCATGAAGTCCCGCTTGTATGCATTCGTCCCAGATGTCCCACGTCGCACCGATTCTTTTTTTTTTCTTTCGATTATTTCACTACGGTGAGAGGGAAAAGGCCGCGGGCAATAGATGTAGCAACAAAAAGTGATAGGTTGTGAGGGATGTAGCGAACGGAATTCGTTCAGCAGCAATAACGCAGAGCAGGGTTCTCAAATAGGGGTTTGCGAACTTCTAGCGGTAGGCGAGGGCACCCCAAAGGATCTACCAAACTCCAGCGAACGCCACCCGCCCCTTTGTTTGTGTTTTCCGTTTTGCCTTACCTTGGTTTTATCGCAAGTGGCTTCGCCGCATTACCTTCTTTGAAGCCAGCTTTTCGCGTAACACTGCAGTTATCAGAAAAAAAATCCCACACGGAAACGATGGGCATAGGATAGTTCTAAAGGTGACTGTAGGTGGAATTGAAATAGTTTAAAAACTTGACACCTAATACACGGGTTCCCCTTTGCGCTTGCAATGCCAGCAGGGATCACGAACACACTCATGCCTGAAAACCACTGTCGTATTGCATGCGAGAACGCATTGAGAAAGTAAGGAAGGGGAAACAACGAGCGCAACGTCTGAACCTTCGTGGCTCTGCACACGGCATCCTCTATATGACCAATATTCGCCCTCTAATAATGTATTTGCCTTCAGCAAGTTGATTTGTGCTGTTATTCTGCTAGTGCCATCACGACGCACGTGTTGTCATGCAACGTATGGTTTAAACTGCTTCATGAAAGGTGCTTTCGTTTATTGAAGTTTCTACCATAATTTTTCTTGGAGGCACAACGTGTAGAGGGTGAAATTACCCATTTACACGATGTTAGCCATGAGCTAGTGCCTAGCAAGGTACGCGCCACACACAGATTGTTTGTCTCCGGTGGAGGCAGTTCTCGATGGCAGGTTCCACTGTCCGCTTCCTCTTCTACTCGTGGCAACGTCGTTTCTGTAGTTTCTCTGTTTTGATATGCCTCTCCGAGTGATTGAGTCCGTCAAGTTCACAAGAACTCTCTCTCTCTCTCTCTCTCTCTCTCTCTCTCTCTCTCTCTCTCTCTCTCTCTCTCTCTCTCTCTCTCTCTCTCTCTCTCTCTCTCTCTCTCTCTCTCTCTCTCTCTCTCTCTCTCTCTCTCTCTCTCTCTCTCTCTCTCTCTCTCTCTCTCTCTCTCTCTCTCTCTCTCTCTCTCTCTCTCTCTCGCTCGCTCTTTATTTCGTTCTCTTTATTTGCCCTGGTTAGCAGCTGCAACCAGTTTAGATTCACATTTCTCCTCGTTGTATAAACTTACTAAGCGGGATAGTCATCCGAAAGTGACATAGCTTATCTTTTCGTACTTATACGTTATGTAATATTGTAGTTCGGGCTTCTCATTTTAATATTATCCCCTGTGAGCACTGAATACATTCTAAATAAGGATATTCAATGATTAGTAAAGAAACCCATTTATTTCAAGAAAGCTCTTGTTAGAGGAAATGATGAAATTTGGAAATGCACAGCCGAACGTCAGTTAATCAATATTAAACCATATGTAATCTAGGGATAAGGCAAGCTGTTTATATAGCATTGTGAAACGTTTCCAACTGAAAGTTGCCTACAGTGCGTGGAAAGTAGTGATGCACCTCGAGTGGTCATCCACCAAGGTTTTACACGTCCTTCCAAAAACTTACAGCCCGAGCAAGCAAAAGCACACGAGCAGTACTGCTCAGAACTATTTCGTTCACTGTTCCAAGGTTCACATCCGGGGTTCGCGTAACAGTGGCTGGCTGTACATATCGAGGAATCTTCCTAGGTTGTTTTGCGTGGTTGTTCCCGCCCACTGAAGCCTTTACTTCCTGTGCCGTGAAGTACCTAGGTTCGAAGATAAGAAACAAATTACAAAGTTTCCGGATACATTGTTGAGGTGACTGCCAAAACCTCGTTTTTTTAGCTGTCAGGAAGCTTTAACTACGCTTCCGTAGAAACAAATCCAAAAAAATACTGTGCCTTGTATCGGCCCGGTTTTCGGGCAATTGTCAGATCACAAGAACTACTCTAGAATGTGTTTGCAATACAAACGCTCGTTCACTATTTGCTTTAAAGTCTCCTGCGATGCTTCATCGCTCCCTTCACCTATTTTGCAGCTGGCACATATGTCCCCAAAAAGTAGTAGCCTCACGTCTCCTGACCACCGCATGAGCGGTGGGCCCCTGTAACAAGACCTAGATAAAAAATGAACATGAAATATATTACTTATCCGCGATATCCTGAGTGCTCGGTCAACGCAAGGTTCACGATTCTCATAGCCAACATCAAAATGTAGGCCAAAAATACTACATGTACGCTGTAAACACGATGAGAAGGACACACACAAAAACCGTAACGTCCTTGAGCATCTGTCGCGCGTCAGACGTCACGGCTGGATGCGGCGTGACGTGCCCGGTGCCAGCCGACCGGCGGAAGGGGTCACCCGGTCGTACAGCGGGGCGGACGTATGTACGCATCCCCCCCCCCCCCCCCGAACTCCGCTAGGCCGGTAAAGAAAGCGGACGGGGTAGGTGCGCCATCTGCCTCCCCTATTGCGTAGAGGGTGGACAAGTAAACGGGAGCTTCCATGCCCTGTCGAGGATTGTTTGAGCGGTGTTTTAGGCCCTCGCGAAACTCACTTGATATAAGGGGGACATGAAGACCAAATACAACCATGTTTTATATAAAAGGACCAGCCTCTGAGAATCCAGTAAGCTACGTTCCAACTACGACAGATGTTTTATGGTATAAAAACACAATTACTATTAGAAAGCTTTGCAAAATCGCGCTACATCATAGCGCCAGCAGTAATACGCCATCGAGGGAACCCTAGAAGATTGTTTTTGATTGTAGGGTTTAACGCGCCGACGCAACGAAGGCGATGAGGCGCGCCGTAGTGGAGGGCTCCGGATTAATTTTGACCACCTGGGGATCTTTAACGTGCGCCGAAATCTCGTACACACGGGCGTTTTTGCTTTTCGCCTCCATCAGAAAAGCGGCCGCCGCGGCCGGGAATCGAACCCGCGACCTCGTTCTCAGCAGCGCAACGCCTTAGCCACTGAGCCTAGAAGATTGTCATTAGCTTGTTACTACACGTTAACATTGAACTGATGCAGTTAAACGGAATTTATGATCCTCTGCTATAGCATGGTCATGTTGTGGTGTCATAAAGACCCGACGCTAAAGCTGCCGCTGAATTGCCTGTGGTTCGTCTTTTTCTTGAAATGTGTATTTCTGACAACATTGTCATTTGGGATGAAGCAGTATTTTCAATGAACCAAATCAGGTAGTTTGGATTCATGGTCTGTAACTAAAATACACAGTGCTTCTAATTCACACTTAATGATGCTTCATGTGTTTCGTGAAAAAAAAATGCCTCCTCGCGCCCCCCCTCCCAATAAAAAAAAAACAATCTCTGGGACCGCTACTGCCGGGACAGATATTGTAGTGTTAACTTCCTACACTACGAATCGCCACCCTTCAGATTTCGGAAATTTTGTGCCAAATTAAAATTATTTCCGCCAATTTGTCTACAAATTGCCTGTGGTTACTCGACTATATAAAACGCCGGCTTTCATATGAGCTAGAGAACATGTACCGACAAAAATCGGTGGTGCGCACTTTTAACCGAACATTTCTTCGTGCAAAAGAAATGGCGAAGGGTCAAAGTCAATGATAAATATTTAAAGTAATAAATGAACGAAATTATTAAAATAAGTGAAGTCACTCCGGTCAAAACTTGAAACTGCATGGGATTCAAAGTCAAAATTCAATGATTCAAAGTCGAAATCGTCTGCGAGTTGAAGTCAAAACCCTAACCACACCCAATAAATACCCCACGTTAAGCTTCGCGCCCAACCATCGCCGTCGCTAGACGGAGGGATGCGTAATTAGCCCCACCCTGTTTGATAATGTTCACGTGTGGCTGAGGGCTTGTTGAAACAATGCATTATAACAAATCTATCGATCGACATCTTCATACACTAGGACTATCTTTATTTGAACATGGACCTGGAAAAATTTAGCTCAACCAAAAATGTCTCTGCTGCGTCGCATAATGACCTCGTGCTAGTGTAAATCCAAAAGTGTTTCAGGCCGAAAGGCGTATCCGCTTTTCAGGTCCTGCGTAATAATTTTTGCCGGAAACCCAATGAATGCTTGTCGGAGGTTCGTCACTTTAGCTAGGTGGCCATTCTTTCATTATTTTATAACGAGAAAATCCAGAAAAACTACCCTCAACTCATACAAAACAGCCAGACCTACACAATATATTTTTGTAAAGCGGTAGCGCACTCTTTAGTTTCCTTCGAAAGCAGATGTAAGCGGCACTGTCGCTGCTGCCCCATGCTGTGATGTCTGTTGGCCACCACATCGTGCACAATCTGATTTGCAGCTGAGACTTCGGCTACTCAATGTTGACATTACTCACTCACTCACTCACTCACTCACTCGCTCGCTCACAAAAAGGGGGATTGCTCAAATTATATATATTACTGGCGTTTCGTGGATACCGCTGACATGGTGGAAGGAAGCTACTAAATATTTCGTTAGGTGCCAAGTGAGTCAGGACGCCCGCGGCCCGCAAACATCTTTTTACGCAAGGCTCGAGCCAAGCCGAAAATAATGAGACGCTTTACTTGACAGTCCAGGTGAGCAAGTTTAGCTTCACGGTGATTTGTGATTACCTGAACCATTCTCTTGAGCTGTAAGGCCCTTTTTCCAGTCTTTTTTTTTTTTTTCTCTCAGTGTTTCGAACACTCCTGAAATGCCCTAAGTGTGCCCTGTTCTTAGCTGAGTCGGCCACCAAATAGCAAAGCCAAAATATGCTCTACAGATCATCATCAGCAGCAGCAGCATATCTACGCCCACTGCAGTGCAAAGGCCTCTCCAATTAATCTCCAATTATCACGGTTCTGTGCTAACTGCAACCGATTTATCCCCGCAAACTTTTTGATCTCATCTGCCCATCTAACTTTCTGCCGCCACCTACCACGCTTGTCTTCTCTGGGGATCCACTCTGTTATCCTTAACGACTAACTGTTATCTTGCCTTCGCAATACATTCCCTGCCCACGTCCATTTCTTTTTAATTTCTGCTAATATGCCGTTAACACGCGTTTGTTCCCTGACCCACTCCGCTCTCTTCTTGTCCTTTAATGTTACACCTATCATCTTCCGTTCCATTGCTCGCTGAGTCGCCCTCAATTTTAAGTTTAACCCTCTTAGTGAGCCTCGTAGTTTCTTCCCCGTTGGTGAGTACCGGTGAGATGCAGCCGTCATACGCTTTCTTCTTCAGGGACAACGGCAGGCTGCCATGCATTATCTGAGAATGCCTGCCGAATGCACTCCACCCTATTCTTACCCTTCTAATTATCTCTGACTATGGTTGGGATACGGGATCACAACTTGGCCTGAGTAGATATATTCGGTTAGGACATTGGATAACTTATGCGCAAAATATTTGTCTCTACTTACCTGGTGATTTTTGTTATTAACATTACTTTATTATTATTATTAATAGCATTATTAACATATTATTACATTAGCATTATTTGTGCGTTATCACGAAACACAAAATATAACTAGCATCGCTATTGGCCTACTGATTTCAAGTTGCATCAAAACAAGCATTCAAGAGCCGGTTCCTCGAAAATCACATCAAAAGCAAACGAACTCATAAACGGTCGCCATAAAAGTGAAAAGGGCTCGCTCAGTTGTACAGTGTGCACCACACGACTGCTTGCGGCAAGAATGAATCGGTTCCGCACTCGTGTTCTGTGGGTGCCCAAATGGAGGTTACATGTACACCATGTATTTCTGCTGTTGGGCTGTGAGGAAGAGAGAGTGGCGGAACCATTTCAATCGCGCCGGGTCACCTGGGCTCACTCAAGTGATTCCGCGAACTTCACTAAACTGCTTCAGAAAAAGGCGCTCCCCGAAAAATTCTCACGTACAAAGTACGGCTCGCGCCGCTGGTTTGCGGGGTCGTGTGCTGTACGCAGACGATCCGTCAACTGCGAAAACCATTGTAGCACCGTCTGCTGTTGATGAAAGTCTGATGAAAGTAGCCTGCGCACGAAGTGGACATCCGCTCATAAAAAGGACTACAGAAACGCCTGCGAAAAAGCGAACTAAACATTTTTCGCTGTTTTTGGAGGCGAAAGGATTTGACCATGGGAGCGGCTTCTGCCTTTTCCCTTTTTTTTTATTCTCCGGGGAAGAGTTCTCCCTCATTGTTGTCGCCGGGCGGTCAGTCTTTTCTCCATTCTTTGGCGGCAGCTTTCACTTTCCAGGCATTGAATTTGACCCCTGGTCAGCTGCGCCTACCGCACCCGTTTCACTTTCTTGACCGGATCCCCTCGGTGGGTCAATGGGGCGAAGCCTGTCCCCTTTTTTACTCGCCCTTTTTTACGTCTCGCTGGTCAAGCTGCCGTGTCATCCGTCTTCCCCCGACTTTCTGCAGATGGTCGCCGTAGACCTGCAATGGGCAAAAGAACTGCGTGACACTCAAAGGGACCATTCTTCGTCTTTCCGCCGTGAAACCAAGAGTCGTTACCATGGAGCGCTCGTCTGGTTGGCTTCAAAAACAGTGTCTTGTTGTTGTTGCTGCGTTTGGTGAACGGTCCGAACGAGCCTTGCAAACCGTGCCGGGAGTTGCTCGGCACTAGCACCACTTTATTAAAACTGCTCCCGGCACGTATTAGTACTTGAGCATTGTAGGAAGGGCTCTACAAAAATTTGCGAAAGATGTGTAATGGAAAACATCAAAAGATTATGCTAATACTTAAATATTATTCTAGTTGAAAAGTTGAGTGACTGGAGAAAAATGTAGTGCAAGCGGATACAATGAATAAGGCTTTCGTGTGCTTTCCTCCTGTGCCCACAATATGTTCGCTCGCACGTATGTTCGCAACACCATGCCTTTTCTCTTTCAGTGTTTGCTTCTGACTCTATGTTTCGCCATTCATGGCTGTTGTCTTTCGAAAAAAAATGCAACGCCGTTCAGAAGTGTTGCGATTAAGCATAGACAATCTAGGCAGTCAAACACTCAAATAGCTTGGCAGCATGAGAGTTTAACTCAAAAGGTGCATTCATATTTTTTTCCTGGGGTTGTTATTTCCTGGGGTGAAAGACAGCGTTGTACAATTCGTCTTCAAAGCACTACGGCAACAAAATGTATAATACCATGTTGGCCCATCATTAAATAAATAAATAAATAAATAAATAAATAAATAAATAAATAAATAAATAAATAAATAAATAAATAAATAAATAAATAAATAAATGAGTTTTATTTTCCACCTCATGTGGAGCGAGAAAAAGGTGACGAGAAAATGCTGCACTTTCGCAGCTTAACAAAGCTCCAGCCACCCATACACAGCAGTGGTACGGTGCGTGGGAAAAAAATGAAAAAAAAAGAAAGAAGAAGAAGGAAAGAAAGAGAATGGGAAGCAAAGTACAGTCGGTGAAATTCCCATGAAGGGACACAGTAAAAAGTTTACCAAAGATAGGACACGATAAAAATGTAATAATGCATCAAGAATGAATGGAAACACGTCAAATGGAATGCTCCTCGCTTGTGAAACGAAAGCGCATGCCTTGTAACTGAAATAAAAAATACATATACAGGAATTTCCGCCAGACAAACCACATACAGACAGGATGACCCAGAACAGAATATTAAACCTCACGTTAAAATGAACAATAAACTACAGGATAAAACCGAAAACAGCAGCAATGAGTTAGCAACATAGCAGGTATGCAACAGGATGCTTGCAGAATTTTCAGGTATTATGCATTCTTAGAAGTATGTAATGTAACCTTTTTAAAGAAAATGATACAACCTTTTTAGGATAACCTTTTTAAAGGAAAGGATACAAATGACTTTTCGTGCTGACAAGCGCCCTCACAAGAACAATGCAAAAATAGCGTGTCGAGGCATGTTCAGAATGTCGATGCATGTTGCATCCGGGTAGTTTAGTGTGGCGGGTAATGTGGCCATTCCGTTCCGTTAGTAATGTGCGGAAAAGGTATCTGCCATCGCGGTCTCTAGCGTAGGGGATATACATTGCTAGGTGTGTTGAGATGAGCATGCTTTAGAAATCTGTAAAGCCTTCCCTAGAAGCACTTTGGTAGGTAAAAGTCTGTACAAACTTATGTTTCCCGCTTTCATTATCACGTGTTTTTGAAAGAGTGGTCTTTTTTTCTCAAGCTATGGTACATTTTCGATGATACGAGTAGCTTCTTTCTGCCGCAAGTAAATTTTGTGTAGGTTAGCTGCAGTAATATTAGCCCACACTAATGGGCAGCAAATGAGCTGCGAGTAAAAAGCGCGTTGTACAGGAGTTTTTAATTGTACACGGTAGCAAGTGCCTCTTGGTGTTTAAAATGCCGGTTGTTTTGCTAAGCCTTGTCGAAAATTCCCTAACGTGATCATTTCACGAACATGTGCTCGGAAAAGGTACCGCCCAGTCTCTTTACGGATTTTTCAACTGCAGTAGTAAAGGTGCCCTGAATAACGGTGTCTCGATGTGATGATGGTATATTCTGGGTCCGATGCAACACGTATTTTGTATTTGCTTCACTGAGTGGCGTAAATTGCTGGTGGTGGAAATTGCTGGCAGTAAACGTGTTATTGTTTTCATTTCCTTGCCACTGGCGAACACAGCACAGTCATCTGCGTAAATAACATATTTGCAAGTTTTGTCTGACATGACAACATCATCAATATAAAAAAGAGGGGAAGTACCGGTCTAAGATTACTTTTTTTGCGAATGATTGCCCTACGGCATAAGAAAAACTTTTTATAAGTACAACGCTGCAACCGTAACGTGCAAAAATTCAAAAAGAGACAGGTGCTGTGGCCCCCATATCCAACGCTCGAGATATGGGGTCTTGCCAGGATGGAGCCCTGTCCTCGGAGGTGTTGAGTTCGGGCGTCTCGAACACCTGAACAAGTCCACAGTAAATGTTCAACGTCAGCTTCTGACGCAAGAAGTGCACAGAGGTGACAAGTGTCCGCTAACGGCGCGTGATATCGGGCAGGCCAAGCGTGGGTAACTGCTGGGGATAACGCCACCCCAACTCGAAGCCTCCGCAGCAAGACCTCCTCCCAGCGAGCGAGCCCAGGGGGAGGTATGTTACACGCGCTGGAAGTAAAGCACACGTGGCGCAACGGAGGGTTTCCTTTCCCACCAGCAGTTCTTCTATAATAGATATTGGGAGAAGTGGTAGTGGCCGTGGGATATATGGCAGGCGCTATCCGCCACAGTGTGGGCAGGAAGCATGTCCCGGCGAATCAACAAAACGGGGACAGGGCATGGATAAGTGTCCATAATCTCGTTAATAATCTGTCCATAATCTCGTCCACAGGCTTGCACAGCGCGCAACGCGACGCAAATCCCGAATAGCTGCCGTTGAGCTGCCCCGTCAAGCTGCTCTGTGCAGCTTTTTGTGGCTGCTCCTTCCCCTGTACCCATCTGTAAGGCGAATAAAGTTCATTTGATTGATTGATTGAGTCAGTATAAAGTTCCAGCTTGTCTCCAGTAGTCAAAGTCGATGCAAGCGCATGCAGGCCATCCCGAATGGCAGTAAGTTCTGCTAGCAGGCTTGGCACTGCACGGAGAGACTCGTACGCACAGCTTTGATTTAGGACAGAGTAGGAGGGACTTATCAAGGCAGTGGTGACGAAGCAGTCGTATGTCCGGCGTCCACAAAAGCCTGGATAATACCGGTTGCGCCTCAGGCGCTGCAGTCAGTGAAATGAAGGAGGGGATGCGGAGGTTGGTTATGGCCCGAGGTACGGACGAGTAGCCTTTGAAATCCTTTTAAAAATTCCGTGTACCCCCCCTCCCCCCCAGGAATAAAAAAAAAAGTGGGAACAATACCCGCTCCACCAAGGCTATGGCAGGTTTAAAGCGAATATAAAATAAATGAAAAAGGCTAGAAGCCAAATTTTTTTGTTTGAAGAGAAGCCAATTTTCAGGGTTAAAAAGACTGCTTTCCACGTTTCATATGCTCGGGCAGCAGGTACATAGAGCTTAAGAAGAGAGTCGGCAATCAAGGACGTGATTGAAAGTAAATAAAGAAAACAGGCAGCAAAATGTCCTAATTGTGAAGTGCAGTAGAAAAAATGTAGTTAACAGCGTAGAAAAAAAGAACCGGATAGGCAGCAGAGGAAAAAAAAACAAATACATATGGTGCTTCACTTATAAAGTTAGCCACAAATGTCCGTCTAGAAGTAGCTGTTTTAAAATATAAGTCCAGTTGGGGTATTTCTGTTTACGAGAATATCTAACTGCGAGGCCCTGCTGGAACACCGCACACATTATGCGCAGTATTCACAAAATACAAAACGAAGCACCGCCGAGGCACTCTAAAGGTAATAAATAGAAAGTCACTGGGTCCAGCGTAAACAGTGGAGCTATCACTGCCACGCACTGTCACATGGTACACACGATAAAAAAAAACGACTCAACGCTGAAGAAAGGCATGAGTTGTCCCAGGGAACAGGAATTGAGTGGGAACACGCGTATTTCCTGCCAGGTTCACTCAAAACAACAACTTTAGGAAACCAGGAAAAAATATTTGGCCGCGTATCTGCTCCTTTCGTTGCAAATGTCGTTAAAAGACGATAGTCTTTATCGGCTTTTGCCAAGTAAATGCCTCCCTTCACTTTCCCGCTTACCTCTCATGTTGTTCCTCTTGCGTCGCGCTGCTCCCAAGGAAAAGACGCCAAAGGTTTGCTTAAATCATTTTAAATTTCCCGCGTTCCACTGCTCCAAACCGGGTGTCTCGATGCGAACGCTGCCGTACGGCGAAGACGCGCGTTAATCGAGGCGCCCTACTGCAACGTTTATAGAACCGCGTTTCCCTACTCCACGTGCGTTGCAAGCAGAACGTGGAACCTATCTAGTGGAACGTTGCGTAACTGTTGCCGGTTGATTTCTTAAAATGATGCCAGAAGCTATAGTGGCGCGGGCGACAGCAGGCGACGGCGGAGTGAATTCTTTTTCTGCAGTTGATTAATTTCGCAAAAGTCAAGCATGTTTGATTTTTTTATAAAGGAACACTGCAAATATCACTTCTTTATTGATTTGCTGTCTCATATTTGCGTAATGTCTTGTTCTTCTTCAACAATGTTGACAAGTATGAACATTACACCGTAAATAGGCGGGTAGATTTAGCTGTGGCTATATAAGACTATTGCGCAGGCATTGTTTTGCTTTGGCCGGGTGGCTGAATCGAGTCACAGACAGACAGTCGGACAGGCAGACATACAGACAGACAGACATACAGACAGACCAAAATTTCTGGGTTTAAGTAGCCCAAGAAAGACTATCGTCTTTAAAAAAATACGCGCACTGGTGAACCGCACAGATCACAAGTGACATGTTGGGCCGCAGGGGCTTGTTGTCCGTCACCTGATGGTACAGCCAGGGCGGCCCAGCGGCGGAAAAGGCTGGTATCGTATTCAGCGGCTGGCCCATGTACGCGGCGAGAGCTGCTGCCTCTGGAACCTGTCCACGTTTCAGCAGGCATGCAGAACGGCGCTGTTGAATGAGTTCGTCTAGCGTGTTTAGCTGGGCTTCTGCTTGGAGGTGTGGAATTGGTGTTAGGTGGGGTAGGCCAGTAATGGTGCTCATGGCGGCCCTTTTAATAGCCACTAGCCGGTCCCAGTCACCTCGCGTCATGTGCTGGGATTGTGCCTGGTACATGAGCCTTGGCTGCAGGACGGAGCGCACTAGGAGACGGGCATTCGTACAGCAGGCCCCTCCAGACTTCTGAGCGATGCGGCGAACGAGGTGGAGCATTTGTGCGGCTTTGTGTCCAGCAGGTCGGAGCCTCCTTGAAGGACACCTGATTTAATAGCTGTCAACTCTGATTTGAATTGGTTTATATCTACAAACTGATAACGGTTTGAGGTATAACATTGAATTAGGTTCTGCGCTATAATCGACGAGAACCGAGTTTACTTAGTTGGAAATTATAGTTTAAAGATCAACGCGATTGAAAGCTTCACAAAACTGGAATTTACTGTGTCAGAATTTTGTGTCCGAAATTTTCTGATATTTCTATTCGGACCGGTAGAGCGGCTTTTTTTTGTGTGTGTGTGGAGAAGCCTTTTGTGCAGCCAAATTCAGTATCGGTTTTGAGTTTACGCTTATTTAAAAAACTGTCAATGCTACCATTATTATTCTTTCCAAGGCACTTCGAGAAAACCGGTGAACTTGGGGCCGGACGGTACTTTCTAAACGATTTTTTTTTACCACCTTTGTGGACAATTATGACCTTCATAGTCTTCATTTTTATAGAGAAGAGTCCCCGGTTAAAAGCGACGATTTAATTAAGCGTTAGTGTGGGGACGATCAAATCCAACACATGCTTAATCAGTCTGATTTCTAAGTCATCCTAAATGATTTCTAAATGACGCACGATGCTTCAAAAACCATAAATTGGGGCACATTCCCGAATTTGTACGAACTATGAACATTTCCCGTGATCCGTCCATAATTTTCCTAAGAGTGGTGCCTTCATACTTAATGCAGTTGCGTCCTAAAAGTGGAATTGAGCTTCCGCATTAAGACCGTTTGCTCTAGCTCTAAACGGGTAATAAGGTCACATGATGTCTCGCTTCTGGAGCACTGAACAAAACTGAAATCATTGCCTCCTTCCAACATCTCGCACTCACGGGCGTTTTCGTTTTTCACGTCCATAACAAATACAGCCTCATTGGTCGGGTATCCAAACTGAATCCTCGTTTGTTGTAGTGCCAGGGGTGTTACCGCCGATCGATACGCCATACCAGGAGGGCTGCCTTTTAAATATTAGCAGCTGACACATCCACACCAACCGATGCGCGGCGGTCTCCTGTGACAGTACAGCCTGGCATGCAGGGATCATGGGGACCGGATGTGTTTGCACGCTGCCAACCTATGAAACTGGATTATCCCTAGACTGGTACCCAATAAATCTCCCGATTGCGAGGAAAATCCTGGCTTCGTTTTTTTATGCAGTGCCTTCCAACAGGTCGTCATCTGTTCCGTTGAAGTGGTTGGTAATTGAAAACTTCATAAATGACTTGGCCACACCGTCAACTCGGGCCTGGTTCCACGCGTTTGAAATCTACCTTACTATGGTTAATCGGAAAATGGGGTTCATGGATTTCCATGCAAAGGTTTTTTCAATATTTTTCCGAAAGTAGGGGAGGGTGCTTTGAATCTAGGGGTGCTTAAAACCGCACAAACACGGTATTTCAACGTGAGACTCAAAGGAAAAGATGTTTTTATTTCTTCTATGGCTACGGGCCATCGATCTTGGAATCTGGTTTGGGTGCTTACATCACACCCATACAATCCACCAATATAAAATCCTGTCAAACTTTGCCTTTTTGTTGTTCGTCGCTGCACGCGCAAGCTGCAATTTGCTCCCTCGATAGTGCCTCTCTCCAGAAGACCTCGAATAGGGAAAGATAGCGCAAACACCTCCGGGTCGGGGACACTATGCGGTGGTCGCCCACTCGAAGACTGCAGGCGTCACCTTCGCCATCTCATACGACACCCGCCAACCCAGCCTTCCGACCAGCAATAAGCGTCAAACTCGAAGCCGATCATACAACCAACAAAGACGAAGCCGATAACCCGCCGACGCCCGGACGAACCCAGAATGAACAGGCCGGGCTCTGCCGAGGAACCGTAGGACGCAACCAACGAACCGAAGCAGTTCGTCTGGACCTCGCACACAAAGGGTTTCGGGCAGTGACGCCCGGCCCCGAAACGATCAAACAACTAAACGAAGAAGCTGGCCCAAAAGAGCATGCACTGCCCGCCGCAGTTCGGTGCAGTAGAGTCTGGGTTGAGTAAGAAGGAGAAAATGGGCTTCTGCTTAGCGCACAACAGAAGATTCCCTGGGTAGGACAGTTAGGAAATTCGCTGTTTCAAAAGTCATGCAGTTGTCTAGTCGGTTAAGGCGACGCAGTCATAGTCATCTCACACAGTGCACTACTGAGCACTGTAATTTCTTTGAGTACGCCTGTTTGTCCGATGCATGTGAACTGCACAGAATGGAATTGGTGAAATAGCAGGAACCTGCCCGGGTTCTCTCTCAGTACGCGCCTCAGCGCGCAGAATGGTTCGATTATACGCAACTCTGGCTTAGTATATACGGCTACCTCTGAGGGCTTCGCCAGCGACGTCCCCTCTTTGACGCGCAAACAGAAAGCACCTCTTTCCCGCTCCGATTACTGGCTGTCGAGGCAGTTGCGTGTGTGCGCACTGAATAGGATGGACACTTGGGAACCGCCTTCCGAAGGGACATAATGAACGCACCAACGCGCTCGCGGAGTCTTTCGATATCAGCGCCGGCTTTAACAGACGCGACGAGCCAGAGAAGTGCCTTCCGAAGACGCCACTATGCCTCTTGGCTACCCCCTTCATGCCATCGATGTGCGCGCTTCTTTTTGTCTTCATTCTCGCCAGGACCCCAGGGCTGTCTTTTGTTGGCCGCACTGCATTGATTAAGGAAGAGTTCGACAGACTAACATGGAAGCCACGGGCTTCGGGCGGTTATTGTGCACATCTGGCGAGAGGGAAGAGTGGACGAGCCCAACAAAGCTGCGGTTATCAATTTAACTGTAAATTAACGTAACTACAACAATTATAGCTTTGCGTACACAAACAGCAGATGAATTTTTACGATTTTCAGCACTTTCTGATCTTTTGTTGCGTGTTTCGAGCCGAAGCTATGCTGTCAGATTTTATGGAAGCTTTTGCTTTGGCTCTACATGGTAGCCTGCGCACATGTCACATTTGATGCTCTTTGCAAGCAGGAAACGTCACTTGCCAGTTCTGGAGTATCGTATTCAAAAGCTTTTCTGCTGACCGCATGATTACGACTACTGTGAGAGATCAGCGTGCTAGTTTGTATACAACTGCATCTTTAAGGTGTCTCACAACGTTTCTTGTTCAAATTCCGCAAACTTTAGCCTGTTCACCTCTGCTCGTTATACCCAAACTCTCCCTCATTCGTACCTCTAATAACCAAACAGCACCAGCGACATTCCCAGAAAACAACTTTGAAACTTATACAGGCCTTCTGGTGGCAACACTTCCACAGATCCGAGAGAGCGCCTCCCAGAACAAGTGGGCCTTCCACGCGCAGAACTCCAACTTTGAACATCCTTGTTGG